>NC_137817.1:50554253-50579253 GCF_963921795.1 Nannobrachium achirus
ATCACTCCCTAGGGAACAACATATTTTGAGATGGGGAACCGCGGCCAAATACATATCATTTTGGGGGTCCTCGACATGAAAAAGTTTGAGAACCACTGATTTAGAAGAAGGATTTAGAAGACATTTATAGAATCGGGTCAATATATTCATTTTTTTTACCTGGTGCCGCGCTGTGAGCTTGTAGATCTGCTATTTTTTTTTTATAGTTAAAGCATAAAATAATGGTTAAAGTGGTGGTCAATCTAACGTGACACCGATGCGTTCCCAGTCTTAATGGATTAAGCGGCTCGTAGGAGAAACCCACAAACGTACGCGCCGCCAATTTAACTCCGGGAAGGAGTGCACAAATGGAAAGATGAACGTGGAGGATTTTATTTTACTGTGTGCCAGAAGTTTGGAACTCAGAGTGATTGAACGCAAGCAGAGAGCCTGCAGGCCTCCTGCTCATTGAAGCCCTCCTGGGCATTACATCTATCTCAATCTCAATAATGGCACAAACTATAAAAGGAGAGCGAGTAATGACAACTCGCTTTTTCTTTTTTGGGGGGGGAAAAAGCTAGCTTAATGTGCTCAAAGTCCTTCAAACAGGGAGAAAGGAGTGTTTCATGTGGGAACAAAAGCACTTATTTATTTTCGGATGAAGATTTGACTTCTCCACGCAGCCACAACAACACTGCCGGAGCACAGTCGTCGTAATTTAGCGATGGGTCCCGTCTGCTGCTGATGGAGGGCGCACTTTCTTGCACCATGTTGATGATGACGGCTCATAATAACCGATTCCTGTCATTATGTGTGTGCTGAATCGACAGAAGCACTCACTCAGCTGACACCCCGCTTGGGTGCACCTCACGGGGCAGGGCTGCTGCAACCCATTTTGGTGCCCGACCCACAACTGGCTGTTGGGTGCCCGACCCACAACTGGCTGTTGGGAGATTTGCGGGGTTTTCAGAATTTTGCACGCTGTAACAGCAACCATGATCACATCAAGATATCTAAGAGAACAGCACCATAACAGCACCTCCCAAGTTGATATTCAATAGTTGTTTTCCAACTAAGAGATCTATTATGAATCATTCAGAGCTGAGATAAGTTAATTCACATGAGGTGGGAAAACGTTTGATTCTTACTTTTGCAATGCATCAGATCAGATATCAGTCTATGACCATTGGATCTCCACTGTGGGTGAGTGTCTGTCTGTCTGTCTGAGTGACTCACTGCGGCCCCGCCCCCAGATCAAATGGATCATGAAATGAGCAGGCAACCATTCACAACCATTGATGATTGATCAGGCATCACGCACGCTTGCATGCATGCTGTGATTACTTTTTGGCAGAGCAAATACATATTAGTTATTATGATGATGATCGGCTTGGCTCTTCTTTTTTGTCTCCACCAGAAGGCATGGGGGAGAGTATGTTTTCACGGATCAAGTCTGATCCATCTGATATTTCATATTCCATCCTGATTGGCCAATATTAGCTTCCAAAGTTTGCAGGATTGCTCCGTTTTTGAACAAAATGCCTCAAATCATCAACGCATCTTGCGATTACCGTGAAATTTGCCACACATATTCCCACTATGTCAAGGAACAAATGCTACGCTTTTCACATTGGCCTGTTATAGCGGAAGAAGGGATTATCAGTCATCATCATGGCCCCAAATAGCTTTTAAATATATTACAATTGGCGACGAGTCTCTTACGAAATTGGCAAGAGTTCCTCTCAATACATAAAGCTACCGGTTCACCGGGAAAACCGCGGTCGCGTCGCTGCACAGTGCAAGTTTCAGCGTCCGCTGGAAGGTCAGGTGGCCGATCTGCAAGCTTAACGCGGCGCGGAGACGTGGATGGGAGCTGCTGTGCCTGTGAGCTTGTAGATTGGGTGGGCACTTCAGGCACGCAACACCGTGTGATGAGGAAGGGTTCGCTCGCCACCGATGGCTTGAGGTGAAAACGGGAGGAATTTAAACATGGTCCGTGTCACTCCGTGTGTAACAAACAACAGATTTGTTTTGTGGGCTAACGCTATACCATGGACAAAGCGGCAGGGGAAATGGACCTAGAACGTCATAATCTATTCGCATTTATTGTCTGACCCGTTTCCATTCACTTAAGCGCATTTAGTTTATTCGATAAAGGCTCAAAATCCTCCTCCTCCAAGCGGATAACTTTTTTTGCGAATAATGAAAGTTTATTCGCATTTTGAAGTGTTTCCATAAAAACATTTTGCGAATAAGCCGTTAATGCGCAAAAAGTGACTTTATGGAAACGCCACTAATGCCTCAAATCATGCATGCAGTGTCCGATTGCCATGAAAGGTCTAAGGTGAAGAACATATGCCACCCTTTTTACATTGGCCTATTATACAGTAGCACCACCAGGACGCCTGGCCCGGTGGAGACCTGTGCTCGGAAGAGCACTGCTTCTAGTTTTCTCTCTCATTTTTGGTGCCCTTTGGCACAACACATCATGGTAGCAGCGGCGCTGTCACGGGGTCCGCATGGTGCACCTCTGCCATGTTTTCTTTGCTTTATCTACCTTTTGAACTTGTTTTGATGTTTTTTAAGGACAACATCCCCTAGTTCTCAAGGGATAGTGAATGACGGCTGCATTCCGTCGTCAGTCACAGTGAAAACACAGTCTACCGGACTACCCCGCAAGTGGAAACGTTATAGTGCTTTTCTAAGTACTCTAAGTACTCTCTCCATGAACTGCAGACCCACAGATCATTGGACAACCTGCTCTACCTCCTGAGACAAAATAATGCTAAAGGTTTTGGACATTGCGTGTTGACCCAGTGATGCCAAGGGCTGTTGCTGGCTCAGATGAGGTGTTTCAGTGCTGTCAGGCAGCTGAGACGCATTCAACATTCAAGAAACCTGGAGAGATGCTGAGTTTATGTTCAAAAGTGCCCCACGGTAGTTCTGTATATAATAACTGCTGATGCTGGGGTGGATCATGTGTACAGAATAACTAAATGCACGGTCTTAACAGAGCTGCCACAGTTGCGGTTTAACCTTGAACGTGTCTGTGTCAGGCTAAATCCACCCTGTACCTACAGTATATCTGTATATTATTACGTACTCCATCAATATCTGCTAGAGGCACATGTCCTGTCCAAGTGCTCTTGAGCATGGCCTGCTTCCTTCATTACTCATCAGAAGTCTGTTTGCATACCGTATTTACTAAAGTTAAATGTACTTACAAGCCTCCCAATTTGTACATAATCTAATAGGGGATTGCTTACAGTGCATTGTGTACTTACACTGATACATTTGGTGTAAAGTAAGCTCAAAGTATCCATACATGTACGATAACTGGGAAAGAGGTGCGTAAACTATTCCCACCATGGGTTGTTCCAACACGCATTACTCTGACGTTGGGTTCGTCTCCATTACAAACTAACCCTATCTCTAACCCTAACCACACGTGTGGCTACGTCTGACACTCTGACTCGCATTACTTTGACGTTGTGTTTCCAAGGACGCTGGAAGTGTGGCGCTGATGGTGGAGAGGAGATCTTTTTAATACAGCAGTTGCATGATGCACAACAACTGTGGTTGCTTGCACACTAGACTGCCGTTGTGTTTACATTTCAGCTGGTGCGAGAGAATTAACTTTTTTCCAAATGGCTAAGACACACATTTTATTAGCCTATTAATTATTGTTTATAGCTGCTGCCGCCTGCTGCCGTACAGAGTGGTAGGTCTGTTGGATAATTATTTATCCATGTGCAATTTATTTTATCCAACACACTGTTGATGAAATCAAACAATAGTCTTTGTGTGTGTGTGTGTGTGTGTGTGTGTGTGTGTGTGTGTGTGTGTGCGTGCGTGCGTGCGTGCGTGCGTGTGTGCGTGCGTGCGTGCGTGCGTGTGTGTGTGCGTGTGCTGCGTGCTAAATAACTAGCAACTATCCAGCTGTCTGCAGCTCATTGTTACAGCGCTGTGTGGGGAAAAAACACCCGAAACCGACTAAAAAAAAATCTTTGCGCCTAGAAATGCCTTCCAGCGTCACTGTTGCGTCCGTCCGACTGTTAAAATTTGCCCATTTTAACAGTTCATAAAATGTACCTATTTTATCTCTAACCACGCATAGCCATGCAGTCAGAGTAATGAGACGTCGGACTGACGCGTGCCATCCCACCACTACAGTTGAGCTCTAAAAAACACTGACCCACTCAGTACCATTAAGACTCCCTGATCGGGAGATAAGCGAACGTCAGTACACAAACTTTAGAAGGCATTATAGCCAATCAGGAGGGAATATGGGAAATGAGACAGATCCACTGTCTCATTTAATGACATGACTTTAGAGATACTGTGCACTGCTTTGTGTGATTTTAGGGTAAAATCTGTTGGAGCAGTGTCCAAAAATGTGTTTTGCAAGAATCGACTTCATGGTGGCGCTAGAAGAGGGCCATGTGAGAAATGTTGGAGGTTGGAGGTTGTGGTTAATTGGCAGCCAAAGAGTGTGTGTGCAAAGTTTGGCATGGATAGGGGCAACGGTGGCTGAGATACTGTATATGAGTAGGGCAAAAGTGTGATGTGACGTGTGACGGACAGACTGACTGACACACTGACAGACTGACAGCCGGTGGAGGTTTTGATCGTTGTTGTGAACTCACAGTAACTCTTTCGAGTTATGCTGGCTATGCTCTTTTTCCCTTATAAAAACAGACAGACATGACAGACATACAGAGAGAGACGGACACAGAGACGGACAGAGAGTCAGACAGACAGTATAGAAAAGCTGGGGGGCTAGACAGCAGCAGGGGAGGTATAGGCTATACAGTATATAATGCAAAAAGCTCTTTCAGAGAGTTGTACGCTATAAGCCAGTAGGGGTAAAATACGCGCGCTGTAGCAGAGAGGGGGGATCAATCACTCCACTGTGGACAGGCGATGCTTGCTGTGTTTTAATCACATCTTTGGCCCAGGGTATAAGGCAGTGAATTCACAATGCATCTTTGCTTGGGATGCAAAGTGTGTGATCAGCCTCTCGTCTCCGGAGGCGTATCACACCTCGGCGCTCCGAGCTGACTGCATGTATTTATGTTCCTGCCCTTCACTTGACTGCACAGGCGAGAACAATGAGTTGGAAACGCTTTCAAAACACAAACCGAAAATAGTTACTATTGCAAACGCTGCGAAAGTGTTTAATTAAACGAATACCGGCCTGGAGTTTACGTTGCGGTGTATGCTGCGAGTTTCTGACATCAAAATGCTGTGTCACAAATAAAGACAGACGGAGCTCGATTTACAATATCGTCGTTGTCGGGTTCGTTCGTTTTGCATTTATCATTTTAAAAATGATTTAAACCGAGGCGTTGTGTGCTTGTAGATCTGCTGTTTTCACTACCTTTGTGCGATGGCCTTGTATGATGAAGCAGGGCTTTACTTTGCGAAAGAACGTACACATTTGAAACTTGGAGATACGAGGTTTCCACCCGACAATGACGATATGTTCACTGCTGCCTGGCCCTTGTTGATGCCTCATATTACTTTCTTTTCCAAATTTATCTAAATCACACTAGCGTTGTTTGGTGTTCAGCGTGTGCAGCTGGCTGTAAAATGGTAGCTATACTTAACTTACCTACACAAACACAGATTCGCAAAGTTAATTCAACTTTTGACTGTACTGTACAAGCGGGATGGATGATAATAATCCATTTTAGGGTTGCACTGAATTATTCAATCTATAAAAATTGAGTTATGAGCTGAAAGTCGCAGGTGAAACTGAAATCGATGGCAGCATCCTATTAAACGTTCAATATCAGTGTCTGCAGTGTTTTGCTAAACTACTGTATATGGTATCAGAGAATGTTTTTTATTTTATTTATATCAGTACAATCCCTTTGGCACTAAATCAGATCTTGTGCTTTAGTATACAGTCCAACATCCTTCCACAGTAAAATCCTCAGTGCAAATGTATCTATTCGTAACTCAGAGTTAAATGAACTCTCACGGTTTTACAGCGTAAAAACCAGCCCCACTCAACAATAAACTATCTGTCAATAAACTCTCCTCCAGGCCCGGACAGATGGCCTAGCGGCCATCTTTATGTCTGCATGTCTCTCAACATCTCTCTCTCTCCCACTGTGTCCTGTCCATCTCCACTACACTATCAATAAAGGCAGAAAAGGCCTAAAAAGTAAACTCCAAACAACATCTTGCACAGTGTTGTAAAGTAACAAAGTACATCTAAATATTGTACTTTTACTCTGCTACATTTATTTGAAAACTTTAGTTACTAAAAACTTTTCAGATATAAGTTATAATATTTTAAAACATACATTAACCACTTTAGCCATATGTTTTATACCTTGGCTGTTTGAAAATAGCCGATCTACAAGCTCACAACATCGCGACGCGCTGTGAGCTTGTAGACCTGCTATTTTCAAACATTTTGTACTTTTACTTTTACTTTTGTACATTTTGATGCCAACACTTTCGAACTTTTACTCAAGTTCATTTTGAATTCCAGACTTTTCCTTGTAACAGAGTACTTCTACATTGCAGTATTGATACTTTTACTTAAGTAAAGAATGTGAGAACTTTTTCCACCACTGATCTTGCAGTCTGACCACACACCAAACAAGGACGTATGATACGACAGTATGTGACTCCCAGGTGCTAAGACATCAGTATGTGACTCCCAGGGGCGGATCGGTGAACCAATAGGATCCAATGGAGGTTTTCAGCTGGGAATTTGAATCCGCCCCTCTGGACCAGATTCACTCCGCTCTATCGGACTACATGGGGCAGTGCACACATAGACATCAACGGGGGCTTGAGCTCCTGCCTTTAATCCGTCTGTAAAAAAGTGCCCTCTCCAGACCAGGAATCCAGTTTTTACTATGGTGAAAGAAATGCAAATGCCCTTTTTCCATGCCATACCTGAAGGCAGCATTCAAGAGAATTGCCTTGTCCAAACTCTACTGAATTTGAAAGCAGCATTATGTTAAAATAATTGCCCTCTCTGTGTAGAAATCAAGCATCGAAAATAGCCGACCTCCAAGCTCACAAACCATTGCAGCAGCGCGACACGTTGTGAGATTGGAGGTCTGCTATTTTTGATATTTCACCAAAAGGCCCTTTTAGAAATGTCAGCCCCTGCCTCTCTAACATTCTCTGCACGTCCCAGACACGGGGACTGACCTGGCCAGCTTGTGGAGGTTGGAGAAGATGCCCTCGGGGACACTCTCTATGAGGTTGTGGTCCAGACTGAGCTGGTTGACGCTGGTCAGCGCAGCTATGGTGTCCCAGGGAATGTCCACCAGGTTGTTGTAGCTCAGGTCCAAGTCCTCCAGAGTCTCCAGGAAGTCCTGCGGAGAGACAGAGACACAGGGGAGAGAGAGAGATGGTTTATTGTCCATGTCGTTCGTGGCGACATTGTAAGTTTGAGTTGAAAGGCAGAGAGAGAGAGAGAGAGAGAGAGAGAGAGAGGGAGAGAGAGAGAGAGAGAGAGAGAGAGAGAGAGAGAGAGATCAAATGTTGTGTCTTGTCTCTTATCTACATGCACAGCTAGTACTCCTGCACACTGGATTCAATGGACCTGCATCACGATTCTTTGTTTTGGATCGAAAAACAAGACAGAAGGAGTGAGAGAGAGGGAGATCAACTTTCATCCTGCTTTGGAGGCACTGCAGCGTTGAAATGAGCTGAATTCTATTGATTGTGCCCATATCGCAAATGCAGAGACAGACAGACAGACAGACAGACAGACAGACAGACAGACAGACAGACAGACAGACAGACAGACAGACAGACAGACAGACAGACTTGAGTCCATATTCTGTCGACATATTCTTTCAGACTGATAGAGCACAATGAATCAAACCTCATTTAAAATTTAGTGGGATGGAACAGACAGAGGATGACTTGAGGAGCTAAGACAAGGGGGGAGAGAGAGAGAGAGAGAGAGAGAGAGAGAGAGAGAGAGAGAGAGAGAGAGAGAGAGAGCTACACACGTAGATAGAGTCTGGGTGCCACAGCGAGACACACAGGTCTTTGTTGTAATCATTATAAATTGATGAAAGCAGTGACAGTAGAAAGTAAGAGGAAGAGAGACAGTGACAGTGTTCTCCATGCTACAGATACAGCCCTTATCTTATATAATTGCCTCCTTACAATGCTCACAATATGAACGGCATTCAAACACCTAGTACTTAATACACTGAAGTTGATACACTGTGTTTAGTTTTCTGCTGAGATAAAGCAGATTTTTGGCTTATTTTTTATTTTTAAAATGTATTTCGTTCAGACGGCTAAAAATGCTCTCTAAAGAAATCTAATCTCTGTGACACTTCCAGGAGCCGCATTCTGCATCCAAAACTATTTATTTTTTATCTGTGAGAAGAATTCAAGCCTGAAATTACTAACCAATCAGGGTGCCTCTCGTTTTGGATTGCTTAGACCTGTCTGTCAATCATTTTTAGCCCCGGGTCGGCCGGTTGTGAGCTTGTGGGTCCATTAAGTGAGCTTATCAATCAGCGAACCTATTTCCACTATTTCACGTACCATGAAGTATATTGGGGTTATGCTTAGGTTAGGTCAGTGGTTCTCCCCAGGGGAGTCCTCTCATGATTTTTTTTTTCTTTTTTTAATTTCATTTAGTCCCCAGATTACAGTGAAGTGATACAATTTAAGGACTTTTAAGACCTTTTTAATACCTAAAAAAAGGAAGAAAAAGAAGGAAATAAAATAAAAATACTATTACTGTATCAAAAGTAATCAACAAACTATACATTAAGATAAGAAAGAGGCATTGTAAGCTTGTAGAACATCTATTTTCACAATATTTATCTATGGAACTGAACATGTAAGGCCACAACTCCTACACCCTGGGTCCCCCATTTAAAATGTTCTTATTTTGGGGGGGTCACAGCCTGAAAAGGTTTAGAACCACTGCTTTAGGTGGTTACAAATAGAACCCACATAGTGAGCTTAGACTTCTTTAAGAACACCACGGCCGAAAATAAATTGTAGGGAGGGATACAGAGATGTGCCTCGGTAACGTAAGAAAAATCTCGGTCCCCTGTTGTGCAATAGTGTGCAACACTTAAGAGCAGTGCACTGGTAATGAGCGAATAAAGACCAGTTGAATATAATGAGGAGGAGATAAAATACTTTATTTTAGGCGAGAGCTACGTTAATAAAGAGACACCCGCAGCTGAACTGTGAGAAGAGCGACACAGGGGCGAGAGGAGACAGAACAAGAGAACGATGAAAGTCGTTTGAGTTGAAATACATGCAGTAATATAATAATGAGATTTAATCTCGGTTTCTGAAAAAGACTGGTGCTCTGCATGCCTACCCGGGTAAATAAATTGGTTAAAAAAACAGAGGGATATCGGTTGGCAATGATTTGGGGGAGGTTTTCTGTTCCAACTCAAAGAGCTGCACTTTGCAATTACAGTAACAATTTAGTCATTTAGCAGACACTCTTAAAACACACCGAGTGCCCATGAGCCCAGAGCCCATTTTTTTATTGATTTACCTTATTTTGGAGGGTTGGAATAGAAGTAATCTGAGTAGATGTAATCCGAGTATGTCTTGGGCTTGTTTTGCGATAGTATTTTCTTTCAGAAAAATAACAACGGCGGCCATCAGTGCTTTTGTAACGGCCAGTAGAGAAGGGCTCGTTTTAAACGTGAACATGATTTAAAAGTTAGATTAGGAGATAAATGCACTTTTGTGAATCTCATAACACAGGCTCTCTATAAGGAAACGCGACTTCCTGGTCACGTGATCTCCCGTTGCATTTCGCGAATTGGAGTGTTTCCCTTCAGCCGCGGGTGCCTCGTACAGTAACCTACAGTTTAACGTAGCTTACTGTCTAATTCGTCAAACGCGCCGTGGGCACTGGGAGACATCAAAGGGTTTGACGTGTTGGCGCGTTGTGGGCATCCAATGTGTTCATCCAGAGCGATTTACAATAAGCACAGCACAAATACAACAAATGCATAGCAATAGTAATCTAGGATCGTAGATAAATCAAGAAGCTATCGTCAGCCTAAACAGTAGAATAACCAAAAGATATTTACCCATTTTAATCTTCATATAATTAATCCTGACTAATGCTCATTAGTCAGATCTGTCTACTCAAAATGTACAAAACTGATGTTAAACATGCATTAATGAACCAGCAACTCTGACAAAACTACACTATACCACAGTGACAGTGATGGGTTGGTCCTGTCGAAGATTATAAAGCTACTTATAATGGTTTGGGAGTATTGCCATGAACAGGCTTTCAGCATGGAAAACTAAAATCATGATATTCTGAAAAGTCAAGAAACAAGAAAAACATATCCTCGTTTCCGTCTGTTTACACCATAAATCACTGCCAACGGTAGTCCTCTTTCTCAATAAATGCACCGAAAGAAGACGCCTCCAGAGCTGTACACACAATTACCAACAAAAAAAAAAGCATTTTCAGATATTGACTTTTCTGTTAAACTGTGGCTCCAACTATCTGACAACGTAATCCTGCCCGTTGCTCTATAGACATATGCACCCAAGAACCAAAACAAGATCTTCAAGCGGAATTCCGTACAAACTGATCAAATGCTCACAGAATACATCAAGCACTGGCTGCTGTTGGTTACCTAGGACTGTGTTTTTTGTTGTTTTTTCTACATTCTTTGGTTAAATCACCTTTTCATGGATTGTCAGGAAAAGTTTTTGTTTTCTATTTCATAAACTCTTTTCTATTTCATAAAGGCCTATAGTCAGTGTAACACAAGGTGAAACGTATTACAAAAACGCTCATAATAAAACAGAACATCCAAAATGTGCCAACGGATGAGGCCAAGTCACGGACACGTTTGTGTACGTGTATGGACATATTGTTGACCCCTGGAAGGCCTGGCTCCTCAGAGAGGGATCACTGTATGCCAGGCAAGACAGAGACCCTTCCTCCTCTAATGCCAGACGTCCTCACAAGGTGAAATAACATTATTAACGTCTTGTCCTACCTGTCCAGTATTCCCCCCATAATCCCCCCGTGACTGCCCGTCTGCGGTCAGAGGCAGCCTCAGGTGTTACACCATGCCAAGGACATTGGCAACGGATACGTGTTTATAACCTGTCAGTGAGAACCTTGCACACAGCGCCTTCAAGCACATGAGAGCTAGACCCAACGTGTCTGTTTTGATACCGCTGCTGCTCACTGATTCTTTAATCCTAGTGTGTGTGTGTGTGTGTGTGTGTGTGTGTGTGTGTGTGTGTGTGTGCGTGTGTGCGTGCGTGCGTGCGTGCGTGCGTGCGTGCGTGCGTGCGTGCGTGCGTGTGTGTGTGTTTGCTATTCTCCTTGTGCACTCCTTGTAGAGTTTCACTTTCACTTTACGTTTTCATGGACAGATGTGGTTCTGTTTTATCACACAGACACACACACACACACACACACACACACACACACACACACACACACACACACACACACACACACACACACACACACACACACACACACACACACACACACACACACACACAAAACAATACCTGAATATTCTCTCTATATATTTATGCATGAAAAAAGGCACATTCAAAGTTCTCATGGATTGAAGGAGCTTGAACAGCCCTGATTGACACCGTATGTCAAAAAACTTCAGGTTCTGACTTCTGAGTGACAGAGTCACAGGTAAAGGTAAATGTGCTGTAAGCTGTCTCAAAGCCAGAAGATCTGATTCAGATTGGCTTTATTGTCACGTAGATGCACTGGTTAGGCACATACAAGTGAAAACCCTATAGGCTCGGAAGCAAGTAAGCAACACTACTATAGATCTGAGAATTTGGTTGAGGATACTTTATATTTATGGGGTATATTGACAGAGAGAGAGAGAGAGAGGGATAAAGAGACATAGAAACAGAGGAGAGTGGTTTGATACCGTGTGGAGTGTGGAGCATTTCTCAACTCGGTTCTAAAAAAAAAAAAAAGAATACAGTATTTTATTAAAGGGCCTACACCATGCTTTTAAAAACTATATTTTTTGTATAAATATATGCTCAAAATTGAGTCTTAGACAGGTCTTAACCCTCAAACACACACTCTGACCATTCCTTTTCTTTCTACTAGCTGTGCTATTATTAGGCCTTCAAGCTGCAATACCAAAACTGCCTTTGTTTGCTCAGTGGCGCATCTAGTGGGGTTTTTTCCTCTCCTCTCCAACGTTGACAACAAATATATTGGGCCAATTAAAAATAGGATAATGTTGCAGCTCTGATTATTGATTGATTGAAGACTTTATTAGAAGTTTGCATAGGAAAAGGTACAGTTTCATGACGGTACAGTTCACTGGTACAAGGTCTACTAAAAGGAGATCCATGAAAAGACTAAGCTTATTTCCACTGGAAACCATTGAAGTATCTCATATAACATTGAATGACAGCCTACTGTAGGCCTATGTTGTATGATATAAGCCTACTGTCAAATGACACAGGGCGACCGTTGCTAGACCAGACATTAGAGAACGTTAATCTACATTAGACAATCAACCCCACCCGCATTGTATTTATGTATAATGTATAAAAATGTATGAAATTTAACAGCCCATTTATTTATTTATTATGGCGATAATGTACCATCTGCGGTGCAGATGAAAACGCTCCAACCAGGAGGAAGAGGAGCCGGTCGAGCGACCAGACCGAGCGTAGTTGCCCGACGTTAGGTGCACCGTCTCGGGCTGCGCTCGCGGGCCGCTCGCTCGCCACGCGAGCCCGGCTCGGTCGCCACGCGAGCTCCAGGGATCGCGGGGCGCCCCGCGAGTGGCCCGCGAGCGCAGCCCGAGACGGTGCACCTAACGTCGGGCAACTACGCTCTGTCTGGTCGCTCGACCCGCTCCTCTTCCTGGTTGGAGCGTTTTCATCTGCAGCGCAGATGGTTCATTATCGCCAAAAACATTGTTCTACCGTGAGAGATACGTAGTATGCAGTGAAGAAAAGAATATAGCCTGGTTTATAGGCTGTTATATAGCCGGGGATATGGACCGGGGTGTTTTACTCACTCTAGCCGCGAACATTGACAGAAGAGGCGGGCTGTGAAGCTCTCTCAAGCCGGCGACAGGGAGGGGAAAACCGGGGGTGGGACAGCGATAGGAGAGGCGGTCTATCACGGACACGGAGGAGGAGGGAAGGGGGTCCGACCGGCATGGACCCCCTGCGGGCCGGGGAGCAGCAGGAGGAGGAGGAGGCCAGCGGCGGCCGCTTAGCGGCGCTGCGTCTCGGAGCGGCCGGGGAGGAGGGAAGCTCCATGGGCGGCGGGGACACCGTCTGCTCCCTGCCCGGGGAGAGAGACCTGGGCTGGGCAACGGGGGAACGGCGCGGGCCGGGGCTGGTTTGTGGTTTGTGGCAAAGGCAAAGCCAAGATTGATCTGGGCTTTTCTTCACAGCCACAGACAGGACCATCGCCATTAAAAATAGTATTTTGTTTCCTTGATAGAAGGGACGAAGCTTGGGTCCTCGCAGTCTATAACGTCACATATATAGTGCAATCCAGGAACGTTAAGACTTCTCCCTGGACAAGTTGATAGCAAAAATGTTGATAGATAGATAAAAGAAGGAAATGACTATACAGGGAGGCAGAGTGAGAGCACTGAGTGAGCAGCCCCAGAACAGTAAGCCAGCTGCAGATGGAGGTGGAGGCTAAGCAAATTAGAAACAAATAAGGGGCTGGGTTTACAACAGTAGCTCGGGGGGGGGGGGGGGGGGGGGGGGGGGGAACGCGTGTGACGTCACATGCGTCAACTCTCAGAACAGCACTGTTCTGAGAACCCGTGGAAAGCTTTTCAACTCTGCCTTCCCAAAAACAGAGAAAGACACAATGGTCAGAAATAGGACTTTGTGAGGATAGAAGGTGCCAGTGGGACCCCAAAAAAAGGTTTTAAAATAGAAAAAGTGAAATTTCATGGTGTAGGTCCTTTAAGTCTGAATATAAGCACAGAAGGACAAGCTATTGTAATATCCCCCTGAAATATGTGAAGCTGTTTTGTTGGCCTGTATGGAACAATTCTCATTCTACTACTCATCCATTAAAAGATGTAAATCACTGAATTATTTCCATATTGGCCTGAAAAAACAAACACCTATCAGGCGACCATTTTCCATTTTTTCTCCTCTGTACATAAATCGACTTTTTTTTACTACAATTTACTGTTTTGAAAAACAAGCTCACATCGTGTCGACATAGATCGGCTAGTTAAACTATTTTAAAATATTTTTCAAAATCGTCAAAAAAGGCAAAGAAGTTTAGCAATAAGGGATACGACATGGACAAAAATATAACTCATAGCGTTTTGATTTGATGATGACATGTATCATTATTTTTGTAATTCTGTTTTTATGCTATGTAGATTGGCTATTTTTGGCAAATAGGTTTGGTGTAGAGGTAAAAAAAAAAGATTAGACCAAGTACCGAGTGAAAGTTCAAATTTACTAAGTATTGATGATTTAAGTCGTTAAATGTCTGAAAAGACACATTAACATGAATCCAACATATACTGATGACAGCACTGTCAAACAAGTCGATGAAAATCTGCAACACCATTTTGTATAATATAGGGTGACCATATTCTGAATCCCCAAAAAGAGGACACTCTACCCGGCATACCACACGCACGCACGCACGCACGTTCGCACGCACGCACGCACGCACGCACGCACGCACGCACACATATATATTAGCCCAAAATAATCATATTTAAACAAGAGACCCCTCCACCCTTACGAGCACAAACACTACAGTTGAGGCATTACATTTTGTATAATTCTATTCTATTGAGAAAATAGCAGATCTACATGCTTGGTAGATCGGCTATTTTCACAATTTCTGCCTCTAATATTTGTTTAATTTGCCATTTTAGAGGTACTCATACTGTTGAGTGAGAAAACAATGTTGCACATCAAGTTAATCATCTGGGGACCCCTCAAAATAATTTGGAGACCCCCCCTGGGTCCCGACCCACAGGTTGAGAACCACTGCCCTATACCACTAATATTATTAGTTATGTATTTATTTTTGAGGGGGTTCCAAATTGACCCTTTACAGATCCACTGATTTAAAGTGCTCTTGACTCCTGTATGAACGTTCAGCTTTGTATTACAAAGAAACTAAATAAAATATACGGTGGTTTCTTCAAACCACCGTATCTTCAGCTTTACAAGGTTGTAGCCTACAACAAAAACATATTCTGTCAATTTAGTTAGCAGAAGAGCTCTCACCTCGCACAGACTGTCTAGTACTTTGCAGTGTCTAAATACCTTTAGTTGTGATGGAATGGACACAGAAGTGCCAGCTTTTAATGCAGACTGCAGAGTGAACGCTCTGCTTCTCATTTGGTCACCAAGACGAAAACACTGGCACTTGTCGTGCATTTCATCAGTGTAAACCAGCATTAATTGCGTTTGCAGTGCTATCGTTCGGCTGAATCGGCTCTGCGCAGCGCAAGCTGCCGAGCTCTGCTCTGAGTCTGGTCTGAACAGCGACGCATCTGAACGAGGGAGGGAGGGAGGGATCGCAGCGGAGACAGCAGAGTAGTATGAATAATACACGTTCCGGGGTTAAGGGGTGGAAATCCGTCTTTCACGCTGTGTTTACAAACGAACCACTGAACGTGCATTGTAAATGCCCATGATTTAACGCTGATATGCGCGAAACCCCGGACATTTGAAGGAATCTATAAAACCCCCCCGGACAGGCCGGACAGCCCCCTAAAAGAGGACATGTCCGGGCAAAAGAGGACGTATGGTCACCCTAGTATAATATGTAGAGGGGGTCCCTGCTTTATCTCCCTCTCAGCTTAGGGGTCCTTGGCCTGAAAAGATTGAAGACCCCTGGACTAGGCAGAAGACGCACAGATACACAGAACGCAGTGCTTGCGCCCTCACTTTACTTTATTTGTGTCACCAAATAGAATCAGGTGTTACTCGGCCATAATCCAGTTGGCTTGTTTTCAACACAAATCAGCTCAAAGCAGAGAAAATGTGATTTAATTTATTTTTTGTAAACCAAAGTAAACCATCTTGATTTAGTTCAGATCACATGACGTCTGGCTGCATTCTCCTTCGGGGGTGTTTGGATCACTGACAGACCGTGGACACGCGCCCCTCTGCTTCCATGCCTAAATCAGGATTTGACAAACACTCGACAGCGCTTCAAATGACGAACATGCTCGGCATATAGTAAAAGATTTAATGTTATATTATCAGAATTGTGGTGGGTTGACAATTATTTTTGGGGCCCGCTTGCAATATCCTCACAGCCCCTTTTGAGAATCACTGTTCTAATCTTTCTCATCTTTCTCATTAGCTTTTTTCATGGCTGCCAGTTCCTGATGTTTAGTCAGATTCCCAAGCTCCAGGCATCTTAAAACTAGTACAGGACCCTCAGCGTCATCTTCTCTACGATCATCAACATCCACTGGATTTTTTTTTTTTGCCCCTTTTTTGTTAAATCAAATTTTTGTCTTTCTTTGACGTTTTCGTTTTACCTTTTTCCTGTCATTGCTGCCAGTTCCCACCTGATGTTGTGTGGGAGTCCTGACTGCTCCAGACCGTACTGAATAACTGCTAGCTTGCATAACGTCTTCAGACTAGGTCTTAAGTGTAAGGTCTGTAACATGGATTGTAATCCAAAGAGGATGATACGATCTCCCACCACGCAACTGTACATTTTACCCCAAAAACCCAGGACGCTCCCCTTGGAATCAACCTTCCTCCAGGAGAAGGTCTTTGAATTAAATTTCCACAGATCATTCAATTCCTGTCTCAGGTTAATGTCGACGCCGCCAAATATGTACAACTCTCCATTGTAGGCAAAGGCTGCATGATGCCAACGACGTTCTGGAAGAAGATATGCGGAAGGCGTGCTCAGCCAACAGTTGGTCAAACACTCTGATGTTGTAGGCCTGGTGCCCTACGCCCCCGAATACAAACATCTTTGTCTCAATGAATGTGGCAGAGTGGTCTTCTGAAACGGGTGCTGGAGTGCCTTTGGTCTTAATTACAGACCAGATCATTGTGGTGGTGTCCAACTTGTAGATGTCATTAGTGAATTGACTCAGCTGGTTCTTTCCTCCATGGATAAACATGACCTTTTCCAAGACACAGGCTGAGTGGCAACCCCTCGCCTCTGGAACAGTTCCAGAAACCTTTGGCTTGAACCATCTGTGGGCGTCGACATCAAACGCATAAAGAACATTGTCCCTGTTCCCCTTAATGGTAAAGAAGTTGCCATCCAATTTTATCTCACAATTCACTATCCCTCCCCAGATATAGATGATATTTTCAATCAGTACGGCTGTGTGTCCGTAGCACATGGCGGGAACATCAAGGGAACATCTTCTAGTCACTGCATGGGGCAACGTCATCCAGCACAAAGTCACTGTGTTGAAGACGTGCACATCAATTGGGTCCTTGCTGTTCAGCCTGTTATAGAACCCTCCAAATGAATACACCTTGTCCTCCACTGGCCCAGCTGCACAACCATGGAAGTTTCTTGTCTGTGGTCCTCCGTGCAGAGGCACCGACCAGCACAGCATCTCTCTCTCTCTGTATCTCTCACTTTGCCTTCCTTTGTGTCTGACTCTGTCCACGTCTATTTGTTCTCTCTCTCCGTGTCTCTCTGTCTGTATCAGTGACTCTGCCTTCAAGATTCAAGATTAATCTATTTTGTCCCAAGGGAAATTTGTCTTGGACATGCAGGCTGCTACATAACATACAGGACAATGTTCATTAAATATCTCTCAATATTTCTCTCGTCATCTCTCTAGACTTGAGCGCTTATATAGGTTGACGAAGCTCTGGAACTGATGTCACAAACTGATGCCATGCATGTAGAACAGCTCTGATTTGTGCAGGTGTTTTTATTTGCACACATTTCTAGGTTAAATTACGCTGTATCCACTGAATTTTGGTGCTGACTTTACAGTACAGACATTTCTAAAGCTAACGGCAGATAACCATTATTAACCTTTTACTGTAATTGTCAAACGATGCAATCAACATGGGCTGCTAATAAATCTGGCCCCACTACTGCTACTGTGGGTTTGAGTCCAGTGGCCTCCAACTAAAGGGACATAATAATGATACTAGAACTGCAATCTGTCGAGGTGCCAACTTGTGCCTCACCTACAAGCAGGCCCACGTGGCCTACTTGTGCGCAATCAGAGCGCACCACGAGGTGTGCGCTGCTGGCCTCGTTGGATGTTAATAAAGATATTGCCAAGAACGCTCTTATATACCAAACTCTGCTGACATCACCAGTGGCATCACCAGGAATGCTGGTCCCTCATACCACCAAAATGTGGAACGCCTTACCGAAGGCCTTAAAGGAGTGTAGATCCCCAACATCCTTTAAAGTCGCCCTGAAAAACCACTTACAGGCAGCAGCCGTTCGTAACTGGTAAAAACAAGCCTAGTCCACTGCTTTACCCTCCCACTGACCCTTCTTTGTAATTATCTACTGTACTGTATATATGTTTCGCACTGTTATTTTATTTTGTTCTGACTATATCTACTGCATAGTACTGTGTTCTATCCTTCTGTCATTCAATGTTATATGAGATACTATGATGGTTTCCTGTGCTTTCTAGGATCTCCTTTTAGTTGACCGTGTACCAGTGAACTGTACCGTCACGAAACTGTACCTTTTTCTATGCAAACTTCTAATAAAGTCTTCAATCAATCAATCAATCATTGGCTGTTAAAGATGAGACACCGACATACATACATTCCCAGAATCCCAGCCATTTCAGAGCTACGGTCTTAAAAGGAGACACCTACATACATACGTACATACATTTCCAGAATCCCAGCCATTTCAGGGCTATGGTCTTCAAAAAAGAGAGACACCTACATACATACATACATTTCCAGAAGAGGTTGCGCTCACCACTGGCATCACCAGGAATGCTGGTCCCTCGTTGGCTGTTAATGATGACGTTGCCGCAAATGCTGGTCCCTGATTGGTCTATGGGCTTAAACAAAGAAGAACACCTACATACATACCCAGCCGGTCGCAGTACTTGTGCGCTCTGCTGGCGCAAGTAACAAGTCCCCGGGACTTTTTTAGTAGTAATAAAGAACACATCATGCCGGTTTTAGCTGCTCTCTACTGGATCCCAGTCTATTTTAGAATTAATTTTAAAGACATTTTTATTTGTTTTTACATCCTTACATGGGCTGGCCCCTCCCTATATCACCGATCTTGTCGAACCCTACTCGCCAAGCAGAGCTCTGAGGTCTGCTGACCAGTCACTCCTGGTGGTTCCCACAACGAACCTTAGGTTCAGGGGCTGACCGTGCCTTCTATGCTGCTGCCCCCGTTCTCTGGAATTGCCTTCCTCTGGCAATTCGATGGGCCCAGTCTATTAATGTTTGTAAATCTCTTCTTAAGACACATCTATTTTCTCTAGCTTTTAATGTTGCTTAAATATCTTTTGCTATGTTTTATAATGTTTTTATGCTGTCCTGTGATTTTTGTACAGGCCTGTTTTTATTGATGCCTTCCATGCATGTACAGCACTTTGGGCAATGTCTATTGTTGTAAATGTGCTATATAAATAAAGTTTGATTTGATTTGAAAGTAATAGTACCTCGAAGGCTCTGTCTGAGATGCTGTGCAGCTGGTTGTTGGCCAGTATGAGGTGGCGCAGGTTGACCAGGCCCTGGAAGTGCGAGTCGTCCAGGGTGGTGAGGCGGTTGGCGTCCAGGTGGAGCGCGTGGAGGTCCTGGAGGTCGGCGAAGGCGTACGGCCGGATCTGACTGATGGTGTTCCTGCTCAGGGTCAGGTGGATCTGGGAGGAGAAACAAGGACCCCGTGAGTGACATCAAAATCAATGTTTATCCTGTCTTGTACTTTAACTTGTGCTATACAGTACAGTATACCAGCTCGGTGGCCTTGTGGTTAGAGTGTCCGGTCTGAGACTGGGAGGTCTGGGTAAGGGTTCGGTCCCTGGCCGGGTCATACCAAAGAAAAAAGGGACCCAGTGCCTCCATGCTTGGCACTCAGCACCAAGGGTTGGATTGGGGGTAAGTCCCTGCGACGTACTAGCGCCATGTCCAGAGAGATTTGTCAAAAATCTCATAAAATCCCCTTATTACAGGGTTACTTGTACATCAAGCTGCCTCACGCTACAGAAACAGGAGATAGCAAGGCTTACATACAGTATGCCAGTGGTTTCCAACTTTTTCAGGCCGTGGGCCCCCAAAATAATCATCATATGTGAACTGGGGAGAGTGGACTGTAGGAGTTGAGTGTAGAAGTTATGACTCAGCCTGCACTCTGGGGCCTATACCAATTTGGGGTGTAATTAAACCATTGAATACAGATTGTACTGTATGCCCCATGCATCCAGATTTCTATACAATTTGCCAGTTGCCCACTCTACAGGTTGAGTGTTTTTTTTTACAGGAAACGCACAGAAACTGCAGAATTAAGTATAATGACACTAGCCTGTGTCATGGTGTCTTTTAACTTGAAACTCCTTTAACTTGAAACAACATCGCTGTTTCATCATGCTGCCTTATTCCGAACTTTGTCAAACTGGGTCAGCTCTCGATGAACTCAAACGGGAGAGTTTCTAGTATAATACATGTCTAAATGTGTTAATGTAGTCAACTAACAATCTGTCTAAGCTGAATTGTTGTCTCAATAGCTTTCGGTGGACCAAAGGTGAAGAGACAATTGAATACAAAATGAGCTGTTTATTTGTTTTGGCATGTCCCTGGAGGGCCTCTTTGTTTTGTCTTGTGCTCATCCTGCATAGAAAGGTCACCCACAACTCTCTGAATCCGTGTTCTGCTTATAGGTAGCGTAAGCACAAAACCTTTTCATTTTATCTTTTATTTTTGTATATTTTAAGCACTAAATTGTGATAGTATGCTATAGAGAGTGCGTTCAGTAACAGGAGTCTCCCCGTCTCAAATACATATTCATGTGGGTCACCAATTTCATCCAATTAGGAGAGAGGAGCGCTCATTTACCAGATCATTTCCTGTGCTTAATTTGTTAATTTTGTCTGCTCGCTTAGTTTGTTTCATCACTTCCAATTTCACCTGTTTATCCTAGTCTATCCTGTATGGGAGTTCTCTCTCCTGATTGGCAGTGGTGTAAAGTAACTAAGTACTTTTACTTAAAGGAGGACTTCACCACTTTTCAACCTATCTTCATATAATAGGTCCTCACTAATGTTCATAATAAAATAGCAAAAAAAAAAAATCTACTTGGTCCAAGTCTCCTAGGAGAGCTGTGGGAAGTTCAGAATCCATCGTCTTGTGACATCATCATTTTCCAAAAAAAGAAAAAAATATCTATATTTTTGAAAAAGATATTTAGATTTTTATTATCGCGAGAACAATGGCTTCCACTTTAACATTGCAACTTTTCAGGAATAGCCTGCAGTTTCTATTAGCTTGGATTCCCAATCGATGATGTCACAAGACGATGGGTTTCTGACCTGCCCACAGCCCTCCTCTGAGGAAAAAAAAATAAATAAAAAAAAATAAAAAAGCTATTTTTTAGTGAGGACCAATTATATGAAGATAAGTTGAAAGAGGTGAAGTCCTCCTTTAAGTAATGTACTTATGTACAGTTTTGAGGTATTTGTACTTTACTTGAGTATTTCCAAATTCCAATAATCTTTACTTCTACTCCACTTACTTCTACTTGGATCTGGGATCCAAATGTTGTACTTTTACTCCACTACATTTATTTGAAAACTATAGTTACTAGTTACTTTGCTGATATAAATTATAATATGTTAAAACATACATAAACCACTTTAGCCCAATTTTATACCGTGGCTATTTGAAAATAGCCGATCTACAAGATCACAACGCGTCGCAGATCTGCTATTTTCAAACATTTTGTACTTTTACTCAAGTACATTTTGAATTCCGGACTTTTACTTGAAACAAAGTACTTCTACATTGCAGTATTGGTACTTTTACTTACGGTAAGTAAAGAATGTGAGTACTTTTTCCACCACTGCTGATTGGATGAAATTGGTATTTGCTTCCATTTGCACACTCTCAGACTACAAATGGTTCCATGTGTACTCTCTCAGACTCTGGTCCATTTGTACACTCTCAGACTACAAATGGTTCCATGTGTACTCTCTCAGACTCTGGTCCATTTGTACACTCTCAGACAACAAATGGTTCCATGTGTACACTCTCAGACAACAAATGGTTCCATGTGTACTCTCTCAGACTCTGGTCCATTTGTACACTCCCAGAGTAGCACACTCATAAGGTCATTTGGAACCCCCTCGAGGAACCATGAGGGTCCCTGGAACCTGACTCTGTTTAACCAGAATGGAACTGAGCCTTCATTAGCATCATTGCGAACACCTGTGAATTTCTTTTCCAATATGTCTGCTTTTACTCAGTGATCCACACATGGGAACTGAACCTTTAACCTTGCCAGTGTTGGTGGCACATTTAATGCACACAAAGCTAGACCCCCCTCCACTTACAGGAAATAGCAGTAGTATTTGCAGTAAGCAATATATTGTATTTCACATGGTCAGCTATACTGTACAGCAGTGCTGTATGTCAGCATGTTCCTAATATATAAAAAAAAAACTTCAGGTAACACAATGAGAGGGACACTGATTCGCTGCCAAACTTTTGTTAACAAATGTGTGTGTTTGTGTGTGTGTGTGCGTGTGTGTGTGTGTGTGTGTGCGTGTGCGTGTGTGTGTGTGTGTGTGCGTGTGCGGGGGGAGTTCTGAAGTTTCCATGGACTTCAGAACTTGTATTGTACCTTCTGTCTTGTTAAGCCCTAAAGGCCGTTTTCAGAGCAGACATGTTGACAGGTAAACAGAGCTGATGGTACAGTAGTAACATTAATTGCGGGTGTGTTTCGTAGGTGTTACTGTCAGCGTGGACGACTCCTCTACCGTTCCAAGTTCATGCCAATCCGGAAACCCATTCAGTATGAAAATAAATAAATAAATACAAATACATTTGAAACACCTGTGTTGGTCCTCAACACGGCCATGTAGGACTACATTTGAAACCCATGAATAGTAGTATAGGCTTGTCAGTATATCTGTCTGTGGATATGTATTGCAAACGTATCTAGCAAATAAAAAAAGTCATGGTGTGTGCTTTTCAGCGCTACACATTTTGGCTGCTGAGTAAGGATTGCTTAAGTCAGCACTGTCATGCATGCAGCACTGTGTGCTTGACACTGAAAGAAGCTAGAGCACGGCATTATGGGTAATCGCGCCTTGTGTATACCTTTGAAACATTACAGCGGTTGGATCAAAGTGGACAGAATCTGGGATGGTCTTGGCGCTGGAACACTGTGATAGCGGACAGGGTGTGGTCTGATAACGCTGTGGCTTGCATGTGGACGTTGGATTTTAAGTGTCTGTCGACTACCTTTTTTCACTGACAAAAACTGAATAAACACTAAATGAAAACTACTCTACGATGACTAAAGCTATAAGACTAAATATATTGACAAATAGCAGATCTAGAAGCTCACAACGCCTTGTGAGCTTGTAGATTGGCTACTTTCAGCATGCAACCAACCAGGCATTACGACGCCATCAAGGCCAACCAAAACGGTGACGGGTGTCCATTCCGACACATCCCCATTCCGAACACCAGGTTAGCATTCACCAGCGTCGGCAGGTTAGCATTTCACCAGGTTAGAATTCACCAGAGTAAGCAGGTTAGCATTTCAACCAGGTTAGCATTCACCAGCGTTCGTTTTACTGTGGTTAGGGTTAGGGTTAAGGTTAGGTTTAGGTTGTCGGAATGGCAATATGATCGGAGTGCCGATATGTAACCCGCCAAAACACATGTTAGTTGACAAAACCAGCTGTAGATTAAATGTAGTCAACTCAAATCTTATATTTAGTCGACTAAAACCAGACTAACACCAGAACATTTCAGACAACTAAAAACAGGACTAAAAACTAAACGAAGTTTCATTCAAAAGACCTAAAACTAAATCAAAAAGTGCCTAAAATGTGTCTAAAATCAACACCGGTGGACTTGGCCTCTGGTGAGGAATGACAACTGAAACCTATCTTAACTGGAACAATAGTTGTACTGACTCTGACAAAATCAGTCGCCCAGAGGCAGCAAAGCAGTTTAAGGTTACAGAGAAGTATTACAGAAAAAAAGATATAAAAAGCGGAATATATAAAGTGTCGAAAAGCAGTTAACGTTCATATGTGTCACATCACAACATAAATAGCAAAAGTTAAAGCACAACTATGCAGTGCCGAACAAAAAGTGTCCAAACAGTAAATTTTAGTCAATGCTACACAAGTATCTCACCGCCATGTCAAACACAAGCAAAATACTCAATACTACCAACACAACCCAATAGTGCAGAGCCAAACAACAAGTGTCCAGTGGTCAGTGCCACAAAAAAGAAAAGAAAAAAAAGTGACACAGCAAAAACACCACATGAACCCTCCCTGGAAAGGTTCCATAGGGGTTGGGTCAGACTCAGTACAACTACTAGGGATAATAAAGGTATCTATCTATCTAGTCCTCACCAGGCTGGACATGTTGGCGAAGTCGCGGTGCCTCAGCGTGGTGATGAAGTTGTCCATGAGGCGCAGCTCGGCGGTCTGCCGGTCGATGTTGGGCGGCACGAACAGCAGGCCCGTCTTGGCGCACAGCACCGTGTAGGAGGGCAGCAGGTTCTGGCAGGTGCAGCGCTTGGGGCACAGCATGGGGGCCGGGGCCGGGGAGGAGGAGGGCGTGGCGTTGGCGCGGGAGGGCGAGGGCAGGGCGGAGAACAGGAGCAGCAGGAGCAGGCTGGGCAGGAGCGCAGGCGAGAGGAGAGGGCAGAGGAGATCCATGGCGGCTGCTGCTGCTGTTGTTGTTGCGCTCCTGTTGCAGAGAGAGGAAAAGGAGAGAGAAAGGGAGTCAGATTAGATACAGATAGTATGGAGGCGGATGTGAAAGAATGTGGGGTGCGCCTCCCGGACTCAACTGGGACCGGACGTGGCCGGCCACGTCCACGTTC
>NC_137817.1:50584253-50609253 GCF_963921795.1 Nannobrachium achirus
CACACACGCACACATGCACACGCACACGCACACGCACACACACACACACACACACACACACACACACACACACACACACACACACACACACAGAGAGAGAGAGGGGACAGAGGGTGAGATGGATGGTGGGGCTAAACAGAAAGGTGGTCAGATGGGAGAGAGGGGGTGAGAAAGCAGAGAGAGAGAGAAAGAGAGAGAGAGAGAGAGAGAGAGAGAGAGAGAG
The DNA here is from genome assembly GCF_963921795.1 of Nannobrachium achirus. Taxonomy (NCBI): domain Eukaryota; kingdom Metazoa; phylum Chordata; class Actinopteri; order Myctophiformes; family Myctophidae; genus Nannobrachium; species Nannobrachium achirus. The sequence continues at coordinate 50,584,477 of NC_137817.1, forward strand.
AGAGAGAGAGAGAGAGAGAGAGAGAGAGAGAGGACAGAGTGTAGAATGGATAGAAGGGGGGGGGTGGGGGGGGGTGAAAGAGGAGAACATACAGTATAGGAAAACCAGGGAACAGGACAGAGGGAGGGAAAAGCAGGAGGAAGAGGAAGAGGAGGGAGGAGAGGGAGGGGATGAAGGAAAAGGGACGGAAGAGGATGAGGAAAAGACAAGCATGAGCTTTGCTGTTTTTTTACCAAGCCGCACTTGCCATTTCCTGCCAGCTGGTGGGGATGTTGCGCCACACTGACACGCATGCATACATGAGTGCATGCACACGCACACGCACACGCACACGCACACACACGCACACGCACACACACACACACACACACACACACACACACACACACACACACACACACACACACACACACACACAAACTCTGAGGAAATGAGAACAAGCAAGCTGAGAGACAGAGAAAGACAGCATTTTAATGAACAATATGAAAGAATCAATATTGATCGTATAATTATTGTACAGTACTGTAGGTGTGCACGTTCAGATGCAATGATGCATTGTGTGACAGGCAGCCATGTTGACCAATTAGCATGCGAGTACTGTATGCCTAGTGTGTCCTACTGCATACAATTGCATTCAATTGTGTTGTCTTTACTTAATACATGTATACACAACTGTTTGATGGGAGCCATCTTCTCCGTGCTCCTTTCCTTAACGTATGTTTTGTAATAATAATCAATCTACAAAGTAATAGTAACTAAAGTTTTCAAATACATGTACTGGAGTAAAAGTACATTCAGATCCGAGATGTAGTGGAGTAGAAGTAGAAGTATTGGAAATTGGAAATACTATATAAGTAAAGTACAAATACCTCAAACATTTACTGAAGTACAGTACTTAAAGGAGCTATAGTCAACTCTTTCATTGTAAGGCCGACACTTTGTTTACATTCTAGTCTATAGACTAGAATTTAAACAAACCAAAATGATTATTTTATCATTATTTTACGCTTTTTGTGGTCATTTTTGAATAGAAACACATATGAAGCTTATTTTTTTATAAAATATTTTTGAAACATTATTTTTATTTTAGCATCCGTTTTTCAAGAAAAAGTTGACTATAGCTCCTTTAAGTAGGCCTAAAATTACTTTGTTACTTTACACCACTGCATACATTTATACACAACTGTTTGACGGGAGCCGTCTTCTCTGCGCTCCTTTCCTTCTCTTCTCCTTCCTACAATACCTTCCTTCACCTTTCTTCCTGCCTTCATGATATAATATGTTATTCACTTCTTTGGAGTATTCTTTTTTTTGTCAAAGGCAGGGGCGTCAATTGGGTATGGCAGGTGTATGCAGCTGCCATACACTGGGTCCAGGGGGAAAATAAAAGTTACTTTTAAATATAAACCCATGAATGTCTCTTTGTCTATCTGTGCTGGTTATTATGTTAAATTACAGTAAAATAACTACAAATGCAAAATGCAACAAAATGGTCACTTTATCAAGGTATTGTAATTATATTCTCCACACTTGTATTCTCCCCATCTTGACAAAATGGTATATTCCCAGGTTTCGCAGGTCAGCTGCATAGGTGCAATGGGGAGCATGTCGCTGTTACTACATCTCATCTCTTCGACACCCGACTCTATCCCTCACCCTAACCTTAACCTCCGTGGAGTGAGTCGATAACCCTCCGGTCGAAATAATGGGCATTCGCAAAAGCGAGATTTCCCCGGTGCAATGCATTATTGTTAATTGTGGCACGTTTACTATGGTTTAGCTGCACTTGAACAACCGTTCCAGGCTGCCAAACCAGATTTTTTCGCGAGGACTCCCATCTTTGCCATAATATAGCTTTTGCTGAATTGACTCCACTGAAGGTCTCCTTGGGAGCGAACGAGTGACCTTCTGTTTCCTAGACGGCCTCGCTACATCATGTTCCTTCTTATCTGCCCTGATGTTCCTCCCTATCGTCCTTCACAACACCATCAAGATTTTCATTTACAGTCCCGTCCTATCTCTACTGCACAGTTCCTTGCACAAGTTTCCTTCACAGTTCCTTACTATGTTTCCTTCACTGACACTTCCTTATGTTTCTTTTACTGTTACTCCTTCACCAGGGACGTGCTGTGCCCCTTGATTCAGCCCGGGAAAAAGAGTTGGAGAGGCCCTCATTGCGCGCAATAGAGAGAGATCTCTCTCTATAGCGCTGCTGCTACTCAAAGATTTGTGACAAAGTGACAAGCCAGTGGGCCAATTTACATGAGTTATATTTCGTCGTTGTCGGGTGGAAACCTTGTATGTCCAAAACCGTTTGTTTTGTATTTATCATTTTAAAAATTATTTAAACTAGTGAAAACAGCCGATCTACAAGCACACAACGCCTCGCACCGCGAGGCGTTGTGTGCTTGTAGATCTGCAGTTTTCACTACTTTTGTGCAACAGCCTTGTGTGATGAAGCAGGGCTTTGCTTTGCGTAAACAAATTACAAATTTGAAACTTGGAGATACGAGGTTTCTGCCCGACAGTGACGATTTACTTTCTTGGCCGCCCAGACATTTTTTTTTTCCTAATGGCCGGCCCGGACCGGCCGGGAATGAACCGGCCGTTGGTTAGGGTCCCGCTTTTCCCAATGGCCAGCACGTCCCTGTCCTTCACTATTCTTGAACAATATGCATGCCCTTGAAGACCCGATAAAGAATCTGTTTTGAAATTCCAATATCTCACTGTGAAATCCTCTTCGTTGTTGTGCTCAACAATACAAATGGTTGTTTAGATCCTAGGCGAGGTGCTAACAGCCCGCGACAAACCTTTCACCGTCAGCTACTTAACTCTTATAGTCAAAGGTAAAACGGAGGCATTTCCATCTATTTCACAGCTCCTTTGATGTGGTGAAGGGTGAGAAAATGCATATACTGTATTTTCCAAGAGATAAAACCAGAAGTGCATAACAAATAAATCAATGTAAAGAGTGGACATAAAATCTTAGAAGAAAAACTCTTAAGGGTATGAAACCTCACAGTTCCCTTTTTATCTTTAAAGCACAACAAAAAATAAACAAAACGTGTAACCATTCATTCCAAGGCCAAGTGTGTGTGAGTGTTTGGCTTTGTTCTTCTTTGGCTCGGGGTCCATGTACAGTGAAAAGGCGATGGTTAAGCAGGCATTTTTAGAGCTCAAACAGATGGGAAACGGGAGAAGCCCTGACCTGGAATGTAGAATGGGGAGACTTGTTCCAAACGCTGGCCAGACGACTCAAACAGCCCCATGGCTTTAAGCTATGGCTCCCCGTTCCATGTAGCCTACATTCTGAGAGGCAGCTGTGCAAACCCACTTAATATTGAATATATTGGACAGCTTGTCTGTGTGTGTGTGTGTGTGTGTGTGTGTGTGTGTGTGTGTGTGTGTGTGTGTGTGTGTGTGTGTGTGTGTGTGTGTGTGTGTGTGTGTGTGTGTGTGTGTGTGTGTGTGTGTGCACGCGCGTGCGTGCGTGTGTGTGTACACTCGTGCGTGCATACGTGCGTTGGTGAAACCAGATCAAGGTTATAAGCAGCGGTGGAATAAGTAGGCCCTTACATTTTTTTATTAAATTATCAATACTGCAATGTAGAATTACTCTGTTACTGTTACAAGTTAACGTCCAGAATTCCAAATTTACTTGAGTAAAAGTGCAAAAGTATTGGCACCAAAAGAAAAAGAGCTCATTATGTAGAATGTGAATGTCCCATTTCAAGTTTTCAAATATATACAAATTTTTTGAAAATAGCAGATCTACAAGCTCGCAATGCGTCGCACCTTGACGCATTGTGAGCTTGCATATCAACTATTTTCAAATGGCCAAAATATACAGATGTGCCGTTTTAACTCTTTTCCTGACAATTTCCTGCAAAGGCATTATTTTTCCACAGGTGTCCCTGTTTTGCCTTTCCAATTTTTATGGAGAATGGAGCGTATTTTTGCAGAAACTCGCAAATGGCAAGAAACCACTCTATTCCCCATTGAAAAGCAGAATCCTCCTTCATAGGTAAATTGAAATGGCTGTATATAGGCTACGGCAGGGGTTGCAATAGGGGGTCCTCAGAGTTACTACAGGGGGTCCTCCAAATCTTTGTGTGATAGAAACTTTTTTCTTCTTTTTTATATTAACCACTTGAAGCCTAGCGTCCATATTCTGAGAACTTTAGCCAAAAATAGCCGATCTACAAGCTCACAACGGCGAGGCGTTGTGAGCTTGTAGATCGGCTATTTTTGGCAAAGAGCTTTGGTGTAGAGGGGAAAAAGAGCAGACTAAGTACAGAGTGAAAGGTCAATTTTATTAAGTATTGACAGTTCAAGTGGTTAAATATCTGAAAACCCAAATTGACATGAATCCAAAATACACTGATGAAACAATGAAACTATATGGAATCTATGAACAGGTTGTGGGGGTCCCTGCTTCATCTCTCTCTCAACTAAGGGGTCCTTGGCCTGAAAACGTTGAAGACCCCTGGGCTAGGGCTGAAGTTGTAGGTTTTGTAAAATGACCAAAATCTACAACGTAACTAGTAACTAAAGTTTTCAAATAATTGTAGTGGAGTAAAAGTACAACATTTGTCCCTGAGATGTATAGTGGAGTAAAAGTAAAATTACTGGAAATTGGAAATACATATAACGTAAAAACACCTCAAAATTGTACAGTACTCGAGTAAAAGTACTTTGTTTCTTTACACCACTGCGTGCGTGCATGCGTGCATATGTGTGTGTGTTGGTGAGACCAGATCAAGGTTATGAAGCAGGGACGTGCAGAGAACGTTATAGAGGCAGGGGCTGAAATTTCTAAAAGGACACTTTTGGTGAAAATATCGAAAATAGCCGACCTCCAAGCTCACAACGCGTCGCAGTGCGACACGTTGTGAGCTTGGAGGTCGGCTATTTTCGATGCTTGATTTCTACACGGAGAGGACAATTCTTTCAACTTGAGACGCTGCATTCAAGTTCAGGAGAGTTTGGACAAGGCAAATGGAAAGAGGGCATTTGCGTTTCTTTCACCAAAGTAAAATATGCTTTCATGGTCTGGAGAGGGCACTTTTTAAAGACAGATAAAAGGGCAGGGGCTCAAGCCCCCTTTGATGTCTATGTGTGTACGTGCCTGTTATGAAGTCTTTTTCACCCCCTATCAACACCTCCACGAGGTTCACCAATGAAACCTGGCATCCCAGAAGCAACCCCTCCTCATGCACACACAGCAGGGGTGTCGCACCAAATTCTGGGCCCTGGAAACAAGGATTCACATGCAGCGGGCCCCCCATGATTTTTTTTTATATGGGGAGGGGGTTTAACCCATTTAGACCAGGAACGCATTATTACGCATTTTTTTGTGCTTGGAGCTTGTAGATCTGCTATTTTTGAAAAATCGTGAAAGTTTGTGCAAGTCTTTGAATATTTCAAATCCTTCTAAGGTTTTTTGAAAAAAACTATGTTACTATGTCAGTGATGGATGCTCAAACCTTTTCGTGTGAAGGACCCCCAAAATGATATGTATTTGGCCACGGACCCCCCATTTCAAAATATTTTATTCTAGGGAACCCCCAGAATAAAAAATGTAGTTACAAAAGTTTGCTTAAAAAATACATTATACATTCAAAGATTTGCACGCATTTTCACGACTTAAAATAGCACATATACAAGCTCACAGCATGGCACCGAGTGCCGTGCTGTGAGCCTGTATATCTGCTATTTTTCAATAGCTAAAGTATAAAATAATTAAGGCCCCTCCACCTTGGGCCCTAGTAACTCAGTCCCACTCCCCCCACCCCCCTTGTGACGCCCCTGCACACAGCACAGCCACTGTCAACACTGATCAAGACCAGACCCTCAGCTACACAGCAGCGTACCTACAAAGAGGTCGATGAGGAATTAATCAATACAACTCATTTAGAAACCAATTACAGCCTTTGTTTCCCCCCCACTGTGGACATATAATATATAATGAGAATCGCGCCAACAAACAATGTTGTAGCCTACACACACAGAGCAAGAAATTTACCAGGTTCCAACATTGACTGTGTAGTAGTACAATGAATGATGTTTGGGAACATCATTGTACTCAAGCAGTGATTTTGCAGTAGGCCTACACAATTACTAAAATATTAACCATTAAATCTATTATTTCGGTATCTGAGCATGCACGGACTGTTGGACCACCATTTGATGAGATTTAGCCTCTCAGATCAAAAACTATGAATATTTTGTTGTCGTTACATGGCACCAATAGAAGAGATAACAAGCAAATGTTGATCAAAACAACAATTCTTCTACGTTCTTTAATTGTTTAGACTTCTTGTAAATTAAGTAGGCTAATGCAGGTTTTTTAACAATAATTAAAACAAATGGACCCGCAAGATCTATAAGGGTTCATTTGGTTACCAACCCTCCTGGAACTGCCTCAAGGACCACTGGTGGTCCCCGGACCACCTGTCGAAAAACCACTGTTCTAGAACCATATAAAAGCCTATAAAAACTTGAACAATGAAATGGAAAAGGGCATTAGACAGACTGTGGAAACGCTGCATGTGCATGTCTAAATACAACTAAAATAGAACTAAAACTAAAATAATTGACCCACTTTAAAAGCCCAGTTAGTTACACTAGCTTTATTCCGTAACTGCCCCATGGCACCACTGCTTTCAGCGAGACAAACTTAGGCTCAGCAAAGTGTTGTATTATAGAAAAACATTTTCGTTTCATATTGAAAAGGAAATGTCAGGTTTTTTTTTAAAGGTGAAAAGAACCGCACTTTCGCAGTCAATGTAAACAATTTGTTGTAAATGTCCTTTCCCAACTAATGTAGCCTTTACTGTGCACCTCAGAGTAGGTGAAATAGGTATCTGAAACAATTCTAAAATTCAACAGCTGCAAAGCTGTGCTTAAAAGTAATGAGTAGCCTAATAATGAGTAATGACAACCAGGGCCGTAGCGCGTCTAATCGGCGCTCTAGGCGAGCTCTCTCGAATGCGCCCCCCCACTCCCGCGCGCGCGATTTTTGCGGGTTTTGCCGTGAATTTAGTCGGTTTTGGGCCGGTTTTGGGCTGGTTTGGGTCCACTCCCTCCATTTCGGCGCCCCCTCGGTGCCCCCTCTAGGATGGCGCTCTAGGCGACCGCCTATACCGCCTATAGCTAAAAACGGCCCTGATGACAACCTTCATAGAAATTTAGTGGAGTTAGAAGTGGAAGTACAATATTTGTCTTTAATTGTGGAATAAATGTTTTAAGATAAATAAAGAATCTACTCCAAACATGTACGTTTAAGAGGGGAAATCTCGCTATTCCTACGTCCCGTCATTTCGACTAAGGGAGTCGGCAGGGTGGCTACTCACCCGCGTCACGGTTACTGAGTTTTGGGTTAGGGTTTGGCTTAGGTTTAGGCATAGAGGTTAACATTCACCCTCGTTGGCAGGTTAGCTTCATGCTCTAATTTACATATGGGGGATATTTTTCCACAATAATAACATATGTACATGTTCTAGACATTCTAATGATCACCAAAAACGTATGTTTTTGTGAGGAATAGCTCCAGTGAAAAAGTGAGATGTTGTTTGTCCAGACTCTGGAATGTTATAGCCTCTCTGGGGGGTGTGAATGTCAGCCTCTGGTATTTATAAGCAAATACCGTGGCTAAAGGCATTGTAATACTAAACAATAGGATCCAATGGTGATATTTAGGTGGTAGGGAGAGCAAAAATAAAATCATTTAAACCTTTTTTTGGATAAAATACACATGTTGTTGTAATATTGTAACAGTGGGTCTTACAGGGTTAAGACAAGTATTCAAGTAAAGTAAGTGTATTGTATGCTGCTTAACCCTCCATAGCACACACTGCAGAGGTCACTCCGTCCTGAAGGTTTGCTCTTTACAACATGGGAAAGGATCAGGGGCGTCAATTGGGTATGGCAGGGGTATGCAGCTGCCATACCCTGGGTCCAGGGGGGGAAATAAAAGTTATAAATAAATATAAATCCATGAATGTCTCTTTGTCTATCTGTGCTGGTCATTATATGTTGTTAAATTTCAGTAAAATAACTACAAAAGCTCAATGTAACAAAATGTCACTTTAACAAGGTATTATAATTATATTCTCCACACTTTTATTCTCCCCATTTTGACAAAATGGTATGTTCCCAGGTGCCGCAGGTCAGCTGCACAGGTGCAATGCATTATTGTTAATTGTGGCGTGTTTACTAACATGCCAAGTTTAGCTGCACTTCAGGCTGCCATATCCAGCCCAAGAAACTGACAAAACTAGTTTTTTTCAGACATTGTGAAAATAGCAGATCTACACAACGCCTCGTTGTGAGCATGTAGATTTGCTATTTTCACAATAGAACCGTGTTGTACAAAATGTAATACCTCTTTTCAATGAGGACTCCCATCTTTGCCATACCCTAGCTTTTGCTGAACTGACGCCACTAGAAAGGATCAGAGCCTATATCCTCACTCCGAGCCCCAGCTCAGACGTCTCAAAGCTTGACTAGACTACTGCAACTCCCTCCTTAAATTGGCCTCCCGGCAGCAGGCACACAAAAGCCTCTCCTAATGATCCAGAATGCTGCCCCCTTTTTTTTGGCAGCTGGTACAAACCATTCGTGGTATCGGTTTATATGGCAACCCAAAGGCATGGCACCCCCTTTACCTTGAGGACACGATCTCACCCCACAACCCGGCCTTCCCGCTCGCTTGGCTAACACAGGAATGCTCTCCTAAACCACCATGGACAACACCAGCGACATACAGGGAATGTTAGAGAGGCTTGGGCTGAAATTTCTAAAAGGGCCTTTTGGTGAAAATATCGAAAATAGCAGACCTCCAAGGAACTCACAACGCATTGCACTGTGGCAGGTTGTGAGTTTGGAGGTTGGCTATTTTCGATGCTTGATTTCTACACAGAGAGGACAATTCTTTCAACATAAGATGCTGGATTCAAGTTTAGGAGTTTAGGAGTTTGGACAAGGCAATTAATTATCTCCAATGCTGCCTTCAGGTATAGCATGGAGAGAGGGCATTCACATTTCTTTCACCATAGTAACAACTGCATTCATGGTCTGGAGAGGGAGCACCTTTTACAGACGATAAAAGGGCAGGGGCTCAAGCCCCCTTTGATGTCTATGTGTGCACATGCCTGGACAACACCCATATACAGCCTGAACTCCCAAACTGTGGAATAAATTCCCAATGCTGTCATAACTGCAGACTCGCTCCCAGTTTTCCACCATATAGTCTGAAGACACACCTTCCGACTCCACCTCACCCCCTAGCTATAGCATTCTCCCGTCATCTAACTTTTTTGGCAGGACGGGTTGGGGCGGGTCAAATTATTAATAAATGTGGGACCCGGGTCATAAAAAACCATAACCGCGCATCACTACTATTTACCTTGTTTGTTAACAAGGGTTCACGCATGCTTAGTCTGATCTCAGACTTGTACTTCGTCCTGGATAAGTTGTCGCTTTTCGCCCTTACTGGTGTCCATTAGGGTAACTTACAGTATTATGACCCTCATACATGCATTCATGCCTTTTAATGTTTGATAGGATAATGCCTACATTGTAAATTGTAATATATTTGTAACTAAATGAGGCGAGGCGATAACTGAGTGGTTAGGGCGTGTACCACACAGGATCCAATCAATGCCCGACAGCGAGTCCCCGGTCAATGATCAAATAAAGGCTCATCAATGAATGAGAAAATAACCAAACAATTTTTCGACTAAATTGAATTGATAGCACCTTAAATGAACGCCACTCCAGTCAATTTACAAGACTGCAAATTGACTTCCAGTGAGGCTATATTGACGGTTAAGTAGACAGCTGAAGGAATATATTCCACAATGAAGGCTAGCATAAACCCGAGCATAAAATATCCACTGGGACTTTGTCACAATTAGCAATGTCAAGAGTCTAATGTAGCTTGAAGCTAACGCAGCTAAATAGTTGCTCCTACGCATAATCCAGGTTTTTATGATGCAAAACGAATTGCCTCGATGGAATCATTAAAGTTTTATAATTGAATCTAATCATGGCATTCGGATTGGATGCGTCACAGTGAAAACAGCCTCCCATGCTATCATGCAGAGTTCAACCGACTGCCGCTTAAACACAACACAAGGGATTGCATACGGGAATAATATTATGTACACTCGTAAAATGGAGCCGTACCGTAGGGCAACAACATTTGTAAATGACTGACTCTGCGGGGGAATGGTAGTTTGAATGATGCATTTCAAGTGGAATTAAAATCTATACGAACTGACATATAGGTGATTGTACTGTAACTAAAGGACCCTGTGTGCTGGAGTGGTTCTCATTCATATTAATGCCGCCTGAGAGGAACACAACTCATACCAATGAGAGGTTTCTGATTGATCTGCTGTACAGGCGCCCAGCTTATAAAATACTGTGTGATAGCATGAGGCCTTTGGCTCAGTGATCCTCAACGTTTTTTTATTTTAATTTCAAGGACCCCTGTGGTGGCAACATTCATGCATATAACAGTCATTGTGGTATTGATGTATTTAATGTATTAGGAGATGCAACTTAAACCCCTCTGCATGGTTGACATCATCAACTGTTCCTCCCAAACAGCCTGCCCATGCAAAACTATTTCAAAGATGCCGACTGTGTGTGTCCACTATAGCAGGGGTCTTCAACGTTTTCAGGCCAAGGACCCCTTAGTTGATAAAGCAGGGACCCCCACAACCTGTAGATTCCATATAGTTTCATCGTTTGACAGCACAATCCTCATGTATTTTGGATTCATGTAAATTTGTTTTCAGATATTTAACCACTTGAACCGTCAATACATAATAAACTTGACCTTTCACTCTGTACTATTCCCCCTCTACACCAAACCTCTTTGCTGAAAATAGTCGATCTAGAAGCTCACAATGCCTCGCAGCGCGAGGCGTTGTGAGCTTGTAGATCTGCTATTTTTGGCTAAAGTTCTCAGAATATGGACACTAGGGTGCAAGTGGTTAATATAAAAAGATTTGGAGGACCCCCTGTAGTAACTCTGAGGACCCCCTAGGGGTCCCGGACCCCCTGTTGAAGACCCATGCACTATAGAATAAAGACCATGTAAGGAGTGACCATCTGTTGTTAACTCTCTGTTACATCTCCTGCCTGATATAAATGCGTGTGGGAGATTGTTGCTCTGGAGGGAGACACAACTCTCTCTCCTCTGTGATGAGATCTAAAATAAAGTATTACGTTTGATTCCTGACATTGCAGTCCTGCATCTTCCTGATCTGTTTAACTTACTTATAGCAACATCAAAAACTTCCATTACACCACCAGTTTGATGTCACCGCTGTCCGGCAGAAACAAGGTCCATTTTCAGGTTTTTCATTCATAAATCAGTGCTGTTGAACATTGAACCAATGGAAGCTATTAAAAAGCACTGCTGACAAAACCAGCCAACTCCATTGGATCCTCAAACTGTCTGCTAAAGCCCCATTTTCCTGATTTCTGGATCAACTACAACATGTTGCTTAGAAAACGATATCTAGCATATTGTTGCTGTCAGAAACATCACTGTCAGAAACCTCATATTATCTCCATATAATTTGTTTTTATAGATTAATGCCCTACTTTGCCACAGTGTCATACAAAAGTCAAACAAAAGTATTTCTAGGAACACCAGTGTTACCAGAAATAGTAAGTACAGCAAAACAAATCTAAGGATTAGCTTGCTCTGTTGTGTTTGTTTTGTTTTGTGGTGGTCCAAGACTACTCTTGGTGAGGGAGAAGTAAAGAATAGTATAGGACAAAAAGAAAGAAAGAAGAAAATGCAGACCCTGTTGGCCATGTGGCCTTCATAAACTAATATACTAAGCCATTGAATCCGGGAAAGCATCCGCGCCATTTAGATTTTAGGTATATATTATTACAACATGTGTTTTCTTTCCTTTTTTTTCAAGTTAGTATTTAGAAGGCATTTTTAGAATTGGCCTCAGGTCTTAATTAACCTCGCATCACCAGACTTTATTAGATCTTAATAGGCTAAACACAACTTTTCCAGTGAGCAGCATAGCAGCACCAAAGTCTGTTTGCAAACCTTAATTAGTATTCACCTGTGTGTTTACCTACCCTACTATGTCATGTCAAAATGGCCTAGTGGACCTGACCTGTACTTCTTCCCTATGTACCCGACTGTAATGCTAAAACCATTATAGAAAAGATTCCAAAAAACAACGTTAAATTACATTACTCTATGACAAGGGTATTCAACTAATCTAGATAAGGCAGGGGGGCACAATTGTAAAATGACTTGAAATCGGGGGCCGCAAGACTGTGTTCGTGGTCAACCATTTGTTTTATGTGCTATATAGGACACAACCGTGTTACGCTATAGTTGTAGTACGCTGTAGTATGACGTGCAGAATGTATCGTATAGCCTTTGTGTTAACTCGTTTCTGCCTAATCTAGTTAGCCCAGATGTGCTACAATAACACGTAGCACAGCAGAGTAGTCACATTAGGAAACATACCACAGAGTGGTAGATGGTCTCCATAATAATCATTCTAAACATTCTGCACAACCAACCATCTAATAATCATTTTGTACATTTACTTTTACATTGGAATATGGAATATGTTCCAGGGGCCACAAGAAGGCTCCGCTGGGGCCGGATTTGGCCTGCGGGCTGCCAGCGGAATATCACGGCTCTATAAACATTTTAGATAATTATTCCACCTTTAATAATCTAATATGGGCATTAATGATGTATGAAAGCTATGATTCACAACCACAGCATGGTAATGGGACAGCTCACGGACAGAAATCATTAGTACGAGTCAAATGTGCATGGCATGTGTGGCTGAGAGAGAGAGAGAGAGAGAGAGAGAGAGAGAGAGAGAGAGAGAGAGAGAGAGAGAGAGAGAGAGAGAGAGAGAGAGAGAGATTGTCATGTCAGTCAATAGCAATCACTGTCAATTACACAAATGCCATGTTGACTGGGATTTCCATTTGCACACACAGAAACCATGTAGGGATACTATTACTTCCTCTCGCCTATACTCCAATCAATGGATATTTATGGTTGATTTGTCATTCATATTAATTGTCACTACTGGGTCTCACTAGAGTAAATTCATGTTTGATAGCCAAGGATCCATCTCTGCTTGCATCCCAACACGTGACTACACCACCTGCCCACCAATACTCCATAACTACAGTGCTAAAACTGCTGTCAGGCTGCAGGTATACTGTGTCAGACACTGAGGTGCCGATCTTGCCAGATTGTTGCGCCATATAGCATAGATTCACAAGTCAATTTTCAAATGCTTTGCTCAACTAGAGACAGATAACGATGACACGTTTGTTGCTAAAACTTGTGTGGAGACAATTAGAGCATTTAAAAAAAGAAAAAAAAATGCATGACAGAACCATTCAAACATCTTTAGGGTTTGAATCTAATGTAATCTAATCAATACGTGTCATTTAAAGTACAGGGCTGAGTGCTCACTGTTCACCTAATAGATGTTGTTCACATGTAGACAGTAAAATCCTCAGTGTTAATTTATCCATTTATAACTGATGAGTGTAGGCCATGGAATGGACCCTTACAGGCCCATTAGATCCCATTTGCACACTCTCAGAGGTAAATTAACACAGAGTGTCCTAATCCTCTGGGTTCAGCACCACGCTGAACAGAAGTCTCCTGTACAGCGACAGAGATCACCCACGCTGACCCAAAGACGCGCTGTGATTGGCCAGCACAGTCACTTTGATTGGCAGTTGTGCCGAATGCTCAACTCAAAATGTGATTTATGAGACTGTGACGGCTGGTGTGGGACAACCAAGGCATGGATGTGTTCGTTATGACAACTAGTTACACATTCATGAAAAAGAAAATCACTTTTGACTGCAACAAATAGTGTAAAAGCGGCTCCACTCTATGCAATGAAGGTTGCTGGGTTCTGCTCGGGAAAAGGGTCATTTCTGGCCTAACAGACCCCATGGACTTGTATATCTGCAATTTTTAAATAGTTAAAGCATAAAATAATGGTAAAAGTGGTTCAAATCTAAAGTGACACAGATTTGCGTTAAGGCCTAAATGGGTTAATGGGTTAAGAAAGTAAAGTTCTTGCCCACCATGCACTGTGGAGTCTGTTGAAACTGCAAAAACCACCAATGGGAAACCACTTTCTAGAACTCTAGAACATGGCCCACACTGAATCACACAGGTCAGTTTGGAATGAAAACCAGGCTTTCCCGCCACGTGGAAAGGCTGGTGACGCGGGGTTAACCCCTGCAGTGCCACCTGGATGCCCCATATACTGTAGCCATGTGTTTCAATCAGTAGAATTACAGAAGAATCTAACAGAGCCACACTGCTATTAAACATTCATGCCCAAACACTCCCGTCTGAAAGCCTATCTTAGCCCCATCCAGGCAGGCACACCAACCATAGCCCCACAAGGGACCTTACACGTCTGTGGACGCCGAGCCAAATCTATTAGACGGACAACAAAACTTCCACCGCAGCAGCAACAGCAGCACCCCTCCAAATTATTTATCGCCACCAAAACAAGTTACTCCAGTTGTTGGCAGGCGTGCAATCCTACGATCAAAAAACAACAGCGCAACAATGAGCGCCGCTGAACGAAGCACCCCCAGAAGGCACTCACTCGGAGTGGGGTGCTCGCGATCAAAGGCTCATTAATTTTCAATTTCCATGAAAAAGAACCTTGTATTTGTGTTTGTCTTTGATCTTCCCCTTGGCGTTTGTGTGCTGGAGGCCCCAGCTGTTTCCTGAGCGCCGTTACTGATACGGCGGCGCTGCGTGAACGGAACGCCCCCTGCCGCCGCAGCGCGCTGAGTGATACCGGCTGCCACTGTTTGAGTATGAATGACAGGAGAGACCCAGAGCTCCTTTCAAGAATTCTACACCAGTGGTTCTCAACCTGTGGGTCGGGACCCAAATTATGTTTTGGGGGTCCCCAGATGATTAACTTAATGTGCAAACATTGTTTTCTCACTCAACAGTAAACAAACCAACAAAGTTTAAATGTATATAGAGGGTATGCCCATTTCTAAAGTTACAATTTAAAGGACAGCTTTGTTTTCTATACAACAAGGGTTCATATTTTAGATTACAATTAGAGAAAACAAAAGATGAGTGTTAAAATGTTTTCATTTACTGCTTTCTATTGTTACTGCTTTTAGTATTTTGATTTCAGATAGATATAGATACCTTTATTGTCCCAAGGGGGAAAGGGTGAGGGAAAGGGTGGGGGCATGCGTACAAGTGGCTAAATATGCATTTTTAGACACAATAGCCGGCAATTTCTTTGTTACTATTTACACCAGCCGCCATAAGTCACATCTGCCCATGAAAGATTGCAGTGCATCTTGGGAATGGGCTTATTGTGTCTAAAAATACACAATTAGCCACTTGCATGCATGCCCCCAACCTGGGGGAAGCAAGGTGGGGGAAGCAATTAGCTCCGCAAGCTCCACCAATCACAGACGTCGATGTCACCGGATGTACATTTTTAGCAGTATGGGTAATGCAGTTCTTCTCTATGGGATCGTTATTAAAACATGTTTTTACTAAAACTAGAGTGATTGCATACAGGGGTATCTACAAGAGCATATAGAACCAGCATCCTAGAGGTAAGAGTACATTGAATTGTTACGACTTTATGGCTGATAATGAAATCCCATATGGACGAATGGGCAGTTTGCTTCCGGCACCTTACTAGAGGAGTAATTATGAAGAAACATCCTCTCCCCTTCTGCTCGTCTGGACCACATCATTAACCTGTGTGATTCACTTCACTCAGTCTGATGGCCAATTTGCCTTGCCATCGGTGAGCATGACAGTGTTAGAGCAATCTCTTTTTCATTGCAAATTAAATAGACGTCACAGGAAGAAAGAAAGGACAAAACGGACCAAACTTACAGGCAATCTACAGATGTGCCATTTCAAAACCTCACAGTGGCAAGACAGTACATTGGAGCTTGTAGCAGATATTTTTGCTATTTTTATGACCTTTTCTGACTTGGAAGTTTAAATCTACATATGAAGGTGGATTCTGCTTTTCAAGGGGAATGGGAGTGCAGGGTTTCTTGCCATTTGCGGGTTTCTGCAGAAAAATACGCTCCTTTCTCCATATTTGAAAGGCAAAACAGGGAAAGAAACCTGTGGAAAAAATGCATGTGCAGGAAGTCTTTCAGGAAAAGAGCAGTAAAGCCTGAAGACTTGAAAACGACACATCTGTATGTGTCGTACAGTATGTGTGCGGGTCGGCTCGAGGCCGGGTACTGCATGCCGAATTTGAAGCCGGTGAGGGCGAACAGTTCTCGAGATGCGCGGGGCACATGCTCACATACTCACATACTCACAGAGATTTCTCGCATTTATTGTAAGATGTCTACATTGCAGCATTGATACTTTTACTTTTACTTTTACTTATAATAGTTTCTCCACCACTGATTGGAGGAGACACGTGCTCGCCTACACCCTACCTCGCGAGTCAATTAACTGCAGGGGTCAGCAAGAGGGAAAGAGGGAACTGCCATAATGACTACACTGGGAGAAAAGGGGGAAGAATAGAAAGTAAAACACAGCTACGCAAGCATTCACGCCACATAACAGGTAGGGAACTGGCACTCAAAGATATTTATCGAAGGTACATCTACAACAGCGGGATATTAATTAATATTCATCATTTCGCCGCAGGCACCGTTCACCCCCTGACACCATGCGGTGGGTCGCATTATAGACACAATGCAGAAAGCCATGCATTACCTTTCACACCGTTACTTTCGAACACTTATAACAAGCATTTCAATTAGTTTCACACAGGCAGACCACACTCACAGACAAATAGACGGCGGGTAGTTTTTTTGGGGGGGCTTCTAATGGATATTACTGTAGGTCCATAAATGGAATGAATAATGCATGTTTATGTATATGGATACATACATGTATTTTTATTAATAAAGGATAAAATAAAATAAAAATGCCATAGATGGGCATTCCCAAAAGCAAAATCCCTTTATGCCCATATATGGGGATTTCTGATGTCATCAATCTCTGACCCTAACTAGCTCAAAAGCCTGCTTTACTCTGATTTACACCCTACCTTTCCAGATGATGACCTATTGGGTACACACTTATGTCCAAATATAGAAATCCCAAGGCATCAAACCTAAGCTTGGCTTTACTAATTAACATATGTTTCATGCCCATATATGGAGATCCCTGTCCCAATGTTATCAATATTAAGGACATATCTGGAAATGCCCATATTTGGTAATGTCCACATATGGGCATGTTTTGACATAACATAGTCAGGGAACTCCATGTATGGGCATAACATTGATTCTGTGAGTGTGCCATGATTCTGTGAGTGTGCTGAGCTCCTAGGGTTGATACCCTCACAAAAACATGAACAAACTCCCCCCAGAATGACAACAACTAGAATCGTCAGAGAAACGCTGTGGTTGGCCAGATTGTCAAGAATTGGCGCGACCTCGCCCTTTAGGGCGAGGTTGCATGTCACCCTGAGGTCGCATTCCACCCTTGGGTGTCTTACTAGTTATATGTTGTTAAAATTCAGTAAAATAACTACAAAATGTCACTTTAACAAGGTATTATAATTATATTCTCCACACTTTTATTCTCCCCATTTTGACAAAATGGTATATTCCCAGGTGCCGCAGGTCAGCTGCACAGTGCAATGCATTATTGTTAATTGTGGCGTGTTTACTAACATGCCAAGTTTAGCTGCACTTCAGGCTGCCATATCCAGCCCAAGAAACTGACAAAACTAGTTTTTTTTTTCAGACATTGTGAAAATAGCAGATCTACATGCTCACAACGCCTCGGGCTGCGAGGCGTTGTGAGCATGTAGATTTGCTATTTTCACAATATAACCGTGTTATACAAAATGTAATACCTCTTTTCAATGAGGACTCCCATCTTTGCCATACCCTAGCTTTTGCTGAACTGACGCCACTGGAGAACAAAGGCAGACACAGCGAGAAGGAGGCCTTGAGGCCTGAGAAGCAGCCGGAGGCGACCTGCCAGGTGAGCGGCCGATGGCCTCCAGCATCAACAAGCTGTTTTGTTTAATGAAAATAATCAAAATAATAATCTCTAATAAAACTAGAAAGATGCAATTGGAAATTGCAAGTGTGGCTGCCGTGAAGCGTTACCCCTACAGAGGGGGGACCATGCCCGGTTGGACGTATAGCGTGTGGAATAACACTTTATTCCAACCAGTCCCTTTCCCCTCCATCAGGCACCCCGGCTGGCCAGGGTGAGGCAACTGTGGGAGCAGTAGCACAGCAAAAAAAGTTTATCTGGAAAGATGGATGGTAAGGAATAAAGTCGGACAAGTACTATAGTCTGCCCCTGCAGGGGCAACCACACTAACAATCGATAGTCACAGCCCTAGCTCTGACCTTTTGTCGTCTTCTCTCACTCATTGTAAGTCTGTCCTTCTACAAGTATACTACTGATGGAAAACTTTGGCACTCGGTGTGCTCGCCCGCCCGTCTGTGCCATTCATACAGAGGCATTTTCCCAGCATGCCTGAGTATGCTGCCAGCGGCGCCGGAGCCACCATTAGCCTACTTATTTCCCGAGCTCCTCTGCGGACTGCGCCTCAACAGCTCATCTGCAAACACAATGGATGTACTGCTGTCGCTGCCAGTTGGAGTCCCAAGGAAGATGCTGTTCAGGCGCTTCGCAGGTATCGGGTACCTTGTGAATGTGTGTGTGTGTGTGTGTGTGTGTGTGTGTGTGTGTGTGTGTGTGTGTGTGTGTGTGTGTGTGTGTGTGTGTGTGTGTGTGTGTGTGTGTGTGCGCGTGCGTGTCTTGGTATTGTGTGAACACAGGCCTTCAAACGGGGGCTCGCTCTCTGCGTGTCAAACAATCAGGGACGTGCTGGCCATTGGGAAAAGCGGGACAACTCCCAGCCGGTCCAGGCCGGCCATTGGGAAAAAATCACACCTTGTTGTGAACTGAGTGGTGGTCAAATAAAAAGAGTCAAATAAAAAGAGTCAAATACATGGATTGCAAGGTTGCTCATGCTCAACAGTGGCGGGAGACAGACGGACGGCCGGACGGACGCATTGTGATCTTAAATCCAACTATTTCCAACTATTATTTGTTTATTATTATTTTGACCTGCTTTAAGAAACTCGGCTAATGATGGACGGGGTGGACGCATTGTGAGCTTGTAGATTAGAGCTGGGATCGGGCCAATTTTTTCTGTCCGTTCTGAACCCGTGTGGGCCGTGTCCGACAGTTTTTTGTCCGACCCGAATCGACGTCCGAGCATTAATCATTAAAATGCGTCCGACCCGCGCCGAGGCCCGAACCTTATGTTTCCAACGCTTTTTCCCCTCCTTTCTTTTTCTTTGAGGAAGCCACTGATTTACACTCACAAGCAAACTTGTTCTAATGTGCAGTGCATGGCATGCAGCGTGCCTGCTTGTTACCCTTAATGTGAATATTAAGCCACAATGTGGCTTGTGAAAGTATTTAAATAGTAGGCTATGTTAGATTATTAAATAATACAAATAATAACGTGCGCTGCGCTGCAAGTTTCTGCGCCTGGAAAATAGCAGATCTACAAGCTCACAACGCGTCGCGGATGCGAGGAGTTGTGAGCTTGTAGATCAGCCACATTTTGTCACGGAACACGCCGTGATGAAGAAGTATAAACCAGGATTTACTTGGGTGATGTGTGTTGAACGGACGGACGGACGGACGGAGCTGCAGTGCAGAGTGCACACAACAGCGCCGAAAAATAATAAAAATCCAATGCGAGGTAAAGTAGTGGGAACACAAGCAGGGAGCTCCATTCAGCGGCACGCCACTTCCAATCAGAGTTGTCTCCGGCTGCAACATTAGCGCGAGCAGCCACACACACACACACACACACACACACACACACACACACACACACACACACACACACACACACACACACACACACACACACACACACACACACACACACACACACACAGGAGTTGCACGCTGCGTGCATCATCAGAGAGAGTGAAAAAACGTTGTGCGTGCTGTTGCAGCCACCCAGTCGCGGACATTTGTGTGTGTGTGTGTGTGTGTGTGTGTGTGTGTGACTGTGTGTGTGTCTGCGCGCGCGCGCCCTCCTTGCTACGCGTGTGTCTACAGTGTGTGTGTGTGTGTGTGTGAGAGAGAGAGAGAGAGAGAGAGAGAGAGAGAGAGAGAGAGAGAGAGAGAGAGAGAGAGAGAGAGAGAGAGAGAGAGAGAGAGAGAGAGAGAGAGAGAGAGAGGGGGGGTGTTGAGTCTGCCTGCTCAATAGCGCCCCTCCTTTAACGTATGTGTGTGTGTGTGGTCTGTGTGTGTGGTCAGGAGAGGTATGGCTGGCGACAGACATACACGGCGACAGACATACACGGCCAGTAACATCGTGAAAGCGAATTACAGGAGTGGTGTGACCACCACTCAAAAATACAAATGAAATGTCCTTCGTTCCATTTTGGGGGCTGGGCGGCCAAAAAAGTAAATCGTCACTGTCGGGCAGAAACCTTGTATCTCCTTCAAATTTGTAATTTTTTTTCCCGCAAAGCAAAGCCCTGCTGCATCATACAAGGCCATTGCACAAAAGTAGTGAAAACAGCAGATCTACAAGCACACAACGCCTCGCACCGCGTGTGCTTGTAGATCGGCTGTTTTCACTAGTTTAAATCATTTTTTAAATGATAAATACAAAACAAACGGTTTTGGACATACAAGGTTTCCAACCGACAACGACGAAATATGACTCATGTAATTGGCCCACTGGCTTGTCACTTGTCATGATCTGAAATGGCAAATCTTTGAGTAGCAGCAGCGCTATAGAGAGAGATCTCTCGCTATAGAGAGAGATCTCTCTCTATAGCAATCTCTCTCTATAGCGTGCAATGAGGGCCTCTCCAACTCTTTTTCCCGGGCTGAATCAGGGGCCCAGCACGTCCCTGCAAACAATGAGAAGCGGGTAGTTCCTCCACGTCGTGTCTTGCATGGAGAGGATTCTGTTGAAAGCCACGCTTGGGAGATTGAAGCTGAGGTGACCGCAGGGGGTCCTGAATATTCCGCCTGCTCCCAACGGGGTGCGAAATACGTGCAAACTTTTGTGCCGGACTTATGTGTGTGTGTGTTGGGTGCACATGCACGACGTGCATGTATGGAAAGGAATCTCAGCGCCGTTCGCTCTGTGGTGGTGCTCATATCATCTCAGCATGACTCTGGAGGAAGGAGGTCTAGTGCCGGATTTACACTTCGGTTGCACGCCGAGTCGCGCACGGCGCACCGAAAATAGCCTGCCTATGAGCTAGCCAGCATGTCGCAGTGCAACGCGTTGTGAGCATGGAGATCGTCTCATTTCAGGGCAGGATATACCGCCACGCAACTAAGAGTAAATCAGCCTTAAGTTAACAGATGTTACTGCACTGTGTGAATATGTGTGTGTGCAAATGTACGTGCATGCAACGTACTGTGTGTGTGTGTGTGTGTGTGTGTGTGTGTGTGTGTGTGTGTGTGTGTGTGTGTGTGTGTGTGTGTGTGTGTGTGTGTGTGTAGAATGTGTTTGTGTTTGTGTGTGGGTGGGTGAGAAAGAAGAGAGAAAGAATGGGTGTGGTTTATTGCATGTGTGTGTGCGTGCGCATGCGTGCGTGTGTGTACAGTAACTCATGTTTCGGTATAGTGAACACTGCATTCAAATGGGACTTTGCAAAGTTCTAACTATTAATCTTATACGTAAATTTCGTTTATTCAACAAAAGAACATCGTTTGCAACAACTTGATCTCCCTGTACAGTACACATCTGGTGGATTTCAGTGAAAGTCTAAGCATTTCATTTGTCTTAGGAGAGAGACGCTGCATTGCGAGAGGTAGCCTCGAGTCGACACCACTAGATGAAATTGCCCAAGACGGGTCCATGGTAGGGATGGGACGATATGAAAATTTCATATCACGATTATTGTGACAAAGGAAATCGCGATTTACGATATTATCGCGGTAATCAAAATATATTATCCTGGGATGGAACATTTGCCAAAAATGTGCAGATCTACAAGCTCAAAACGTGTCGCAACGCAACGCGTTGTGAGCTTGTCGATCGGCTATTCAAAGACATTTGATAGAGAGTGAAAAAAATAACCTTTTATCAATTATAGAGGGTTTAAGTAGTACCGGATATATGCAGCTCGGCAAATAAAAGGTGAATTGATCCCAGTGCATGACGGAGGACAATATCACGATAAATTAAATCTCCATGATACGATTAACGTGAGTGTTTTTTATCACGATAAACGATAACATCGCATATGGTCCCATCCCTATAGTCCACGGCCCACCTCATGGTCCTGCGGGAGGCTGACAATCACCCAGTCATCATCAGCTACCTTGATTATGAACCTGGATTCAAACACGCTCTGGCAGCCACTGGTGTAGAACAGAAATAACGCAGCCGACACAAAGAGTGAGGCGAGGACAACAGAATTGCCAGAGGGTTCGAGAACGTAGCGAAGGGAAGTGATGCAGATTGAATTTAGCCTGCTGACTAAATGTTAACCCAGTTTGACACATACTATGATGAACTAGGTGAGTGAATGCAGTGCAGGTGTTTCTGGCTGTGTGTGTGTGTGTGTGTGTGTGTGTGTGTGTGTGTGTGTGTGTGTGTGTGTGTGTGTGTGTGTGTGTGTGTGTGTGTGTGTGTGTGTGTGTGTGTGTGTGTGTGTGTGCACGTGGCATGTGTGTAAGTTAATGCCTCTGTCTTGTATATCGCCACTGTCGGGCAGAAACTTGTATCTCCAAGTTTCAAATGTACAATTTTTTTCGCTAAGTAAAGCCCTGCTTCATACAAGGCTGTTGCACAAAAGTAGTGAAAACAGCAGATCTACAAGCACACAACGCCTCGCACCGCGAGGCGTTGTGTGCTTGTAGATCGGCTGTTTTCACTAGTTTAAGTCATTTTTAAAATGATAAATACAAAACGAACGGTTTTGGACATACAAGGTTTCCACCCGACGACGATATATTCCTTACATTATGTGTGCAGTATATGCTTACACAGCTGTTTTTGTGTGTATAACTCTGGCATTTGCTCAAGCGTGTTGATGTTGAGTGTGCATTTGCGGGTACCATTATCTATGTGTTTGGCAGTGTGCCAGCATGTTGTGTGTCAAAGCATGACAAAGTCAGTGTAGCGTACGCAGGTGTTTGCTTGAAGCGTGTGTGTTTATTTTTGAATGTCCAAACATGTTTGCATGCTTCATTCATCATTTCATTTGTTACTCGATGCAGGAAGTATACTGGCATTTCTTCCTTGCACAAGAAAACAAGTTGAATTTAGTGTCACATAGACCTAGTACAAAAACGATATGATTTAAGATGGCGCTCATCACAATGTAGTGTTTCCAAGCATTGGCGTGCACGTTGGCCAAGCATTCTTCTGGCCAAATATGCCGTTCTGGCCAAATCTGCTAGCGTTGTATCTGCTATTTTTCAATAGCAGATATACAAGCGCGCAGGGTGCCATGCTGCAAGCTTGTAGATCTGCAATTTTTGGAAAAAAAAAAAACATGAAAAAGTCTCACCACAAAAATGATATGTATTTGGCCACTCGTGCAAGCACCGTGGACGACTGCGTCTCCGTCATCAGACGGGTCATGTGACCGTCTGATGACGGAGACGCAGTCGTCCAGCGGTCAAGACGCAGCTTTGCGTCTCTTGACGCAGCTTTGCGTCTTCTAGACGCGAAACCGCGGCCCTGGTAGACTTACCGCGTTTACAGACGCAATCATCACGGCTCTGTGAAGCACACCGCGGCTCCGGACGCGATTATCGGCTCAAAGACGGGGCTTGGAGGCTACCGCGGCGTCTGGCTGGAACTCGGAGCGGCCGCAAAGTCTGCTGTGTGCTGTCTTTGTATCTAATCACACCTTGATTCTATTTGATAATTATTAGTATTATTTATTGTCAATGGAACATGCAATATTCTACCATATTGTCGCCATTATAGTGTGTAATGATAACGTTTTTAGTGAGAAAATATCTCTTTTCTTTCTTTTTTTTTTCGCATTTAAAAAAAAATGCTGGTTATATGTGCGTGGATTCATGGCACAAAGCGTGCCGTTTAGCTCAGTCGGTACAGCTCTCGTCTCATTGTCCGGGGGTCGCCAGTTCGATCCCCGCTCAAGTCAATCTTTTCACCACCTCCCACGTTTTTATTTCTAGACCGTTATCACACTGTAAAGCACTGTAAAACACGTTTTCAAGCCAAGGACCCCTTAGTTGAGAGAGAGATGAAGCAGGGACCCCCAAGACATTTTCATAGATTCCAGATATTTAACCACGTGAACCGTCAATACCTAATGAACTTGGCCTCTCTCTCTCTGTACCTCCGTAGCCTCCAGACGCAGCGGCTCACAGACGGCTCGAGACGCAGGCGGCTGTAACTCCTAAGACGGAGCTTTGTGAGACTACATCGCGTCTGTAACTCAGAGAGACGCGGCTCGGAGTTATAGACGCAGCTCTCTGAGGCTACAACTCGTCTGTAATTCCAAGACGCGACTCAGAGACGCAGCTCGGGGTTACCCAGAGACGCGTGGACGTCCACGGCCGGCCGTGACGCAAACGGCCGGCCGTCCATGGACGGCCTTAAAAAAAAAAAAAAAAAAAGGTGTCTATTGTATGTATTTTTTGATGGAGAATTCAAATATGACCTTCTTTTTTGCATAGGACAACTCTAACCT
>NC_137817.1:50611753-50656753 GCF_963921795.1 Nannobrachium achirus
TTTAGATGGATAGGGTACAATTGGCAATTATAAAATACCGATTGATGCAGGTTAGAGTTGTCCTATGCAAAAAAGAAGGTCATATTTGAATTCTCCATCAAAAAATACATACAATAGACACCTTTCTTTTTTTTTTTTTTTTAAGGCCGGCCATGGACGGCCGGCCGTTTGTGTCACGGCCGGCCGTGGACGTCCACGCGTCTCTGGGTAACCCCGAGCTGCGTCTCTGAGTCGCGTCTTGGAATTACAGACGAGTTGTAGCCTCAGAGAGCTGCGTCTATAACTCCGAGCCGCGTCTCTCTGAGTTACAGACGCGATGT
The DNA here is from genome assembly GCF_963921795.1 of Nannobrachium achirus. NCBI lineage: Eukaryota > Metazoa > Chordata > Actinopteri > Myctophiformes > Myctophidae > Nannobrachium > Nannobrachium achirus. The sequence goes on from NC_137817.1 coordinate 50,612,074, forward strand.
AGTCTCACAAAGCTCCGTCTTAGGAGTTACAGCCGCCTGCGTCTCGAGCCGTCTGTGAGCCGCTGCGTCTGGAGGCTACGGAGGTACAGAGAGAGAGAGGCCAAGTTCATTAGGTATTGACGGTTCACGTGGTTAAATATCTGGAATCTATGAAAATGTCTTGGGGGTCCCTGCTTCATCTCTCTCTCAACTAAGGGGTCCTTGGCTTGAAAACGTGTTTTACAGTGCTTTACAGTGTGATAACGGTCTAGAAATAAAAACGTGGGAGGTGGTGAAAAGATTGACTTAAGCGGGGATCGAACTGGCGACCCCCGGATAATGAGACGAGAGCTGTACTGACTGAGCTAAACGGCACGCTTTATGCCATGAATCCACGCATATATAACCAGCATTTTTTTTGAAATGCGAAAAAAAAAGAAAGAAAAGAGATATTTTCTCACTAAAAACGTTATCATTACACACTATAATGGCGACAATATGGTAGAATATTGCATGTTCCATTGACAATAAATAATACTAATAATTATCAAATAGAATCAAGGTGTGATTAGATACAAAGACAGCACACAGCAGACTTTGCGGCCGCTCCGAGTTCCAGCCAGACGCCGAGGTAGCCTCCAAGCCCCGTCTTTGAGCCGATAATCGCGTCCGGAGCCGCGGTGTGCTTCACAGAGCCGTGATGATCGCGTCTGTAAACGCGGTAAGTCTACCAGGGCCGCGGTTTCGCGTCTAGAAGACGCAAAGCTGCGTCAAGAGACGCAAAGCTGCGTCTTGACCGCTGGACGACTGCGTCTCCGTCATCAGACGGAGACGGAGCTGTCAGCGGGCCTCTCTCGGAACCCCATCTCAAAATATTTAGTTCCAGGGACCACCCCCAGAAGCAACATTTGAGTTACAAATGTTAGCTTAATAAATATATTCAAAGATTTGCACACATTTTCATGACTTTTCAAAAATAGCAGATCTACAAGCTCGCAGCGCGGCAGTGCTGTGAGCTTGGGCCCTAGTAACTCAGTCCCACTCCCCCCCCCCCCCCCCCCCTTGGCTGCTGCCATCGTGGCATACTCCAGCACTCACGTGGCAGAGCACCCGGCCTGTCACCAACTACAAGGAAAACAGGCACGCTGTCACCACTTCAGACATCACCCTCCCAGACAGGGACGAGCGCTCGCTTTGATCCCCCCCATCAGGACAAACCGCTGGCACTACCAATAACACTGCATGTCTGACCCGGGACACACACACACACACACACACACACACACACACACACACACACACACACACACACACACACACACACACACACACACACACACACACACACACACACACACACACACACACACGCAGGTGACACGTGCACAGGTCCCCAGTTCTCTGCAGTATAGGGTAGCCCTCAGGAGGCAGCAGGCCAGATGTCACCTCCAGCTCTGGAAGCCAGCGTTGCTGCTGAGCTGGCCAGATGTGCTCACAGCAAGGGGTTCCCGGGAACCTTTTCAGCAAAAAAAGCCCCAAAAGAGAAGCGTGTTGTGAATGAACCACTTTCGCCCCGGTATCAAACAATAGTAATAAAACTGACATCTATGCAGATGTGCCGTTCCACTGGAAATCTACTGTCTTGCCAATGTCATCACACAATCACACACACACACACACACACACACACACACACACACACACACACCACACACACACACACACACACACACATCACACACACACACACACACACACACACACACACACACACACACACACACACACACACACACACACACAACAACAACAACAACAACAACCTTCTGTTGTTGACAAGAGGATTATCATGTCAATAAGACACAGGCTGATGTCACTGTCGGGCAGAAACCTCGTATCTCCAAGTTTCAAATGTGTATGTTTTTTCGCTAAGTAAAGCCCCGCTTCATCATACAAGGCCGTCGCTCAAAACTAGTGAAAACAGACGATCTACAAGCAATGTTTTCACTAGTTCCATTTTTTAAATGATAAATACAAAACGAACACTTCTGAACATACAACCCCCTAAACATTTTTCAGTCTATTAGACGTCTAATATGCGTCTAAAGGCTCGTCTAAAATATGTCTAATATACGTCTAGATTTGAAAGTTTTTTAGACGTCTAAGCTTAGACTAGACGATGATTAGACGTCCAATAGGCGTCTATATATAGACAGTCAATAATTTAGACGTCTAATAGACGTGTATAAATAGACCACCGTCTATACTGTATATAGCAGTTGAAATAACGTCTAATCAACATCTAGTCTAAGCTTAGATGTCTAAAAAACTTTCAAATCTATACCTCTATTAGACCAATTTTTAGACCAACGTCTAATAGACTATTGCTCAGTGGGAAGGTTTTCACCCGACAACGACGATATCTACAGACAGACAGACAGAGAGACGGAGAGAGAGAGACGGGGGCAAAGACAGGAGAGCTCATCATTAGTCCATTTGTGATGTTGATAATAGTTAAGGATGCGAGGGAGAGCAGGCAGGTGTGTGTGTTGTTGATGTCCCAGTTGAGCCCCTATAAACTGGCTCTGCCAACAATAAGGCTGATCCATCACAATGGGATTATTATTCTACTACTGTTCGGACTCGGATTGCCAGTCCTTCTGGACAACATCACTAAATAGCATGCAGACAAATGGAGGGCAAATGACAGAGAGAGAGAGAGAGAGAGAGGAGAGAGAGAGAGAGAGAGAGAGAGAGAGAGAGAGAGAGAGAATCATTTAAATGCTGGGAGGGGTGATCTAAAGGTCTGAGGTCATGAGTCAAACCGCGAAAGTTGTTCGGCATGCAGAGGAGACACATAATTATGTGTAGGCCTATCGAAGTTTCAAGGCTGTAGGTCAAACAGGGCATGAGCTGTACCTGGTCGAAGTTTTGCATTCAATTGATCGCTAAAGCGCCACCCCTTTGACCAATGGTTGTGGGCTTTGTGTCTTGGCACCTTGACATATAGCCCTCTACCACATGGCTGAGCTTCGCGATAATTTGCAATTCGCAATTATGCGGAAAACGGCAGAATAATAATAAAAGGTAGAATAATAAGAAGGGAGACAGACAGACAGACAGGGAATGAGAGAGGCATGCACCATCTAACCAATGTTGTTTTTGACAGCAAATTTTGATTTAGTTTTAGTCATAGTCTTTTGAATAAAATGTAATTTAATTTTAGTCATAATTTAGTCACCTCAAGTTTTTAGGCGACTAAATCTACAGTTGATTTAGTCAACTAAAATGTATTTTGGCAGGCCTTGATGGCATCGTAATGACCGATTTTACACTTCGTTGTGTGATGAAAATAGCTGATCTACAAGCTCACAACGCGTTGCACTGCGACGCGTTGTGAGCTTGTAGATCGGTTATTTTCAGCATGCAACACCTGAGAGCAACCAAACATAAAATGACTAATTTCTCCACTAGTCCCTCCCTAACGTTTTAGTCTAGTTTAGTTTTTATTTTGTTGACGAAATTGTCAATATTATATTTATGTCTTAGTCTTAGTTTTAGTTATCACAGCTTAGTTTTTAAAACAAATATTTTTATTTAGTCTTCGTCAGTGAAAAAAACGCAGTCAACAAACATTTGTCGTCATAGTTTTAGTCAACGAAATCAACGCTGCATCTAACCATGCAACGCTAGTGGAGAAGCTCCCAGTGACACAGATGGTCCACGGTCTGGTGGCCTGGATTACTGACTGCCTTGCCAGCAGACCTCAGTACGTCAGACTGCAGGGAGGGCAGCCTGTCAGCCTGAACACTGTGCTGTTTCACCTTCTACACCTCGGACTTTTGATTAGTTTTGTTTTCCACCTGTGCCCCATGCAGCCAATCCCTGTGTTGATTTGTCTTTGAGTTCACCTGTGTCTAGTCGATCCCTATCTATTTAAGCCCTGTGTTTTCTTGTGTTCTTGTCGGTTCGTAGTTCCCTGTAGAGTGAGTCTGGCCTGTGTGTGTGTGTTTTCTGAAAGTCCTGTTATTACCTGGGCTAGCAGGCTAGTTCTGCTTCCTGTTGCCTGATTTTGGTGACAGATACAGGCTACCATTCTTTTTCAGTGTAAGCCAGCAGCATGAAGATACAAAGATACATCTGACATTTGTAGCTGCTACAAAAGCTACTGCACCTACAAAAAAAAGTTTAGCTGATCAACTTCAACTTCAGCTACAAAGCTACAAATATGCAGTATATATAGCTTTGTATCTTACCGTAACTGCCTGCCAGTGTGAATAATACCCTGGTTCAAGGCAGAGTTGCTCTGTCAGCCTTTCTAGGACATTTGTCCTTTGTTATAAATGCTGCTATAAATGTTACACTGTTGATAGATTGTATATTGCTCACTATTTTCACTGTAGATTGAGTGTACATAAATTTGTATCTGTCTATCTATTTAAATAGACAGAGACATACCAACAAACCTCAACCACCTCATACACGCGCACGCACTGTCTCTCCACACACACTAACACGCTCTCACTCTATCACACACCGTACTCCTTTGAAAATGTTTCTTCCTTTTTTCCCACGTGCGCCCCATGAGAGAGGATGAAATACAGAAACTCCCTGACCTTTACCAAAGAGAGAGAGAGAGAGAGATACAGAGAGAGAGAGAGAGAGAGAGAGAGAGAGAGAGAGAGAGAGACAGACGTGTAAAAAGAGAAACATGGAGAAGTGCTCTCCACCTGTTTGTCTTGGTGTAGACAAGGCAGTGGTGACGGACTGTGTGTGTGTGTGTGTGTGTGTGTGTGTGTGTGTGTGTGTGTGTGTGTGTGTGTGTGCGTGTGCGTGTGCGTGTGCGTGTGCGTGTGTGTATTCGCGCTGTACGGTGTACAGTGTGTGAAAGTAATTTCTTCCTGGGGACAGGGTTATGTCTGTAGTTTTGGGTTCATCTGTGAGTGAGTGTGAAAGCACGCTGAATGTTTCATAGCAATCTGCACATTTTGGTTTTGAGATTACTTGTGAATAAGATTGGCCTATGGGTGGCGCTATAGGAAAGGCCATGTGGTCAGTAGGGCTAAAATCCATGCCAATCCAGAAAATAGTTTTCAAAATACTGTTGTCTGGAATCAAAGTGTTGGACAGATGGATAAGATGATCAGACGGACGGATCAGCCGAATGACATACTGTAACTTACAGGGTCTAAAAAAGAGAACTCGTTCAAATGTTCAAAAGTTGCATGATTGATTGACATGAAACAATTCCTTCAATGCATAGTAAATCAGTCCACTCCACCGCATTCTGCAACATCCAGACAATTTACATTTCAAGAATCCGGTGCACATCTGACTAAAAAGGATTTGGATGTATAAAACAAAGTGTCACGTGTGTGTGTGTGTGTGTGTGTGTGTGTGTGTGTGTGTGTGTGTGTGTGTGTGTGTGTGTGTGTGTGTGTGTGTGTGTGTGTACGAAGGGGCGGGGCATTTGCGATTGTGTGTGTGTGTTGCTGCTTCTACACACAGGCAAACAAACAAACAGGGCCTATCCGCGTTTCCGAATCGTATTATTTTCATTTGTTTTTGGATTACTTTTTCGTTGCTGCTGTTTCTGTTTATTGCACAGAATAAAGCACCAGGAAGGAAATGAAATCCTTGGCATATACTGTACGTACAGTATCTCGTCGTTGTCGGGTGGAAGCCTTGTATCTCCAAGTTTCAAATTTGTACGTTCTTTCGCAGTAAAGACCTGTCGCACAAAAGTAGTGAAAACAGCTGATCTACAAGCACACAAGCTTGTAGATTGGCTGTTTTCACTAGTTTAAATCATTTTAAAAATGCTAAATGCAAAACGAACTGTTTTAGACATACAAAGTTTTCACCCGACAGCGACGATTATGGTATTTGTCGGTGAGGCTGGTTTTGCAGGAGACATGGACGAAAAATTATAGGCCGGCAAGCCACAGAACAAGCCTGCGAATGAGCCATTGTGGATGTGCCAGATCGGTCAGCATGGTTTTGAATACACATAATTGTGATCTACAATTTGTGAAAACGGTGTACACATAATTCCCATCATTGGACCGTACGGCCACGCAAACACCTGAAGGAGTCACGAAGGATTCCAAGGCTCAGAATGACAGAGGTTTCTGAGGAGTGGCTTGCCAATTTTGTCACGGTAAGGGATAATAATATGTTTATCCCACCATAGTAGCGCCGGTATCGAAGAACGGTTAGGGTTCCATCCAGGAATCACAACAGAGTTTCTCTTGACTGCAATTGCTATTATGTTCTGCATGGAGTACAGAAGTACCGAATACAATCACCGACCACAAATTCAGAATGTCTTTGCTTGCTGCTTGTCAGGAAACAATTTACAATTTACGATTTAGGCATTAATCCAGAGGAATTTACAATAGCAAGGTAATGCAGACATCAACATCAATACATCAAATGCATAGAAATAGTAATCTAAGAAAAACTTAGGAAGACCAAGCACCTTATTCAGTAAACGTTATAAAAACCAAAGAATACAACAAAAGAATGCTATATAAAATAAATGTATGGTCATTGAGGGTAGGTAAGTGCCACGTTAAAAGCTATGGGTTAAGGTGGAGTCTGAAGAGGTGAGTCTTCAGACCACGGCGGAAGCTAAAGGGAGTGAATCTGCTGTTCTTAGTGGAACAGGGAGTTTATTCCACAGTTTGGGTCCAGGAGGGCGAAGGGTCTAGGACGAGTGGATCGTTGTCCTGGGTTTTTTAGTGAGGGTTCTATCAGCATCCCTGTGTCAGCTGATCTGAGTGTGGGTGGGGTTCTAGGGTTCAATCAGGTTTTGGAGGTATGGAGGTGGCTGCTAGAAGGCCAGCATCAGTACTCTGTACGGGGCAGCAACCGGGAGCCAGTGGAGGGGCACGGAGAAGGGGGGAGACATGTGAGAATTTAGGCTGCAGGTTGAAAGTGACACACTCAGCCATAGGAATTGCAAACAGGCATTGTGAGATTTGCAGAATGTCAATTGCCTTGGCTTACAGTGTATCAATCACTAGTGACTGCAACATAACGGAAATAGTGCATCAACGATGTCTCGTACTGTTGTTCATTCTGGGGAAATTACAGAATGAAGGAGTCAAGTGTTTAGATGGCTAGCGTTAACTGTATTAAGGGCATGTGTGTGCATGCGTGTGTGCATTTGGTTACACTTATTCCTTAAAATCACTGAATGGGCCAGATTGGACTAATTGAAAGTGCGTGCAGTGCGCACGCACGCACACACACACACAGGCACGCACGCACACACACACACACACACACACACACACACACACACACACACACACACACACACACACACACACACACACACACACACACACACACACACACACACACACACACGCACACACACACTCTCAAATCACAGCCTCAGTATAGCAGCCGCAGAGGGAGATCCACAGATACAGTATATATACGGTAAAAAAAAATGTGATGATTCATTTCACATGCCTTTTAAAGATGAAAGCCACTGAAGCTTCTGGTGGGGAAATGCATTCTTCAAAAGATCAACAGTTAAACAGTGTGCTGCGCTGAGAGCCAATCCCCCACGTGGAATAATGGCTTTTTCATTTTATTTATTTATTCGTATTTATTTCTCTTTTTGGGCTAATGTTGTGCGTTTGCACTAAGCTTGAAATGTTGTTATTCACGGTATAGTCTAGATGGTAATGTGGTACTCTCCCACCCTGCCATGCACGGCTTCATGCATACAGGCTGTTAGTTCGGCACCTTGCGGCTGGTTGCTGCAGAGTTGTGGGTAGGGTTCTTTTGAGACATTTGTTTATCCGGGGAAAGTGATTTGAATTTTGCCACTGGATATATATATTTTAAACTCATTCTCTGCCATGATTCAGAGCGTTTTTCACCTACGTTTGAAAAATTGCTGAATATTCTGCCTGACGGAGACACTTTTCCTGGTTGAAGACTGTTTTTAGGAAACAGCGCTTCCAACGTTGCAGAGCTGAATAACACCCAACGAGACTAATGCTCTGTTAATGCGGTGCATTTCGGTCCTCTGACCTGCGAGGCAGTAGTGAGTTGGCGCGTGATGGCGACGACAAATTGTGAAAAACAAGAAGAAATGGAGTCTCCATCCGGTGGATTATTTTTCATTTTGCCCAATAAATGTATTTTAAGCGTGTGGTGGGGGGCCCAGACTGCGTCCACTAAGTAGAGTAAGCTTTCATAGTCCGGGAGCTAGCCCCAGCCCCATGAATGTTGTCTGCTTACTTTTTTTCCACTATTATTTCCCGTTCACTAGTTTAAATCATTTTTAAAATGAAAAATGTGAAAGAAACGGTTTTGGACATACAAGGTTTTCACCCGACAACGACGATATATAAGGGCCATGAGAGGGGCCGTCTATGCCTATAGCATAGCATATGCCAGATGGGCATGAAAGGGAATATGTCCGATAGGCTTGAGCCTTTACTTCCGGGTTTGGTCATCAACTTGATTCACTGATTCAACTAAATACACAGATGGATGAATTGCAACTGTCAGATGTGCAAATCGGTGTTATTAGGAATGATATCAATAGTTTGTGTTGTGTGATGTCAGACCAGAGCTCTGGTCTACCTGAATAAGATGTGACGCAGTTTCTAAACGTCACATTTAGTCTGAGTACGACCATGAGAAAGCCTTTATAGACAGAGTGTACTGTGAGAGTCAGAGAGTCAGGGACAGAGACATACAGTAGACAAAGGGATTGACAGAGAATATATTAGTCTTTCCAGCCTGCAAGAGTAACAAAGAAACTCCTTCCAATTTACAGTCCAAGTAGCAGAAGCGGTGTCCATGAACCAACCTTCCAAGACAAGGTGTCCTGGTTCTGAGTGTCCATGCGCCTTCACGTCTCTGGTGACCCTCCATGAAAACATGAAGAGGAGCCACAACAACCTCTACCGTCCAATGATGAGCAATGGACAGCTGCCCTCATCTTCCTGTCAGACGATCACCAGCTGTGTAACCGGCCAGAAACAAGGAGACACAGACAAACCGAGATATTGCGAGGACTTCAACGTAGCCATGAGAAGTAAAGAAACATGTGATGACCTACACAGGAAAGTCCACACCAAAGAAAAACCTTTCCAGTGTAAACACTGTGACAAGGGTTTCAGTAAATTAGATAAACTGAAGGCACACCAGCGTGTCCACACTGGAGAAAAACCCTTTATGTGTAAACACTGTGACAAAGGTTTCAGTCAGTTAGGTAACCTGAAGATTCACCAGCGTGTCCACACTGGACAAAAACCCTATGTGTGTAAACAGTGTGACAAGGGTTTCAATAAGTTAGAGAATCTGAAGAACCACCAGCGTATCCACACCGGAGAAAAACCCTTCGTCTGTAGACAGTGTGACAAGGGTTTCAGTCAGTTGAATCACCTGAAGACACATCAGCGTGTCCACACTGGAGAAAAACCCTATGTGTGTAAACAGTGTGACAAGGTTTTCAGTGTGTTAGGGAATCTGAAGAGGCACCAGTGTATCCACACTGGAGAAAAACCCTTCGTGTGTAAACAGTGTGACAAGGGTTTCAGTGTGTTAGGTAATCTGAAGACACACCAACGTATTCACACTGGAGAAAAACCCTTTGTGTGTAAACAATGTGACAAGGGTTTCAGTCAGTTAGATCACCTGAAGACACACCCGCGTGGACACACTGGAGAAAAACCCTTCGTCTGTAGACAGTGTGACAAGGGTTTCAGTCAGTTAGGTACCCTGAAGAAGCACCAGCGTGTCCATACTGGGTAAAAAACCCTTCCAGGTAAAAGATTTAAAAATATATATCGTTCTCATATATCGTTTGACATGGGAGATAAACTGGTGATTAACATCAACCAGCTGGCTGAAGAATTTCAGCTCTGCTACTCCTTGCATGCCTTCACTGGTAATGACTGCACCTCTGGATTCAAAGGCAAAGGAAAGGTGCGCCCCATTTCTGAATCAGCATTCAAAGTTCATGACGATCTTTGCTGCAGTGGGGAACTCTTGGGAGCTTGTTGAGCTCGTCATAACTTGTGTTGAAGAGTTCACCTGTCGCCTCTATGGCTTTGGTCCTCGGGTAAAGCATTGGATGAAGCAAGAGAGATTAAGATGAAGAAAATGTGTGGCTCAAGCCTCGAGCTTCGACCAGGTCTCTCCATTGACCTCTCAACGTTTCTGCCATGCAATAGGGTGCTCTTTCAGCACACCAAACGAGTAAACTTCCAGACATGCATCTGGAAGAGGGCTCATGAGAACAACCCAGAAATTCCATCACCTCTTTACCATGGGTTTCACCTGAACTCAGAAAATGGTAAACTAGAGCCTCTGTGGTTGGAAGGTGACGTCATCCCTAAAGCCCTCATTGATGTATTGTCTGAAGAGGGGACAGAAGAGGATGACTTAGAAGACATTCATACAAATATGAATGATGATGATGATGATGATGATGATGATGATGATGATGATGAGGGAAATGAATATGATGATTAAACATGAAGCAGATAACATGATGTACTGGATGGGTGAATTAAAGGTGTAAAATTAGGCATGACATAAACACTCTTTTTGACATTAGTTTTTTCTTTGTATGTCAAATGATGAAAAAAGAGGAAAACAAGGACTCTGCTGCCCCTTTACATTGACTTTATTTGTCTTTTCTCCCATTCTGGTCTGTTGTTACATTTTGTTTCACATGTATTTGCTATACTGTATTACTGTATTATTATTGTATTGCAACAAGCTATGTTATGCATATCAATCATAAAACATATTTTTTCCGGGGTTTTCCGGTTTTGCCAAGGAATATGGAGGTTGAGTAACATAGCGTTAGGGAGAACTCCACTAACGCTATGGACCAGAGCTATGGGAGATACACAGTACACAGTACAAACAGGCATCTATTGCCGACCACTGGGAGATACACAGCGTGACAACAGTGTTCTATTGCCGACCACTGCAGAGCTGCCCAGTATAGGCCTATACCCAGTAAATAGTTGTAATTTCCTAGTAGAGAATAGACCAGTGGTAATACTACAGGTAGTCTACTCCAAATTGTGTTATCTGGTTGAAAAACAAAACAGGCTTCTATTGCCGACCACTGGGAGATGCCCAGTATAGGCCTATGCCCAGTAAATAGTTGTCATTTTCAAGTAGAAAATAGACCAGTGGTAATGCCACAGGTAGTCTACTCCAAATTGTGTTCTCTGGGTGAAAAACAAAAGCAACTTTCTCTGTTTTTCATTTTCTGTGTGTTGTGCGAGCGTGCGTGGGTGTGTGCATATAAAATAAAAAAAGCCTCATGGAGGTCTGGGTATAGTCACCATGTCCGCCTGAGGAGGAAACGGTTTTGTGCGAAACACCCAGGGACGTGCTGGCCATTGGGAAAAGCGGGACAATTCCCGAACGGCCGGTTCATTCCCGGCCGGTCCAGGCCGGCCATTAGGAAGAAATTAAAAATAAAATGACGGCTTCTTCGTTCCATTTTGGGGGCTGGGCGGCCAACAAAGTAAATCGTCACTGTCGGGCAGAAACCTTGTATCTCCAAGTTTCAAATTTGTACATTTTTTTCACAAAGCAAAGCCCTGCTTCATCATACAAGGCCGTTGCACAAAAGTAGTGAAAACAGCAGATCTACAAGCACAGAATGCCTTTCACTAGTTTAAATCATTTTTTAAATGATAAATACAAAACAAACGGTTTTGGACATACAAGGTTTCCACCCGACAACGACAAAATATAATAACTTATGTAATTGGCCCACTGGCTTGTCACTTGTCATGATCTGAAATGGCAAATCTTTGAGTAGCAGCAGCAGCGCTATAGAGAGAGATCTCTCTCTATAGCGCGCAATGAGGGCCTCTCCAAATCTTTTCCCCGGGCTGAATCAGGGGCCCAGCACGTCCCTAAACACCTGAAAAAGATCCCACATTGGGCCTGTCACTGCATGGAAAGGAGCTTTAGCCTTTTGCACCTCTCGCACTGTGTGCAGTATTATGCTGTTACTGTATATACTGTACATACTGTACTGTGCTGTGCTGAATCTCTGCTGGTTGCAAACACCCACACGGACTGCTCTCCTGTGACTACCCTGCGCTGCCTGCATGGCCGCTCCAGAGAAATATATAATAGGCGTGGGGCGGCCATTCTCCTCGTAAAGAAAAGGAACAGAAACATTACAAGGAAGCCTCTTCCCACACCGTTGAAGAAGTGCAACCAAGCCTTAAACGATATTTTACCTCTATTGGAGCCCAGTAGGGTTTTGTTGTGCACTAAAGAGTGGTTTTCCAGGTTGCTCAGTGGTCCACAACACATCGCATTGGACCCTGAGGTGAGGGGGGACGTGTAAGGGGGGTAGTGGTGGTGTCAGTATAGCGGCTACATTTGTGAAAATAGACGATCTACAAGCTTTTAGTGCTGCTATTTTCACAAAATGTATCTGTGGAACCGAGTCAAACAAAACATAATGCCTCAACGCCTACATTCCAAGTGTATGTCAGGGGGGTTGACGTCCATGCTGTAATCGTTGGTTGTTGTTTCATCATTATTATATGCTGTAATGCTATGTTCAAATAATAGCGTGTCTAGACGAGGCCTTAGGCCCTAACTGTTATATACTATGTACAAACAACAAAATGCTCTCTACTGTTATCTATACTATGTACAAACAACTATCTGTCAACTGTTACCGTATACTGTATGTACAAACAACAATCTGCTGTCTACTGTTATCTACTGTATACTATAGGTACAAACTGTGTGCAGTTCCAAGTCCCTGCCCTACTGAAGCGAGCAGCGCACTGTGTGTGTGTGTGTGTGTGTGTGTGTGTGTGTGTGTGTGTGTGTGTGTGTGTGTGTGTGTGTGTGTGTGTGTGTGCGTGCGTGCGTGCGTGCGCGCGTGCGTGCGTGCGTGCGTGCGTGCGTACTGTGTGCATGTGTGTGCATGTGTGCGTACTGTGTGCATGTGTGTGTGTGTGTGTGTGTGTGTGTGTGTGTCAGGATTTAAAAGGCCTTTTTAGAATCAGCCTTGTGTCTAAATAGGTTTATATGCTTGAACTGCTCCTACCTAAAGTTGTTTACGTAAAGTAATGTGGCAGAAACCGGTGTATACGTTATTAAACCTTCAATACATCATTAGGGGCATATCGTTTGTTATTATGATGGATGGTACATTAGTGACAGGCACAACTGAGGCAGCCCAGCTGTCTTAAAACCCGCGGTGTGGCCTACTATCGAAATGACAAGTACTGAAAATTGGAAGTACTCAAAATTGTACTTAATTTAAGTACTGTGTACTTGAGTACATCACATCATGTCTCCGTCCGGACGTCTGTCTGTGTACGCTTTTTTATATTGCTGCTCTGACATTACACTCTGACATCACTGTGATGTCAGGGGGAGGGGAACAACACTAACAGAATCCATTTATGCCCATATGGAGATCCCTGATGTCATCAATATTAAGCCCATATCTAACAGACTTGGAGGCCACATCGGCCACATACCACACTGAACAGAATAGATGGCCAAGACAGACCATATCTGTGTGGCTGGTTCTACAGACAGGGTTCCATATATGGGCACAAAAGGGATTGTATGTATGATGTCAGATGTCCTAGATGTCATAGGACTTTCAGATAACAAATAACTGAGTAAGCATGTTTGGGGTCTCACAGCATATCTCCATATACAGTACACGGATCTCCATATATGGGTACCAGGGGTCTCCATATATGGGTAACTGGTTCGATATACAGTACATCACGGTGGATATCGGTGGTTGTGCTCATCAGAGGTTTCTATTTCTCCTTCTCAAAAGAGTCCCACCATGTCCCTGTGGAACTGAGGGCGACGTGCACCCCTCCGCCCCCCCGCTATCTGCGCCCCTGCAAGACACCATCAAAGGTCTCTGCATAAACATGCACCTGCCAACATCTGCTGTTCCCACCGCCTCCCTGCGCACACACACACACACACACACACACACACACACACACACACACACACACACACACACACACACACACACACACACACACACACACACACACACACACACACACACACACACACACACAAGCATGCACGCATGCGTGTGTATGTAAAAGACAGCGTGTGAGAGTGTTTTCTGGAAGGATCAATCCATCAGCCCAAGGTCGGCCCCTGTGGGCCCCCATAAGTTGGTTGATGTTAGCCAAGAACTTTCCCCTATGTCAGCGGAAAAATATGAGAAGGAGAAAGAGAGAGAGAGAGAGAGAGAGAGAGAGAGAGAGAGAGAGAGAGAGAGAGAGAGAGAGAGAGAGAGAGAGAGAGAGAGAGAGAGGAGAAAAGATGCAGGCTGGCTGCTGCTTGTGGGTGCCGTGAAAATTCCACTGCACGCTTCCAATATTTGTCACAAACACCGGTGTGAGATGGATCAATACAGATGAATACACAACATTGCGAGCATTGTACAAAACACCTCAGATACTTATTAGTATAGACGGTTGTTATCTTATCTCACAAACACCTTAACCGGCTTCCCACAATACTTCACATGAGGCTTATTTGTTATCATCTTGACCTTGATGCTGCACAGTGGCCTCACCAACATCAACAACCAATTTTGTTGGAGATATTCTGCAACAATACTCTCTTTCAGGGGTGTGACACCAAATTCTGAGCCCTGGGTACAAGGATTCACTGCGGGCCCCCCATGAACGTATTATTACACATTATTTTGTGCTTCTATTGAAAAATAGCAGATATACAAGCTCTTTTGTGGACATTTTGTGCAAGTCTTCAAATCCATCTAAGGTTTTTTTTTTTTTTTACTATGTTTCTATGTCAGTGGTGTTCAAACTTTTTCATGTGAAGGACCCCCAAAATGATATGTAATTGACCACGGACCCCCACCTCAAAACATTTAGTTCCACGGACGGACCCCCACAGAAGCAAAATTTGAGTTACAAATGTTCGCTTAGAAAATACATATATTCAAAGGTTTTCACAACTTTTAATAAACAATTGCAGATCTACAAGCTTGTATATCTGCTATTTTTCAATAGCTAAAGTTAAAGTATAAGATAATGAAGGTCCCTCCACCTTGGGCCCTAGTAACTCAGTCCCACCCCCCCCCCCCTGTGACACCCCTGCTCTCTTCACCTCCTCTCTAGATATGTGTTCAAGATATGTAAGTACTTCTAGCTGTGTTTAATCATTGTCCATCTGCTGTTTGCTGCCTGTCACTGCTTCTCCATCTAGCTGATGTACTCATTGGTGCTGAGGCCCCCTTCTCTCCCCCTTGTCTCTCTCAGCTGTCTCTGGATTTCTTGTCTGGCTATCAGAAGAGAACAAGCTGAGTAGATTACAGGGGCCATAGTAGAGTATGAAGCAGGGCCGGTTCTACAGTAGCACTGCTGTAATGAGGGTGAGCAGCAGGGCCAGCTTAACGCTTCCAGTGCCAGCCCCTAGAGGGCACCAAAGAATGCCAGGGTTTGTCCCATAGGCGAGCGCATTAGCATCCGGGGACTCACGTTGCAGTGACGCGCGTGCTCACGTTCGTGCACGTCATGGAAAGGTCCCGGATGAAAATGGCTACAGAATAGCTATTAGCATTTTCTCATTTTAAAGATCATTTTTCGGCGATTTCGCCGTAAATAAACCTCGCGCCGCCTCCCTAAAAACACAATCCAGAGATATGGACCTTCAAAGATGTGGTTTTTCATTGGATTCGGCGGCGATTCGCGGCGACGTTACTCGCTAACGGCCGGCCGGGGGGAGGCCGGATCTCGGCCACTGGATTGAAAATGTAGGCCCAGGCTTCAGATGGCCTCAGATCATTTTATTCATTTCATTAAAAAAGCTGAACCTGTTCGGGATAGGCACACTGGACTACGTTCCGGAAGCGGCGCTGAACATTCGGTGAACATTGGGGGGCTCAAAAATGTATTTTAAACCATTTTTAATGGAATATATCGTTGGACCATGTAAAATGGCTCGCTGGCTAGCGTAGGACGAGCCAGGACCACCCACGGCTCGCTCAGGGTAAGTAAAATAATTAAAAAAAAAATGTATTGGATTGAAATAAAGCCGAACATGTTCGGGATAGGCACTGTATGTGTTAAAGATGATTAAGATTTATCAGGTATTATGATTGTACCAGGAGGAAGATTTTTTTCCAAAAAAGTGTACAGAAAGAGTTACAATTAAAAAGCTGAACCACAGTTACCCCACCCACAGTGTTGGATGAATGGTAAAGGGGAGGTGATGATTATATGATGACACTCTATCAGATAGAGTGTCATCCAAAAACAAAAACACAGATAGAGTCTATCTGTGTTTTTGGATCGGCACATTTGACCCACAAGGTGGCAGCCTCGAGGAAGAAACCCAAAATACAAAGGGAATACATAATTGCTCATAACAACCACACCAGGGGGTCTAATTAAATACTGTCAACCTCCTAGACACATGAAAACCAGAAAAGGTACTAAACTATGGCACCACCTCTTTAATGCAAGGGCTTTAGGTGCTGAAGCACAGGGCACGAAGCTTGGGGCGGTGAGAAAGTGAAAGAGACTCAAATATTGCAGCAAAAACAAAGACATTCAGAAGCAAAGGCTGCTGAAAGAGCGCTGAAACATCTATTTTCCGCTGATCAGACGCCAGCTCCTGCCATATTCTATTCTAATTTACAATTTAGGCATTTTGCAGACGCTCTTAATCCGGAGTGATTTCCAAGTCGGCCAGGTAAACACTAATTCATACAGTAGTATTCTATCATTTGCTTAGGCACTGTTGGTGTACTTAAGGTTAATGTAGGCCTTCATGTATGTGCAATGCATAATGTTCCTGCATGTCAGTGTGCTTCATGGATGAGAGGAGAGCATAAGTACCTGGCTTGGTGCTGGAAAGTTCTGGTTCTAGTTCGGGCTCGGCTCTCTCTCTCTCTCTCTCTCTGTCTCTCTGTCTCTCTGTCTCTTCTCTCTCTCTCTCTCTCTCTCTCTCTCTCTCTCTCTCTCTCTCTCTCTCTCTCTCTCTCTCTCTCTCTCTCTCTCTCTCTCTCTCTCTCTCGCCCTGATGCAAAGTTGATTTAATACGGCCAACATTTTGACAGCAAGCTGTCTTTGTCAGGGTCAATGGCTGTCAGTTCAATCAATGAACCATGATCTGAGTTCAACTACAAAACAGGATGTTTGGGCCCGGGACGGCTTCAATCATCAGATATCATATATATTTTTAACATTTATTTTGCCAGGGGAGGTTCACCCAGAACACATTCTGTTTTTCAGGAACGCCTGCTTCGCACGCACACGCACACACCCCCCCCAAGTCGTATACTGTTGGCCACTGATAATCAGAGGGAGGGCGAGCTCTGAGGGCGTCTTCGTCCGCAGACGTGACCGCAGACGCGAGGACGCAAACGCCATTGCTGGATAATCACAGACCTTTACTGAACCTAGTTCATAAACATTAACTGGACAATGAATATCCTAACCTAGACATGGATCTTTAATATAAACTTTGGGGGTTAGAGGTTTATGTGTGGTGTGATGTTGTTTGACATGTGTACATTATTTAGATAGATAGTATGCTGTTTGCTTGTCCACAAATGTGTTATCTACACTGTTTGATGTCACTGTGTGTGCGCATGTGTGTTTGTGTGTGTGCGTGCGCGCGCGCACGTGTGTGTGTGCCACCCATTCAAGAAGACAGGACAAGGTGTCTGATTGTAGTGCTGTGTGACACCTGTCAGCCACCGTACAAGGTCCAACTGCACAGCCAGACCGCCCTTACAAGGACAGCTCTGTGTGTGTGTGTGTGTGTGTGTGTGTGTGTGTGTGTGTGTGTGTGTGTGTGTGTGTGTGTGTGTGTGTGTGTGTGTGTGTGTGTGTGTGTGTGTGTGTGTGTGCGTGCGTGCGTGCGTGCGTGCGTGCGTGCGTGCGGGCAAACAGGTAGGCTGACAGTGGAAAATTCCATGACAGACAGTCAGATACTGTATAGGTGAGAAGTCACAATTAAGCCTCTTTGGAATTATGGACTGTGAAGTCACAATTAAGCCTCTTTGGAATTATGGACTGTGGAAAATGTGTGGGAATCCCATCAGTACAGTGACCGGTATTGCCCTTTCACAGATGTAGCAAACAACAGGAAATTCTCTGTGATTCTCTCAAAACTGTAAATAGTATGGGAAGAACCGGGTGCTCACAGGAGATAAAAATGTCTTAAAAGTGTATTGAAGGTGCTTCTAGGATCAGCGGGAAGGTAGACTTCACAAAGGGAGAGGAGATCAGAGCACTCCAAAAATATGGAGGAGAGGAAGTAAAGTCCATTTTATTCTATAAAGCAGGGTTCCCAAGGCGGCCCGCGGGGGGCTACTGTCAGGCCCCCACCAGCCCCAGTAATAATGGTGGTATAAGAGCAGCAACAACACTAGTATATCGTCGTTGTCATGCAGGTGGAAACCTCGTATCTCCAGATTTGTACGTTCTTTCGCAAAGTAAAGCCCTGCTTCATCATACAAGGCCGTCGCACAAAGTAGTGAAAACAGCAGATCTACAAGCACACAACGCCTCGCGGGTGCGAGTAGATCGGCTGTTTTCACTAGTTTAAATAATTTTTTAAATGATAAATACAAAACAAACAATTTTGGACATACAAGGTTTCCACCCGACAACAACAAAATATAGGCCTAACTCATGTAATTGACATGATCTGAAATGACAAATCTTTGAGTAGCAGCAGCGCTATAGAGAGATCTATCTCTCTATAGCGTGCAATGAGGGCCTCTCCAACTCTTTTTCCCGGGCTGAATCAGGGGCCCAGCATGTCCCTGCTATAAAGATTGCCAACATGTTTCGCCCGGCTAAGGCACAGTTCCTGCCCCGAAGAAGACCATCTCTTCCCTTTTAAACTGTAAATAGTAAGTTTGATTGTGCACGGGTAGACAGTAGACGCACAGGGAGATGCAAGGTTCAAAAGGTTCAAATCATCCCAATTATAAGCTTGAGGGAGTTTCAAATGTGACCTTTTTCAAATTGAACTGTTTGACATGAAAGCCTCCAATTGTCAATACAATATACCGCTCTAAAGTGGACTGTAAAGTGGCCAGCCTTTCTGTGTGGAGTTTGCATGTTCTCCCTGTGTCCCCTAGAGTGCAACGGTGGGATATGACACAAGTATGAGAAAGTGTAGTTGACAGCAGAGAGGCTTAGCACACTGAACATGGGCACTACTGTATTATAATCTTGTAATCCCTAAAGTGTTTTGGGATTATGTCACTCCGGGAAGGTTTTTTCTGTCTGAATTAAAATGCCTACACAATAATCTGTCAATTCAACTCCACAACTCCTCGCCTTTCGTCTGTCCTTCCATCCGATCCGAGGCGTTGTGTGCTTGTAGATCAGAGTGAAAGGTCAAGTTTATTAAGTATTGACGGTTCAAGTGGTTAAATATCTGATAACACAAATTGACTTGAATCCAAAATACACTGATGATTGTGCTGTCAAACGATGAAACTATATGGAATCTGGGGGGGTCCCTCACCGTCCCTGCTTCGTCTCTCTCTCAGCTAAGGGGTCGTTGGCCTGAAAACGTTGAAGACCCCAGATGTAGGCTATTACTACCTTGTGCTGTCCTTGCTTATTGTAAATCGCTCTGGATTAAGAGTGTCTGCTAAATGCCTAAAGTGTAAATTGTCCGGTTGCCAATCGGACTTACTGCTGACTGAACAGATAAGCCACCAGGATGAATGAAGCCTGGCTGTTAGCCTGGTCTGGAGTATAGCACATCTGCACAGAATACATCTCCACCAGGGGCATAGTTCCGCCGATTTAAAATGATTCCAATACGGAACTAAAACTTCCTATGATTGGCCGCTAGTTACACTGTTTCCCCCCCCCCCGGCCGATCGCAAAAAAGAATTATTCTCCATTGGACCCCATTCATTTTCCCCTTTTGTTTTCTAACCTTAATTAACATTTTCATAAATACTTTATGGTTCCTTGCGCTAGTTAGAAATTGCCTTTCAATCACGATGATTTGCGTTTTGTGAAAATAAGGTCCCATTTATGTTAAAATTGATGATAAAGTTGCGGGGGGCGTGGCCAACTAAACTGATACCAGCCGGCTGTGTTCTTCTTTGCGTGCTGTATTTCACGTAGCAGCACGGGGGAGGGTGGAGGAAGCGCGACTCAACTTTGAGCGTGAACCAAACGTGGAGAGACGTAGGTCACTGAATGAAGCCAAACAGCTTCTGTTCAGCACCTATGACACCATCAAAGGGGAGGAACTGATGGAGAGTGTGCGGAGAGTGCAGGCAGCGCAGGGTGAAAAACAGTATGGGGAGGCATGGAGGGTAATCAATGAGATGACTGGACGGAAGAGGGCTAAGGAGGGCCAGGTTGAGGGACACAGCCCTGAGGAGAGGGTGGCGACCTGGTTCAGTCACTTCCAGAGCCTGTTGGGCACATCAGCAGAAGATGAAGAGGAGGAAAATATACCAGCATTCCTCCAGGGCCTGAATATCGATGATGGTCCCTTCACAGCCAGTGAGCTCGCCAGGGCAAAATCCACAGTGAGAGAGGGAAAAAGTGCTGGGCCGGATGGCATACCCCCAGAGGTCTTGAAGAACTGCGATCTCGATGACCTCATCCTAGAGTTTTGCAACGTTGCTCTACTGCACAACAAGCAGCCTGAAAAATGGTCTCTATCGAACATCATCCCGGTGCCAAAATCTGGAGACCTCTCAATGCCAGACAACTACAGAGGCATCAGCCTAACATGTATCACTGCCAAGGTCTTCAACCGAATGATCCTGAACAGGATACGGCGTGCCATCGACCCTCACCTGAGGGAGAACCAAAATGGTTTTCGAGAGGAGAGAACTACCGTAGCCCAGATCTTGGCATTAAGGAGATTGATAGAGGAGGTGAAAAGGGATAACCTGACAGCTGTTCTGTGCTTTATCGACTTCAAAAAGGCATTTGATTCGATCCACAGAGGCAAGATGGTGAAGATCCTTGAGGCCTACGATGTCCCTCCTAACATACTCCGGGCTATTGAGACCATGTATGCAGGAACAAGGGCCAAGGTGGTGACTCCAGACGGCAACAGTGAGGAGTTTGACATCCGTGCTGGTGTAATGCAGGGAGACACCCTAGCCCCCTTCCTCTTCATCATTGTCCTAGATTACGCGCTCAGGAAAGCCATCGGTGGACGAGAGCAGGATCTTGGCTTCACATTAACACCAAGGAGGTCGAGACGACATCCCAAAGTAGTCCTGACGGACCTGGACTATGCGGACGACATCAGCCTGCTCTCCGACAACATGACACAAGCACAGGAACTCCTGAACAGAGTGGAGTTAGAGTGTACCAAGGTTGGCCTTAGGCTAAATGCCAAGAAAACTGAGGTTATCACATATAACTTACCGGAACACCCACCTCTGACAACAACAGGAGGCGCTGTGTTGAAGGAAGTCAAGGACTTCAAGTACCTGGGCGCATGGGTCAACTCAACAGAGAAAGATCTTCAAGTGAGGAAGGCACTTGCATGGAGGGCCTTGAACGGCATGAACAGTGTATGGAACTCCAACCTCCCCCGACAAATCAAACTCCGCTTCTTCTTTGCAACGGTAGAGTCTGTTCTCCTCTATGGCAGTGAATGCTGGACCCTGAAGCCAACCCTGCAGAAGTCTCTAGATGGGTGCTACACCAGAATGTTGCGTGCAGTACTTAACATCAGCAAGAGTGCACATGTTACCAACAAGAGCCTGTATGAGGGAATACCAAGGGTTAGCGAGAAAATTGCTGCCAGAAGAATGAGACTAGCAGGACACTGCCAAAGACATCAGGAGCTTCCTGCCAGCAAACTGGTGCTGTGGGAACCAACACATGGGCACCGGTCACGAGGACGTCCCACAATAACATACGTGGATGTACTCAAGAAAGACGTAGGAGCACAAAGCACCAACGAGCTGGCCAGATGTATGGAGAACCGGGATGACTGGAAGCGACGATGGAAGGCTCGTCTGAGGACGACCTAGAGAGATTTCGAGAGGCTCCGACCACATTCTCCCATGTATCTCTGCGGTTGCACGTGACCATTGGCAGCCAATAGCCTCCTCTGGTCGCATTTCAATCTATGATGGCGACACCCATGCCAAGGACCCAAAATACTTCAGTTGCGCTGCATAGAAACCAATGGCTTCGCACTGTCCATATATTTTACGGTCTATGATCTCCACCCACTTCTTCCTCTCAGGACTCGGCACCATAGCTTCAAATGTCACACACACATCGTGTAACCTCGGCGTAACCTTTGACCCAGACATCTCCTTCAACATCCAAGTTACAAAAGCTGTCCAGTCCTGCTACTATCAGATCAGTAACATTGCTAAAATAAAATCATTTCTGTCCACTGCAGACCTTGAAACAGTCATATACATGCATTCATTTCATCATGATTAGATTACTGTAACTCCCTCTACTCAGGCATCAACAAAAATAAACCTCATCCTGTCTCCAGATGGTACAGAACTCTGCCGCACAACTACTCAAAACACAAAGAAACATGACCAAATTACTCCCATCCTGTCTGCTTTACACTGGCTGCCTGTGAGCTACAGAATACTTTTTAAGATTGTATTGATTACTTTTAAGGCCCAACATGGACTGGCTCCCAGCTACATTGATGACTTGCTGAAACCCTATA
Source organism: Nannobrachium achirus (assembly GCF_963921795.1). Classification (NCBI taxonomy): domain Eukaryota; kingdom Metazoa; phylum Chordata; class Actinopteri; order Myctophiformes; family Myctophidae; genus Nannobrachium; species Nannobrachium achirus. The sequence goes on from NC_137817.1 coordinate 50,634,766, forward strand.
AAGCTCGGATAAGGCCCTCCTGGATCCCCCCAACACCTCCCGTGTCACCCGGGGGGACCGGGCTTTTGCGGCCCCGGGCACCTCTGCTCTGGAACGCCCTGCCCTTGGATCTTAGGCTAGCAGAGTCAGTGCCCTCTTTTAAAAAGCTTTTAAAAACACATCTGTATGTTAAGTGTTTTGCCTAAGGGTATGTATGGTGTTTTAAATGTTTGTTTTAATTTCTGTTGTTCTGTTCTCTTGCTAATGTTTGCTCTTGTTTTTAATGTCTGTAAAAGCACTTTGGAACTATTTGGACAAGCGCTATACAAATACAATTATTAATATTTTTATGTATTCATTTTTAATCATCGGTTATTGGTGAATTGTAACCGAGTCTAAATTCAGCCAGGATAGGTAACTACTATCCAGGTTTTGTGTAACAGCAGGCCCTTGCAGGTAATGCCCCCCTTATAGAAAAAGATCAGCTCAAAAATACAAACACAAACCGACATGTTTTTTGACTCATACTCACTCACTCACTCACTCACTCACTCACTCACTCACTCACTCACTCACTCACTCACTCACTCACTCACTCACACACACACACACACACACACACACACACACACACACACACACGCACACGCACACGCACACACGCGCGCACACGCGCGCGCACACACACGCACGCGCACACACGCGCACACGCACACGCACACGCACACGCACACACACACACACACACACACACACACACACACACACACTTCAGCCTGCACAGCCACACGTTACAGATACACACATTAATTATAGCAGAGCTCTTAACAAAAAAATGGGCAGGGATGGATGAATGCAACCGTGGGATACAGGTAAACACCTGCTGTTTTCTCTCCCTCTCTGCGTTTCTCTTTTGGACTCCTGCCCTCGTTCTCTTCCTCCTCTGCAATCTAATCCCTCTCTGTCTGTGCCCACAGTGCACCGGTGTGTCTCTCCCACACTGTCAGCACACAGCCGTACGTGCACGCAGTGCAGGGGCGTCACAAAGCAGTGCAGGGGCGTCACAAGGGGCTGGGAGTGGGACTGAGTTACTAGGGCCCAAGGTGGAAGGACCTTCATTATCTTATACTTTAGCTATTGAAAAATAGCAGATATACAAGCTCACAGCGCGGCACCGAGTGCTGCGCTGCAAGCTTCTATATCTGCTATTTTTCAATAGTTAAAGCACATGGGCCCCACAGTAAATTCTTGTACCCAGGGCCCAGAATTTGGTGTGACACCCCTGACTGTCAGCTCACAGCCGTGCGTGCACGCAGCCGTGCACAAAGCTGTGCACAAAACCGTGCACGCTGCACAGACAGCAGGAAAGCTCAAAGACAGAAAGTTCAGATGGGAATAGAATCTATAGAGTCCGGGGTTGACGGCATTACCGTGCATACGATTTCACTTCAACAAAGTTGTGCAAAAAGGTTATGTGGGTTTCCAAAGATGTGCTTTTAACCTCCACACCCCCGAACAATCACAGCATTGTTCCAAAGGTTGCTTGCCAAAAGAAAAGTGGGCGGTTAGCGCTGCCACCTGCTGTTTTCAGCGTAGGCGCGGTGGCGGCTTTTTCGCCGCTTGTATCCAAGGCTCCTTAAAACGCGTTTCTTCAGCATTGTGCACAAGGCAAGACCTCAGCTCCATGGAGTTTTTGTGCACAGTGGTGTTTGTGTCGTTGATACTGGCCATGTGTGTCTCCTGGAGCATCAACATCCCGTGCTGCAGAGGCAGAGGCAACCCCCCGCTGTGTGGAAAAAGTACAGTTCAATACTGTTCTAAAGAAGAAAGAAAGCACTTTGGCTTGTTTCCATTGGGGTCATTTGTACCCCAAATTCATATATCAGTGTCTCTCACATTTTTCATGTCAAGGACCCGCAAAACCTTTATGTATTTGGTCGCGGACCCCCGTCTCAAAATATTTAGTTCCAGGGACCCCTCCAGGAGCAAAGATTTTAGTTAAACGTTTTATATTCAAAGATTTGCACAAATCTTCATTTTTTTTTGCAGATCTACAACCTCATAGCATTTCACTTTGTGCCGCACTATGAGCTTGTACATCTGCTCTTTTGAAATAGCCAACCAATGTGCTATAATTATGTAGCTAAAATCTAAAATGACGCGGACGTTTCCAGTTTCCACGGTTTTAGTGGCTAAATTCCCTCACTTCCCCTGCATACACACATCCTTGGTTTAGCTCGCAGCGACGATAGCAGACACTCTTGGAAAGTGCTTGTGTGATCCTGCTGTTGCTATGCGACTGCCGGGAAAGCCCGTTTGAAATTCGGTGCTCTTTTCAACTCATCGCTGAAAGGCTCTGCGCTCGGGGCGTTTAAGACATACTGCACTCTCGAGGGCAACGCAAAAACACTCGCACAAAACTTCCTGGAAGTCTTGGGGGGCTCAAATATACAGATCCATGTAAAATATATGTATAGCCTATATATTGTGTAAAAGTTCATTTTCATCTGTAATATATATATTTTTTTTTTTCTTTTTTTTTTTTTTTACTTTCACATACTGTAGATACTGTGAGCTTGTATATCTGCTATTTTTCAATGGTTAAAGCACATGGGCCCCACAGTGAATCCTTGTACCCAGGGCCCAGAATTTGGTGTGACACCCCTGACTGTCAGCTCACAGCCGTGCGTGCACGCAGCCGTGCACAAAGCCGTGCACAAAACCGTGCACGCTGCACAGACAGCGGGAAAGCTCAAAGACAGAAAGTTCAGATGGGAATAGAATCTATAGAGTCCGGGGTCGACGGCATTACCGTGCATGCGATTTCACTTCAACAAAGTTGTGCAAAAAAGGTTATGTGGGTTTCCAAAGATGTGCTTTTAACCTCCACACCCCCGAACAATCACAGCATTGTTCCAAAGGTTGCTTGCCAAAAAAAAAGGGGGCGGTTAGCACTGCCACCTGCTGTTTTCAGCGTAGGCGCGGTGGCGGCTTTTTCGCCGCTTGTATCCAAGGCTCCTTAAAACGCGTTTCTTCAGCATTGTGCACAAGGCAAGACCTCAGCTCCATGGAGTTTTTGTGCACCGTGGTGTTTGTGTTGTTGATACTGGCCATGTGTGTCTCCTGGAGCATCAACATCCCGTGCTGCAGAGGCAGAGGCAACCCCCCGCTGTGTGGAAAAAGTACAGTTCAATAGTCTGCTAAGAAAGAAAGCAGCACTATGGCTATTGTTTCCATTGGGGTCCTTTGTACCCCAAATTCATATATCAGTGTCTCACATTTTTCATGTCAAGGACCCGCAAAACCTTTATGAACAGACCCCCGTCTCAAAATATTTAGTTCCAGGGACCCCTCCAGGAGCAAAGATTTTAGTTAAATGTTTTATATTCAAAGATTTGCACAAATCTTCATTTTTTTTGGCAGATCTACAACCTCATAGCATTCCACTTTGTGCCGCACTATGAGCTTGTACATCTGCTCTTTTGAAATAGCCAACCAATGTGCTATAATTATGTAGCTAAAATCTAAAATGACGCGGACGTTTCCAGTTTCCACGGTTTTAGTGGCTAAATTCCCTCACTTCCCCTGCATACACACATCCTTGGTTTAGCTCGCAGCGACGATAGCAGACACTCTTGGAAAGTGCTTGTGTGATCCTGCTGTTGCTATGCGACTGCCGGGAAAGCCCGTTTGAAATTCGGTGCTCTTTTCAACTCATCGCTGAAAGGCTCTGCCATAGGCGGCGGGTCAATAAGGCCAGGGGAGGCTGTGCCTTCCCAAATGCTACGCTGGGTATTTTGCAAATTATATAATATATGAACCGCGGGGGCCCGGCCGTCAGCCTCCGACTGACAGTCAGTCTCAGTCCAAATGAACCTGCCTGACCGTCATCGCGCTGCCTCTGTTACACCTATTTCGTGTTATTTTTCTGAGTAAAATGTCACGCATTGGGAAGAAGTAAAGGGGGACACTTTATTGTGAAGGACAACAGGAAGAGCATTCACAGACAGACAATGTTGTTTTGTTTACGTTTAGTGAGAAGTGTAGTGATGATGGCTGCAGTGGACCGCGCACTTTCAAAACCTTTTGTAATTTGTATCAACTAAAATATACCACAGACACTTTCAAATGAGACAGGCAGCGATGCACAAGCAACGTCGACATTGGACAATTACGCCAGCGAGGAAACTATACAATGATATTATCATCATCACGGATACTTTCTGATTCTGGAAGTGGAACACTTCATCTGTGAGTATTATTGCCTGAACAGTCAACTGTTAGGACTTCTCCTCTCTATCGCGCAGCTGAAAGCCTGTATCAACAGAATAATTGTGTGTGTGTGTGTGTGTGTGTGTGTGTGTGTGTGTGTGTGTGTGTGTGTGTGTGTGCGCGCGCGCGCGCGCGGCTGCGCCGTCACCGTGCGTAATTTGGTTGCATAAGATGTGATGTGTGTGCATAGTACTGTTGTCTATTGTGTAGACCTACAGATTGTTGTCATTGTGTCAGATAGGTCTGTAACTGTTTGGGTCGCTGTATTCTTGTATATAAATGGCATGGAGGCAGTGTCTGACACAGCCGGTGGAGGCGCGCCCCCCCCTCCACCGGGGGGGGGGGGGGGGGGGGGGGGGGGTTCGGCGGGGTGCAGCCTCGCCAAACGTTTGGCTCACCCGCCGCCTATGGGCTCTGCGCTCGGGGCGTTTAAGACACACTGCACTCTCGAGGGCAACGCAAAAACACTCGCACAAAACTTCCTGGAAGTCTTGGGGGGCTCAAATATACAGATCCATGTAAAATATATGTATAGCCTATATATTGTGTAAAAGTTCATTTTCATCTGTAATATATATATATATATATATATATATATTTTTTTTACTTTCACATACTGTAGATACTGTACAGTGTGCATGCAGTGAAAAAACTAGTTTTGTTTTCATTTAGATTATTTTATGGAATACATGAATATCATATCTCAAAATATTACAGTACTAGTCCTGTGCCCGGGGGTGTGCACAGTATATGAGTGCACGCTGTATATGAGGGATTGAATGTCCCTGAGGAGTCTCAGAAGTAATGTTGGAGAACCCAGACGGGTGCCCGTTGGGCAGAATAGTCACCATTGACGTCCATGTGTGCAATACCCGTTGTATCCGTCTGTCTGTCTGTCTGTCTGTCTGTCTGTCTGTCTGTCTGTCTGTCTGTCTGTCTGTCTGTCTGTCTGTCTGTCTGTGTCCCTTTCATGCCCATACATTGATGTCAGTCATCTCCAAATTTGGTCACTTGTTTCATCAGGTCAGACAGACCTTATTTGGGCATTGTTTCAGCATGCAGCTGTTACCATGGTGGGCAACACTTTTTAATATGTAATGATTCAAATGAAGGCTATTGACTGCAATCGCAGCGAGGGCGGGACAATGTGTTAAGCTTGCCGAGACAAGGGCAGTATGGGTTAAATAAACCAAACAGGCAATTAAATGATAATAAATAACATAACTAAAAATAATACCATACGTGAAATACCATAAGAAAACATGTGAACAGAACATGTCCATGAGAGAACCATTTCTTCTAATGCCTTTTTCATCCAATTTCACCCGCTTTTCCATCATTTATTTCTGCATATGGCTACTGGCCGCCCATTTTATTTTCATTGTCTCCTCACCATTACACAAGGATTAATAACCAGAACATTGTATACTCCATCTATTAGGCTGAAGTGAGAAACAACACATTCAGTACATACCATTCAACATATGGGTATTTAAGCACAACCCTCTCTAAAAGAAAATCAGATTCACCGCATGTGCTAATTGTTATTCTCTTAACAGATCAGGGGTGGGGTCTCTAGTCCCCGGGGTCAGTTTCCACGGGCCTCACGCTCTCACACCAGAGCATAATTAGCTGCGAGAGTGACGGCTGAGGAGGCTGTAGAACCTCCCTCGTTAAGGGCTAACGAGAAGCCGTCTTAGGGAGCTCACCTGTTAACGAGCCTATTAAGGGGCTGTTGTTGATGTAGCTTTGACAACCCAGATAAAAAGGGCAATAAAATGTGTTTTTGTGCGTGTGTGTGCGCGTGTCTGTGTGTCCATGTGTGCGCGTGCACATGTGTGTTCTGAAATCAGAAGTGCAAATACGAGGGGACAGCTGTGTTTAAACAGCCAGGCCCTGGAGCTCCCTCTCTCTCTCTCGCAGGCATGAAGCTTCGCCTGTACGGCAATGCCAGACTGGGGACTATTTGCCTGCTGGCACACACACACACACACGCACACACACACACACACACACACACACACACACACACACACACACACACACACACACACACACACACACACACACACACACACACACACACACACACACACACATGCTTCAGTGCAGGTACGCATGCACTCACACAGAGGACCAGAAAAAAAGGGAGAGGAGAGAAAAGGTGAACAAAATATGGTAGATGAGAGGAGATGTAAAAAAGGAAACGTTGATGATGGTAGAGGTTAGGTAAGATACGGAGGTATGTATGTATAGGAGGAGCTCCTGAAATCTATATTCAGTAGGAGTGTAGCTGATGCTCGACATTCGAACTACACTGAACAGTATTGACCAGAGGATACTTGACCGTCATGGCTTCTAGTGCTTCTGAGCTCTCCATGGTCCTGAAATGGCAAGCTGTTATGTACACTCACACTAGTCAGGTCACATATATATATAATCATCAAGGAGAGGAGAGGACCAGAGTGTGGAAGAGAACAGGTAGAGAAAGGGAAAGAGGAGGAGAGAGGGACTGAGTCATTGAGGCAGAGTCCTGCACTGGTCCAATTTTGCCAACCCGCTCCTGCCCCTTCAGTCAATACTCAGATCCACAGACCGATCACAACCCGTGATTATAAAAATCCAAAATAAACCTGCCCAGCCTGTCAACCGTTGCCTGCCCACTATCATAATTACATACAGTATTGAATTGTTGTCCACTATTTCGTATTCACCACTCGCTATCTTTCATTTGATTTCATCCATGTTTGTTTATATGCGTAAATAGCCTTATACCTCGCATACACTGCACGACTTTCAAAGATCAGTTAACTTCAGATGGCTGTGCAGTGTGCGAGTTAACACTACACAACTGTTGTGTGTCTTTGTAAATCGGGCGCCATAAGTTGTTGCCGTTTCCAAACTGCATAAATGATTGGAGACAGGGGTCACATACTTTCACCAGTGACATCACAGGGTTAACTGGGTGGCGTTTCAGAGACACTGAATCAACAACACTGATCAGTTGTATGACTGCTAATGGAATATTATAACAAACATATAACACATATTATAGAGAGCATTTGGAAATCATCATAGTGTCGCTTTGAAGTGTATTTCTCTTATTTATTTTTGCTTCAGCTAATTGGTCATTACAGCATCTATGTACAGCGTATATACAGTAGCTTCTTGTTTTGCTGCTGGCTTCATTAGTGATAAGAAAATGCATTTTGAGTTTCAAAACACGTCCTGCCATTTTGGCAAGAGTGTAGGGGGCAGACAGTTACTGGTAGACAAATACAATTTAGAGAAGTGATCACCACACATTTACTTGGAATGTTTTAGTTTTTATCTGTGTGTGTGTGTGTGTGTGTGTGTGTGTGTGTGTGTGTGTGTGTGTGTGTGTGTGTGTGTGTGTGTGTGTGTGTGTGTGTGTGTGTGTGTGAAAATATGCCGCTGACAAATGATTTTTATCAAATAAAATACAAGAAGATAGAAACCATATCTGATTTTGAACAAAAGTCTAGCTTAGAACACCACAAAATAATATTAACAGGGTTTGATTTATGCATGGGTCACATTGGCAGCCGCCCAGGACACCATACAAGCTATAGATCAAAAGGTATTGTTATGCACATCAATATAGTCACTGGTGCAGACACTGGTGTGACACAAGTGGTGAGTTTTCATATCAAACGCATTCGGAGCAGTGGCTGTTGTGTTGTACAATGATCGTACATTACATTCACCCACATTCATACCGGTACAGCGATGGTGGAGGAAACCATGCAAGGCACCAACCTGCTCATCGGGAGCAACAAGGGGTTCAGCATCTTGCTCAAGGACACTTCGACACTAACTCTGGGGGAGCCCGGGATCGAACTGGGAACCTCACGGTTCTCCATCCGGCCGCTCTGCCAGTCACTCTCTACCCCTGGGCCCTTCTCACTGTGAGATGCAGGGCGTGCATGAAAACATTCACATGCTCCAGTGCACGTAGGCATGCACTCAAAAAGCCATCTTGTTTGTTTGTAGATAATCTCTCTCCCTCCCTCCCTCTCTCCCTCTCTCTCTCTCTCTCTCTCTCTCTCTCTCTCTCTCTCTCTCTCTCTCTCTCTCTCTCTCTCTCTCTCTCTCTCTCTCTCTCTCCCTCCCCCACGCCTCCAGAGGTTGCAGGGTACATCTTGTAGGGAGCTGTCAAGTTGAACTGCACTAATACTCCTGCAAAACCCCAGTGCAGCGGAGGAGGTCGGCGAGGTATGAGGCATTGAGGAGAATAAAGGAGAGGAGAGGAGTAGGGGATGCCTTCTGGTGACACTGAGTCACCAGGGCGCTGGCCTCCGCTCAGGAAAATAAGATGAAAAACACTAATGACTGAGACACCCGGCCACCAGGGCCTTGACTGCTGTGCCCCTTCGATTTGGCCTCATGCCCCCCCAAAGCAATTATACGCCCTGAGGCCACGAGTGGCCTCGATGCCCCGCACCGCCTCGGCTGATTTGTTTTAGGTCATTTCGGGGTTTTTTTAGACACCCATTTCTTTTGAGATTAAGCAGGCTTATTGGGTAAAGCTGTGACTGAAAAACTGTGATGATAGCCGTGCTATTTTCACAATTACAGAGTCAAACTAAATTGAATGCCTCAATGAGGGTCCCCAGATAAAATATAATTACTTTGGGGGGTCCCCAAGTTCAATGATTATTGTGCACGGGTCCTCAAAATACCTTCAACCTACACACAGCAGATATGTTTGACTAAGCCAAGATAAGAGGGATGATAATTTAGCGTATACAGAAAATAAAAACATATACTGTAATGTTAAACATTCATACGCTGTACATGTGTCATTACAATGTTACTCAGCTGACCCAGTCATGCCTAATGAGTAATGCTGTAAACAATATTGCGGTTATGGCCGCACCTTGACAACAGAAATGATGTGAATATTATCAAGGGCCCTGTGACAACACTCTGATTAGTGATTAGTCAGAAACTGAGAGAGTAGGAAGTTTCACTCTTTGTCAATGCATTATTTTGTGAATCAAACACAAATTTGAATACTTATATAAGTTAAATCATCCTTAAACAGTTCAATGTGTTATTTCTGTGGACTTCAAAACATTGTTTAATTTGATGGCCTCCATGCCCTGGCCTTTGCGCCCTCATGAAATTGGCCAACACCAAAGGCCAAGTGGCCTTGCCCCAAAAATGATTAAATTCCACTCCTGCTAGACACCTATGAAAACATGTCGTACACACCAGAACACAACACAGACATGCACACACACGCACACACACGCACACGCACACGCACACACTCACAGACATCCACACAGCCAGAGCCACATAATGCACACACGCTCACATATATGCCTTTTTCACATAGAAAGTGACACGCACACACACACACACACACACACACGCACACGCACACGCACACGCACACGCACACACGCACACGCACACGCGCACGCGCACACACCAGGGCTGTATTAACCATTGGGCCGGTGGGGCCGTTGCCAGGGGCCCTTGGCTCTCAGGGGCCCTTGGGGGAACTGGCCTGCGTGGTCAATGACAATTTGCAAAAATTAAATGTATATTTTAAGCTAAAATCAAATGTGTGGGCCCCTCCTCTGTTGTCTACAGGTGCTTTCTTGGTCCACAGATGATCATCATGGCTTAAAGGTGATACACCATGCATTTAAAAAGTATTTATGTCATATTGTTTATGTCCCAAAAACGTTTTTCAAAAGGTTTGAGGCTAAATTACCTCCTGAATAGAGAGCCTCTCATTTTTGAATGGCTCTCAGAGCATTTTCCAGCTGCAGTACCACCTTTGGCCTGAACTGCGCCCCCCCCCCCCCCAAAAAAAAAAAAAAAAAAGAAAAAAAAAAAATTTTTTTTTTTTTGGGGGGTGGGGGCCCCTAAAAAAAAATCGGCCAGGGGCCCTCGCGGGGGTTAATCCGTCCATGGCACACACACACACACACACACACACACACACACACACACACACACACACACACGTAAACAACAAATTGCAAACACTGACAAACAAAATCCGCACACACAGGGTAAGGCTATGTGGATCGTTTCAGTAAATGAGTGGCTAAACGATGGATAAATGATATATACTGCTCTTTTCCTGAACATTTCCAGCAAATGCATTTTTGTTTCTTTCACTGTTTTTTCCTTTTTTATGGAGAGCGTTTTTTTTTTTGTTGCAAAAACTCACAAATGGCAAGAAACCACATTCCCATTGAAAAGCAGAATCCACCTTCATAGTTAGATTTAAACTTCGAAGTCAGAGTCATAAAAATACCAAAAATAGCTGATCTACAAGCTCAATGTTCTGTCTGGCTGGCTGGCTGGCTGGATGGCTGGATGGATGGATAGGGTATTTGCATAATTAAATGGCAATGCATCTTCCTTTCAACCTGAACGATGCTGTTTGAAATACAAAGCCCTTGCACAGCTCAACGAAAGAAAAAATAGAGAGAAAAAGGGAGAAGAAAGGGGGAAATAAAGAAAGTAGAAGTAAGAGAGGAGGAGCAGCCTACTCCTAAATCTACTTTTACGCTGGAGTCGATTCATTCCGGAGTTTTACGATCTCATCATTGTACCATCCATTTTAAAACAGTTACAGTACATATCACAGGTGGTATCCACTGCTATACTGGCAAGGAGAGTGTAAACAAAATGGAATTGTTTGAGCAACCTGCAGTATAGACCATACCATGTGCATATGACGTTAATACACAGTGGAAATGATAATAAACTGACCTGTAAGATTCCATTCATTCTCTGAGTTACAACGAATAAATGAACACCGGATTTTACTGTCTACGGTCAGGGATCAGGATCACAATGGTTCCTACAACTGTAAAAGAGAGTGATGGAAACAGATTATGCAGTCAGTATTAACCTCCGCTGCAAACTGGAAACGTAGTACTCAAAAAGAAAGTTATGCACTTTGCGGTGGACCAAATTCATATAACAGTCATTGTGGTATTGATTTATTTATACAGTAGATGCAACTTAAAACCCCCCCGCAGGGTTGACATCATTCCTCCCTGACAAACTCCTTACAAACAGCCGACTCTCACAAACCTGCTGACTGTGTGTGTCCACTAAAGGCCATGTAAAGAGTGACCATCTGTTGTTACCTCTCTGTACATCTCCTGCACAGGGACGTGCTGGCCATTGGGAAAAGCGGGACAACTCCCAAACGGCCGGTTCATTCCCTGGCCATTAGGAAAAAATTAAACTGTTTGCACAAAAGTAAAAATTAAACATTTTTAAAATGATAAATACTTAACAAACGGTTTTGGACATACAAGGTTTCCACCCGACAACTATGAAATATAACTCTGTTATTGGCCCACTGGCTTGTCACTTGTCACACATCTTTGAGTAGCAGCAGCAGCGCTAAAGAGAGAGAGATCTCTCTCTATAGCGCACAATGAGGGCCTCTCCAACTCGTTTTCCCGGGCTGAATGATATGATGAATGCTCCTGCATGATATAAATGTGTGTGGGAGATTGTTGTGGGGGGGAGAGGGGGGAGACGCAAGTCTCTCTCCTCTGTGATGAGATCTAAAATAGCGTATTATGTTTGATTCCTAGCATTGCAGTCCTGCATCTTCCTGATGATCTGTTTAACTTACTTATAGCAACATCATAAACTTCCATTACAACTTCCTAAAAATCCCAGATCATTACAAGTAGGCCTACCTTCGTTTCAGTGGTGTAAAAAGTACTACATTTTCTTACTTCTACTCTGTTGTAGAAGTCCGGAATTCAAAACTCAAAATTGTACTTAATTGAAGTACAGTACTTGAGTAAATGTACTTAGTTACTTTACACCCCTGCTTTATTTCTGGATCACATTTATACGTTAGTACAGTACATAACTTCTGGAAAATTCTGCAAGTTGGGCTCGAGGTGGTATCATAAAAAATTAAATAAAAAAACGAAAGTGTTGAGTCAAATGGATTATGCAAGACCTGTCTGTCCTCTTTTACATTACTGCTCAGGAGTGTGGGCGTATAAAAAAGAATACCAGAAAAGGGAAGGTCATAATAGAACGATTAGACATTCTGATTCAGATTGTACATTTGCGCCTCTATGGATCTACAAAGATCAAATATTCTGTAAGAAAGGTAAACTTTGTGAAATTAGACGATCTACAAGCTCACAGCGCCTCACAGTGCGAGGCATTGTTAGCTTGTATTTAGGCTATTTGGAAAGTAGCTTTAGTTAAATCACACTGTAGAGTGATATGCCCTTTCCTTGTCCTTGGGGGATGGGGGGGGGGGGGGGGGGGGGGGCGTCATCCAATTCATTCCCTATGGAAGCCCCATGGTTTCATGCCCCCCAAGAGGCTTGCTAGAGGCATGAAACATGCATGAGGCTTCCATGGGGAATGAATTGGACGACGCCCTCCCCCCCTCATCCCCCAAGGAGAAGGAGAGGGCATATGTGTGCTACAGTGTGAATTAAATAAGTTCTAAACCTTTTATTCCATAATAGGAGCGAAGATGTTATGTCCTTTTCATAGTGTGCATTTTATGACCCCTTTTATCCCTGCTAACTTCATTGTGTCTGTTTTTAAGCTGTTTTTAATTGACGTTATATTAGATTCAGATTTTTACTTTGCTGTTTTATCTCTTTAATGTTGTCTTGCTTAATGGTTTATCTCGTCTTTTAAAGCACTTTGTGACCCTGTTTAGAAAAGTGCTAGACAGATAAAGTTTATAATTAAGTTTATTATACACAGTGGTGCTCTATAGTTTCTATGGCAGACAATTTAAACATTGATCGGATTCAAAACGACTGACACAGTATGCCTGATATATACTTAAAGAGGTGGTACCTTTTCTGTTTTGTATATGTAATGTTAACATTACTGTAATAGACACCCAGTTGTGGTTATAATGTGCAAATATGTCTATTTCTTCCGGAAAGCTGAAAGCCTCTGAGTCAAAAGGTCCAATTGAAATACATCGCTTTAATGACATCGTAAAATCATCCCCTCCCTTTTTTTTTTTTTAACATACAGCAACACTGTGGGTGTGGCTAACTTCAACTGGGTCACCACCCACCTGAAAACCAGGTATACTTAATGAACAGGTGGGTGTGGCAACATAAAAACATACTTATAATACACAATACCTGATGATTATGTTGTAGGGGGGGAAAAATCATGGTACGCCGTCTTTGAGTGAAACACTGAAAAATAGCAGATCTACAAATCTCACAAATACTTTGAAGCGCAATGGGTTGCAAGCTTGTAGACCTGCTAATCTTTGGAACACAACAACCGCAAGCAACACGGTATAACTCAGGTTTTAACGAACGTGTCCGATCACCTTGACGCACCCACACACACCCCCTGCAGGCTTGACTTTTGAGGGCAACACGTGGAGGCCGAAGAACATTACTCTTTTACTGCAGCAATCAGCAACCTTTTTGGCCCGTGAAGAGGGTGTGGTGCCTGCACAAGAATGCACACATGCATGCTCGTACACACACACACACACACGCGCACACGCACACGCACGCACACACACACACACACACACACACACACACACACGCACACACGCACACACGCACACACGCACACACGCACACAAGAACGCAAACAAGAACGCACACAAGAACGCACGCACGCATGGGTCCTGATTCTTGATTCTTGATTCTTTCTTTACAGCATGTATATTATCTACAGTACATGTGACATTATAGACTGACTGACTGCCGGGATAACACTTTACAGTAACCACGTGAAATGTCTATTCTGGGTATGTCACTCACAATATGCGGACACACAGCGGGAGTAGGAGAGACGTTTGGTGTCGAGCCAAATAAGGAGAGGAACAAGACAGGGTCAATTAGGATGCCAGTCAAGTACAGTACATACTTAGGGTTATTAATGTACACATGTGTTATTAATAGCAACACAGCTTCAACACTCTCTTCATCTGCCTTTCTTTCTTTCTTTCTTTCTTTCTTTCTTTCTTTCTTTCTTTGTCACAGCGACACTTTTAATTGGATCTGATGTATGTGTGATGGCATTCAAAGGCATAATGTAGCTTACAAATTCATGCCACTTAAAAGGACTGGTGCGAAGAGTGAAAAAGCGGTTGTTAAAAAAAGGCTACTTTTAAAACTGTGAAAAGCCTTGACATCGCACATTTAAAGCGACACACTTGCCAACGCGCAAGAACTGGCCATCACAAAGTACAGGATCACGTTCCAATTAATCTAGATTTCAAGTGGTAAAAATCCAATTTGATTGACATCCTGACGGTTCTGACCCTGAGGCTTGATCGAGAGTCGACAGATTTGGATCCTAAACCTCCATACGGCATCATCAGCGCTGTAAAATCCTGAGTGTTCATTAAACTCTGCAGTGCCTGCTTGGGAATGAGACGGTTCCCGGTTCGATCCCTCCTGGCTCCCTCTGCCTTGTGTGGAAGTGTCCTTGAGCAAGACACTGAAACCCTAACGGCTCCTAATGAGCAGGTCTGTGCCTTGCATGTGTGAATGGGTGAATGTTATACATGGTAAATGGTGCATTTATATAGCGCTTGATTGTACATTACATTCGCCCACTCACATGCCGATGGCAGAGGAAACCATGCAAGGCAGTCCTGCACGTTGGGAAGGACGGGTTCAACGTCTTGCTCAAAGATACTTAGACACTGCAGTAACTCTGGCAAAACCCGGGATCGAACTGGGAACCTTGCGGTTCTCCATCCGGCCGCTCTACCTACCGGCCACTCTACCCCTGGGGCAGGTTGCACTACCAGAATGTAAGTTCTGCCCTAAGTTAGGGAGTAAATTCCTTACTAGAGGCTTAGTAACTACTAGTTAGTTTGTAACTAGTGAGTTACTAACAGGTGTTGCACCACGACTGCTTAAGGCATAACGTAACTAGTAATGTGTAGACTGTTCCTAAAGTAAAGTATAGTTGCATACAATGACGTCATAGCTCCCGAATCCAATGAAAACGAATTGTTTCTAGTAAGGAAGTAAAGCTTGTATTTTCTTTTGTCAACAGACAGAGCTCTGTCTCTCCACTGGCATGTACAAAAAGTCATATTGATACACGTGCTCATGGCGAGCGCATCCCTGCACACAGATTGTATCACAAATTATATTGGCCCCTCATACATTTTGCCCCGTTGTGAAGTAATGCAGGGCAGCGCATATGTGGAGGGGGAAAGAGCACCGTTCAAGTCGCTGTTGTATGTCTGCCGCGGCTATATGCAGTGGTTGAAAAAGTACTCAAATGAATTAAAAAAGTATCAATCATGCAATATAAAAATACTCTATTAATAGCAGACACATTGTGAGCTTGTAGATCGGCTATTTTCAAATGGCCGAAATGTATATAAATGGTAAATGGTGCATTTATATAGCGCTTTTATCGAAAGCGCTTTACAATGTGCATTACATTAACCCATTCACACACCGGTAGCGGTGGAAACCATGCAAGGCACCAACCAGCTCACTGGGAGCAACTTGGGGTTCAGTGTCTTGCCCAAGGACACTTCGACATGTAGACAGGAGAAGCTGAGATTTGAACCGCCAACCCATGGATCATTGGCCAACCCACTCTACCTCCTGAGCTACAGCCACCCCATATATAGGGCTTAATGTATGTTTTAAACAGATGGGTCGTTTCATTGTTGAATTAATTAAATAGCCCATATAATGCTGTCTGCCACGTTAGTAGTGTAGTTGCTCTACTCCATAAATGCACATTGTGAAGCACTTTGGATAAAGGCACATTTCAAAATAGCACTACAGGGTTTTACTGTGTACATTGTGATTTTTTTAATGACATTTTTGAGTGTTACACATTAAGCTTTTCTATTTTTCACAGCATACAGAGGACACTTCCTGCTGTGAACAAAGACTTTAGACTGTGTCAATGTACTCTTTCTAGTGTCTGTCTGCCTGCCTGCCTGCCTGCCTGCCTGCCTGCCTGCCTGCCTGCCTCTGTCTGTCTGTCTGTCTGTCTGTCTGTCTGTCTGTCTGTCTGCCTGCCTGCCTGCCTGCCTGCCTGCCTGCCTGCCTGCCTGTCTGCCTGTCTGTCTGTCTGTCTGTCTGTCTGTCTGTCTGCCTGCCTGCCTGCCTGCCTGCCTGCCTGCCTGCCTGCCTGCCTGCCTGCCTGCCTGCCTGCCTCTGTCTGTCTGTCTGTCTGTCTGTCTGTCTGTCTGTCTGTCTATCTCTTGTTCTCCCCTCACTCTCTCTCTCTCTCCCTCCCTCTCCATTAGAGACCTTAACATCCCTTAATAACTTGCAGCAGAGACCTCATTTAACTAACGAACCAGGACATTCACTCACTCGTAGTCGTACAGTAGAGGTGAATGAGGCTGTCCGTGCATGGGTGTGTGTGCGTGCGTGCGTGTGGTGCGCGCGTTCGTGCGTCTGTTGAGGACTCCAAGGCCATGTGCGGTTCATTGAAGTCATAGACACACTTCTTTCTCATTGAAAGGCTAGGCAGAGCCTGTGTCCGTTCATTAAATATTTAACCTGCGACTGTGTGGCCTACAGCGGCGTACGGAAATAAGCAAACGAGTCCTCCACCTAATTCTGTCTGGGCTCGCTGATGTGACACACGGGGACAGGGTTGAGACCAGGACAGCGCTCTGAGCAGGGGAAGGAAGGTTTTAAAGAGGATGAGGACTCTTTGAAGTACACTTGGTGCCTTTCCCCTCTACTCCGTTTGCCTTCCTCTTCGAGACTAAACTGCTTCCTCCCCCTTGCCATGCCCCTCTCCTCTGCTCACTAAATTACATCACCTTGTAGCTGTTCTCCTTCCAAACTTTCCCGTCCATGCACACATCATCACACATCATCCCCTTTTACCCCGCTTTCCTCTCCCCCGATGTCACTTCTCTCTCACTCCCAAAACCTCCATCTTCCTCAATTTTCACTTGCCTCCGTACTTTTAAACGAATAAGGACATGCAAGAGTCAAGGAAGAGAATCAATCCACCTCCATCTACACTGCAAACTTGTGAGTTTTAAATGTGCAATAGACCAAATTCGCACGGCGGCCATTTCTTGCATTTTGAAGAAACGGGGTGGCATTTCTATTAACTATGGTAGTCAAATACGATTCCATTTATTCGTAAAACTTTACCACTGTTACTTTCTGCTATAGTAGCTAATGTACAAGCTCACATCACACAGCATTGCTACACATTGTGCGCTTGTAGATCAGCAATATACAGTATACGGTTCGGTGTAGAAATGTGGTTTTGGGGGGAAAATGGAACTGGCCAAGTTTAAGAAACACAGGATAAGACTGGGGGAATATTATATACAGTGGGGTTTAAGTGGTTTATCACCTACTGTATACTAGTAGCCTAGAACAGCATTATGTCCTATTTGTCCTTGTATTTATTGCCTATCTATGATCCTTGTTGCTCTCATGCAGTAGTTCTATTTGGGCCCCTAGCTTCTCCTGTGGGAACCTAACACCTGCCAATTGGATTTGTTCTGGCACAACGTCTGTACTTTTCAAGGTCACAGGCTTGTGCACGCCTGAAACTGAAAACGTATTATGACAACGTGGCAGGTCAAGAAAAATAACCACCACAACTTTGAACAATGAGCACATCAATTTAAAAACAGTGCTTTCGTGAGAGTTTGCATAACATAGAAAGCCGATGTCACCAACTGCGAAACCTCCAGAAAAACTATCATCAATGACAATTCCATTGTCTCCATAATGAACACAGCCTCAATGAGCTGATAACCATTTGAATGGCATAACTAAAATGGGACCACATTCAACTTGTTCATAATGGATTTCTTTGTTCTACTAAGTGCCTACTTTGTGAGAAGGAACAAATATAATAAACCTCTCGTTATGAAAAGGATTTCACCTTCTTATCACCTCCACTCTCTTTATTAAAAAACCTCCTTTCAACTCACCCTTCTCTCTCTCTCTCTCTCTCTCTCTCTCTCTCTCTCTCTCTCTCTCTCTCTCTCTCTCTCTCTCTCTCTCTCTCTCTCTCTCTCTCTCTCTCTCTCTCTCTCTCTCTCGTTGTTCCCCTCTCTCCACTCTTTCTTATCTGTCCTATTAATTTGCTCTCATGTGTGACCATTAAGGTATCCTGAGGGTTTGTTCCCCATTAGCAGAAGTCATTACAGTTTAACAGAGTTGTATCATTAATAGACTCGGCCTGGCTGATCTCATACACAGCTATACTGTTGACACTATTGACACTCAATCTGTTAAAAAATGTTTGTCGACTGTGCTTTTTTCTCTGACGAAAGCTAAATAAAAACTAAATAAAAACTAAGCTGTGATGACTAAAACTAAGACTAAATATATTGACAATTTCGTCAACAAAATAAAAACGTATGATATTTAGTCGACTAGAATTAGACTAAAACTAATACTTTCTAGATTACTAAAATTAAATGTCATTTTATTCAAAAGACTATGACTAAAACTAAATCAAAATTTGCTGTCAAAAACAACATTGTAAGACAGGAACTTGGAAATTAGCTCTGTTGCCTCATGTTTTAACTGACTTGGACCGAATGGTATACGGTAAGGGCGGGACAAAGTGGTTACAGTGGTTTAGAGCAGTGGATCTCAACCTTTTCAGGACGCGACCCCCCAAAAGTAGTCATATTTGAACTGGGGACCCCCCCCCCCCTGACAAGCACTTGGAATGTACAATAGGAGTTGACTTGAGGCATTCCATTTAGTTTGACTCGGTTCCACGCCTCGTGTTTCGAAGAGTTGTGGATCAACTGCTTTCATTTGTATCATTTGACAATTTGGCCAATGTTTTAATTTCTCTCTTCTTTCTCGCAGGTTGAGAACCACTGGTTTAGAGTGTAGGTCTTGCCTGTACCTTTTAACCTGATTTATATTTCTCTTCTCTTATTTTTTTGTTATTTTTATTTAATTAAAACCCAAGTGTTATCTTGTGTTTGCCTATATTTCATTGTCTTGCAGTCATGCACCATGTGAGTGATAAATAAACCCGCAGTCCTGATTATTGGTCGATTGATTAAATTGATTGATTGAAGAGTTTATTAGCAGTTTGCAAAAGAAAAAGGTACAGTTTCATGACAGCACAAATCACTGGTACAAGGTCAACTGATCCTAGTAAGCTTTACGGCTTATTTACACAGGAACCACTTCATGTATCTCATATAACATTGAAAGACAGACGGATAGAACATAGTACTTTACATAGGATAACATCAATTTCAAAAGCAGAAAAGGGGGAGAAAAAAAGGGGGGGGGGGCATGGGGGCTTAGTCTATTTACAAGTCTCGAGTAGCAGCCGCCTGAAGGTGACTTTTCATACCAATTTTGAAGGAGGCTAGAGATTTGCACTACTTTAAGGGTTGCAGAAGGGCGTTCCACATATTGGTGGTATAGCAGGAGAACGAATTAGAGCCTTGTTTAGTGTTAAATCTACGTTGAACATGATTAGTGGAGCTGCCTCTGGTGTTGTGATCGTGGACATATTACTTTCATTGCATAGAATAGAATAGAATAGAATAGAATAGAATAGAATAGACTGTAGATACCATGCAGAGAGCACAGAATCCTTGGAAAACAAGGCACAGTTTGTGAGCGAATAGCAGGGAGTTCCTAGGCATGCATGTTACATGAATACCAATGAACCAGGAGAACACTACTAAGGATGCTGCTGGGTGTCAGAGACAGCACCGCTCAAATCCTATTTAGCAGCCAGCGCTCCCCGGGAAACATCGATATGAAGAGGACACAAATCACGGCCGGAAAGAAAGGAGAGCACTTTCTTAAAACCCGTTATCGCCGGCCGTCAACAATCCACAGCCGTCACAAAGCTTTTGAGCTACCGCGTCTGTCTGACCGCCTGTTGGAATTTGGTTTCAAGCGGCTGCTCTTTTGTGAAAGGTCATACTGTATTATCAGACGAGACGTGAGCTGATGGTCTAGGACAGAGGTGGGCGACTTTGATGATGGAGAGGGCCACTCCACACTCACTCCAGAGGGCCACTATATCTCCACACTCACTCCAGAGGGCCACTATATCGCCACACTCACACCAGAGGGCCACACACTCACTCCAGAGGGCCACTATATCTCCACACTCACTCCAGAGGGCCACTATATCTCCGCACTCACTCCAGAGGGCCACTATATCTCCACACTCACTCCAGAGGGCCACTATATCTCCACACTCACTCCAGAGGGCCACTATATCTCCACACTCACTCCAGAGGGCCACATTGCATATTCTGTTGGGCAGAAAACTCTTATTATCTTATCGTAATTAATGCTCGTAATTAACTTTGTCAATCTATATATGTCATACAAAAGTAGCAAAAATACGCGCCACAGTGTGGCGCATTTTGAGCTTGTAGATCGACTTGGACTCCTCATAGAAGGAAGCGCCCAGGATTACATTAGATAATTGACACCGGGTGAAAAATGGGTTACAAAATTGTGAGATAAAAAAAGAAAAATAAATGTTCCTACGTCAATTCCCCATGTATTCCTCTCCTTGGCACGCACCACAATGGCTGTATAATCAGAATATTTTTGAATGAAACAGGACTCTGAAATGGCGTACTTCAAATTAATTTATCATTGTTTTTGCTCTGATCAAGTTCATTCAGTCAGTCAGCACATTTAATCATTTCAAGTGGGTTCAAGTGTTATTGAATTTATTTTTTAGCAATGACGTACAAAGCCGTCACCAACGATGGTCGGGACGTTAATAGGCAATTCTTCTGCAAAAACGTGTAACAGTACAGTTGTAGCTAAACGCCTCGGTCCTCGAAAAGAACAGTCTAGACCCGCACTTCCATTCACATCATTAGTCACTATTGTCTTTCAATGCCTGGAAAGAAAAAGTTGCTTTCAATCTGGCCTCCATTTAAACAACGTGTTTCAGAACAAAGTGGTGCTCTGTACAGCTTTCATTTGGGGAGATATTTCTGGAAATATAAACAGTTCACAGACCCTCCAGTTAAAGCCTCCTGCATGTCTGACAGTTCTCAGTAGAAGATGTATACTGACACTGACAGGTAATCAAAGGGATATTTCACTTTCATTCATGTTTGGTGTCATTTTAACACCTGCTCAGGCTTTTGTGTCTCAGCCCAGACAGCTTTTAAGTTGTCGGAAATTATTTTGTTTAACTGATCTCATCGATATTAATTACCACTGATCTGTAGACGGCGCGGTGGAATAAAAACAAATAATTTCCGTGTTGTGGACACATTTTATTTTCTGCCCAACAAGTGTAAAAGGGTGGGGTGCTGAGAGGCTTCCCACACAGGAGAATAGACTTTCAAACAACACAAAAAAGCCTTTGTTTCGGTGAGTAGTGAAGTAGTTTTCTTTATTTCTATTAAAGACAGCCCTCGCATGCACATCTACTGTATTGTTGAGAGGCTCAGCTAAAATCCAATCCCTGTGTTAAAATGGTCTGTCGTGGTCGGATGGCCGTACTTGATGCGCTGATGTATTTATGCCATTGAGCTGCTGCTGGGGCTGTGCTGTTTTTACAATGCCTGTTACGGCTGCTGTGTCCTTGATACAGCTGCCTTTTACTGCACAACAGATGTGCCATTGTTCAGCAGGAGACTAGTGTACACACACACACACACGCACACGCACACGCACACGCACACACACACACACACACACACACACACACACACACACACAATCACACACACAAAGAGGCAATGACCAGACACAATGGGACATGC
>NC_137817.1:50661753-50679253 GCF_963921795.1 Nannobrachium achirus
CAGCGACATCCCTGATTGGTGGCACTCACGTTACAATGGAGAGCCCCCCCCCCCCCCCCCCCCTCCCAATGGAGGCAAATGTTCTGCTCTATCGGACTGAAACAATGAAAACGTAAACTAAATAAATAAGACAATTCAATTCCCAAACTTTACAGCCCGTGACCCAAAAGAGAAATTAAACGTTTGGCCGGGACCAAGTGAAAAACCCTTGTGAAAACAGCTTGTAGATCGTCTATTTTCATTACTTCTTAAACATTTGTTTTCTAATTTATGGACTTTCTTAGATTTTTCATTTATGTATAAATTCAATTAATTAGAAAATCATTGCATTTGTTTGTATTTAACATTTTTGCTTTTTGGGGAATGTTTTTTGAAAATGTTTTGAAATAATACTAATTAAAAACAAAATGTAGTAAAACCAAAAATTATGGGACCCATAAAAATGTGTCCGCGACCGACAAATGTGTCCTGACCCAGTGTTTGGGACACAGTTCTCTGAATAGACCGTGCACTGTGACAGGATATCTGAACGTGGTGACTTCTAGCAATCCGAGAAAAACATTATGTACAGACTGACTCAGTGAGCACAGCTTGGTCACTACATGGTGAAAGGATGACATAGACAAATGTGGCTGGCCAGAGAGGACAGGCCCTGTGCTCACACTGTGGACAAGGAGTGCTGGAGAGAGAGAGAGAGAGAGAGAGAGAGAGAGAGAGAGAGAGAGAGAGAGAGAGAGAGAGCTCCACATCTAACAAGTACGCGCTCATACCAAAAGAATATCACCCCAACAGGGACGTGCAGAGAATGTTAGAGAGGCAGGTGCTGAAATCTCTAAAAGGGCCTTTTGGTGAAAATATTGAAAATAGCAGACCTCCAAGCAACGTGTCGCACTGCGACGCGTTGTGAGCTTGGAGGTCGGCTATTTTCAATATTTGATACCACACTAAACTAAGCATAATCAAGTCAATACTGGAGATGTGGCGTAACTGCATGGATTTATACACAGAGAGGGTAATTATTTCAACATAAGATGCTGCATTCAAGTTCAGGAGAGTTTAGACAAGGCAATTCTCTTGAATGCTGCCTTCAGGTATGGCATGGAAAGAGGGCATTTGCATTTCTTTCACCATAGTGAAAACTGCATTCATGGTCTGGAGAGGGCACTTTTTACAGACGGATAAAAGGGCAGGGGCTCAAACCCCCTTTGATGTCTATGTGTGCACGTGCCTGACCCCCAATCCACAAAAATAACAATAGCAACCATAGCCTACATTTGGACTCTGCCCAGTCAATCCCCTACTAACTATAGGTGAGCAAGCAGAATGTTCAAGGTTGGCAGTGGGGACTATTTCTCTACACACAAATCTGATATTGTTTATTATGATGATTACATTATGTTATTAATGGTTAGACCAGTGTTTCTCAAAGTGGAATCCAGGGACTCTGTAGGTTCCTTTAGGGGGGTCTAAATGGACCCATACAAGTCTGTAACTCTGACAGTGTACAAATGGAACCAAATGAACCAAATTTTGGTTCCATTTGTACACTTTCAGAGTTAAGGGGAAGACCTTGAAATGTAAAAGTTTGAGAAACACTGAGTTAGACGACGACATGACAACAACGCTTGCTGTGTCGATAACGTCAAATATGAATTAAATTGATTTAAGACAGAGAGAGAGAGAGAGAGAGAGAGAGAGAGAGAGAGAGAGAGAGAGAGAGAGAGAGAGAGAGAGAGGGAGGGAGAGGGGGTAGAGAAGGAGTGAGGACTGAAAACTGTCAAATAATCCATCTATATTCAATGGCTAACTGAACAGCATTGACCAGAGGATGCTTTCCTCCTGTCCTTCTATGACTTCTAGTGCTTCTGAGCTGTCCATGGTGCTGATACTATACTGTAGTGCTCTCCATGGTCCTGAAATGGCAAGCTGTTAGGGCTAGTCATGCATGGAAAGCAAGGCCACGCCATAATGGTAAACTAAATTACAATTCTCCTCTCTGTAACTCCTTCTATAAGGCTAAAAATAGCTCTGACGCCTTTTCTCTCTTCTAGTCTAACTGTCTGAGCAAATACCCTGCAATACTATACTGTACTACAGTATACTATAGCATGTTGCGATACGATATACTGTACAGTGATACTATACTGCATGGGTCTTCAACAGGGGGTCCGGGACCCCTAGGGGGTCCTCAGAGTTACTACAGGGGCTCCTTTTACCTCCAAATCTTTGAGTGATAGAACTTTTTTTCTCCTTTTTTATATTAACCACTTGAACCCTTTAGTGTCCATATTCGGAGAACTTTAGCCAAAAATCTACAAGCTCACAACGCCTCGTGCTGCGAGGCGTTGTGAGCTTGTAGATTGGCTACTTTTGTCAAAGAGCTTTGGTGCAGAGGGGAAAAAGAGCAGACTAAGTACAGAGTGAAAGGTCAAGTATATTAAGTATTGAAGGTTCAAGTGGTTAAACATACAAAAACACAAATTGACATGAATCCAAAATACAATGATGATTGTGTTGTCAAACAATGAAACTATACAGAATCTATGATAAGCTGTGGGGGTCCCTGCTCCATCTCTCTCAACTAAGGGGTCCTTGGCCTTGAACGTTGAAGACCCCTGCAATATATGTGAAGCCAGTTTTGTGTCAATGGTGTGTCAATTTTGTTACAATACAGTGTGTGAAAAACAAAACAAAACCTTTTTTTCTCACAAATTGTGACAGTTATGTTACAGTGAGATTGTTATGATACTGTGAGTATAACTAAAATGGAGCTGGTGTTTCCTAATAGAACACTATTACTATTACTACAATAGAGCTGTCTGTCAAGCACCGTCACTCCACTCTGCTATGCAGAGGAACTGTATGGAGTTGTGAAGTTCAACCACTTTCAGCCTTGTCCCTATTTTGGGCAAAGAGTTGTTGTTTTGAAAAACATCTTTGGAGTGCTTCCGGGTCACGAACGGGACAGCAGTGTGTTTGAGGAGCTCCTGCTCTCACTTTCTTTAAAAAGTTATTTTCAGAGCCTCACTTGCTTTAAACGACACTAAAAGTGCAGTAATAGCATCCTTTACGACTTTCCATCGATTTGAACCGAAAAAGAAGATTGTAGAATGTCGAACTCGCAGAAACCAGCGGTCCCTGCAAAACCGCAGACACGCCAGGTCACCAAGAAGGACGACCCGCCGGCGCCATTAACCACTGCGGACTTGGCCATTGTTCTCACACGGTTTGACGAATTAAATGCATCCATAACCTCCGAATTCAAGGCAACTAATGCAACCATCGCTTCACTGGAGGCGAAAATAGACAACGTGCAAATCCAGCTCTCTGACCAGGGACAGCGTCTGACAACATTGGAGGAGGACGCGTCGCGTTGTTCCGACAAGCTCGCCGAGCTGGACGCTAGATGTGATACTTTGGAGGATAATTATGTTAGAATCAAGGCCAAGGTCGTCGACATTGAGTCCCGGGGGCGTAGAAATAACGTCCGTATAATTGGATTACCCGAACTAATCGAAAAAGACCAGCCTAATAACTTTTTTTCTAACCTACTTGTCGACATTATGGGCAAGGATCTGCTACCAGAAGCGCCCGAGCTTGACATAGTGCACCGAGCCTTGGCTCCCAGGCCTGGGCCTGGTGCCAGACCTCGGGCTGTAATAGCTCGTGTCCACCGTCACCGCATCAGGGACGCCATCATCCAAGACGCCAGGAAGAGAAGGGGAACCCTAAATTACAAGGGGACCCCTGTTCAGATCTTCGAGGACCTGCCACAAGAAATCGTCGAACAGCGTTCGGCCTATCGAGACGTGATGTCCGCCCTGTACAAACGCGGCTTTAAACCGAAGCTCCTACATCCATCTCGACTCTTCATAACCACCGCGGAGGGGAGGAAACATCTTTCCTCTCCAAAAGAAGCCGCAGACTTTTTGAAGAAGAACCAGGGGCGGAACGAGGGGACATCGCCTTCAACTTCGACCGCATCGGTTTGAGAAGGGACTGTAGAAGTACATTGGACTGGCTTGCTTGGCCAGCTAACACATGCTAACATGCTATATATCCTCCAGTAATTGTTTATTTATTTATTTTTCTACTTTTTTATTTTTATACACACATATATGGTCGATCTCTCGTACTCCACAGTTGATACTACAGTATTAAGTAAATGTTTAGATGGGTTTGACTTGTGTTATTTGCTAGGCCACTTTTTATTTATTTGTATTGTTTTACAGTAGCTTGTGGAATGGTCGATAGTGTGTGGGGTTGGCTAGCTAGCTAGTACATGCTAACAGGGGGGTTTTTCTTTCTTTAATTTTCCTATTTCCTTTTCTAACGTAAATGTGCAACCTTTTTCTGACTGATATTATATGATCAAACGGCGTATGTAGACATGTCCGTTCCAACGGTTAATGCGAACCACTTGTTTACTCAATTAGGTATTTTGTTTACGGCGAATTCTATTGTGCCTGTGGTATGCTAATATGCGCTGTTTCTTTCTCTGCGTACATGACGATTACGTTACGGCGGTTTAGTTAAGTGTTAGAGAGCGATCGAATGCTTTGCACTTTATGATGACATGATTGTAGTCGAGACTTCTCGACATGTTTTCGTTGTTTTCTTCCTACTATGTGGCTTTAATATGCTGATAGCCTGAGTTGGTTGTTTGTTTTTGGTCAGTGGCCGCCATTGTGGCGCCTCTGACAGGATGGACCAAACTGTGAACTCTGAACTCTGCCATTGTCGCTCGACAATGGCTCTACACTGCCTCTGCCGGTTGGGAGGTGGTATCACTACTACTTTTGTTACTTTTTCTTTTTGGTTATAACAGCAGCCTCTCTATTTTACAACTGACTCATGGACATTATTATTATTTCTTTTAACCTTTTGGATAGATATGTCGACACATAGCACCTTCCCTCTGGGATTATATAACCTATTATGTTTATGTGTTTTTTTTTTCTTTTAATTTCTGATGTCTGGGGGCTGCCTTTTGGGACCCGGTGGCAGTCCAGTATTGGGGCGTCTGGGTGGGCAGGTTAAACTTCCTGTCCACCACCATGGAGCACTACCTTCATGGTGCATTCGGCTTGGCCGGGCGCTCCAACGAGCACAATTGGCTGTGTTCGTGGGAGGGAAGTCGATTGGGGAGGAGGAACAGATTTTGTCTCTGCATTAACGGTTCCCACAGTGGTCAGGGCGCCTGTTCAGAGAGGGGTGGAACCGGGGAGGATAGCGTGTACCTCCACATGCGTTACGCCCCCCTGGTGAAGCTCCTTAATGTCAGGTGAAAAGAAGATGGTGGCATGACGGATCGGGTATCGGAGGAGACCCGTTGTTGTCTTCACCCTCCCAATGGCTACTGTGGGGATTAGCAGGGATAGGTCAAACGTAGAGTATGGGGATGGGGGAATTGGCTTGACACTAAATTGGGTATATGGGGAAAAAATGTTTTCTTTTATTATCTCTTATGGGCAGGGTTTCTCTTCCTTACAACTGAATGTGTACGTACCGTGATCGCCTCAGATCCTGTGCTATTTTGTATCAATGATTGTTGTGATTGGAATGTGATTTGGGGTGCCATCACTATACCTGCCTCATTGTGACATTGTACCTTAATAAAAAAGATTTGAAAAGAAAGAAAAACATCTTTGAATATTTCAAATATCTGATCTACAAGCTCTTAAACGTGTTGATGTAGATCGGCTATTTGAAGTGTTTTAAAATGTTTTTCAAAATAGTAAAAAAAAAAAAAAGCAAAGACGTTTAGGGATAAGGGATGAATGTCTTAAAACCAGTTATACAATAGGGCTGAAGTGGTTAAATTCAAGTTCAGGCGGAGTGCAGAGTATCTTTCTCATTTCTGTCACACGCAAAATGAAAATGTCTTTTTTTCCACCCTTCTCATTTCCTCTTTTTATAGGTGCAATGCAAATGCTTGCATCAATGCCATCTATACCGTATGTGCAGCCTTGGCAAACAAATGGACTACAGCCTTACAATTAATAATAGACAGATGATGTGTACTCTCGGTGCAGGCAGGCAACAAGGTGACAAGTTGACAAAACAGAAGAAAAAATGTATAATTGTAGGGTGGGTGATGGGTGATTTAAGCTGTCTACATGGCCAGAGTTAAACTACAGTAATTGGGCTTAGAGCTACAGTAGGTGTGACTGCACAGTTATTAAACAAAATAATCGATGCACACAGGGAGAAGCAGCCATCCCCACACTGCCATGAGGAGTCTATCTGACTTTTACCTAAAAAAATATACTGATATAAGGAATGGAGCTTTTTTGGGGTAAATGTCTGTCGTCCGTAATGACACTAGTCTCCCCTTACCAGATTTGTGTTGTTAAAATGTTCAAAGCAATATTCAAAATGTGTCACTTCTCAAGCTCAACGTGACGCATTGCGTGAGCTAATTTCAAATAGCCGATGCAGGGCTAAAGTGCTCATTTATAGCCTAATAGTTGCTTCTATTGGGCTTGTTTTCATTGAGCTGGTTGCTTATTTCTCTCTCATAATCAGGGCGGCAGTGGCTCAGGGGTAGAATGGCTGGTAGAGCAGCCGGATGGGAACCGCAAGGTTCCCAGTTCGATCCCTGGCTCCGCCAGAGCTAGTGTCGAAATGTCCTTGAGCAAGACTCTGAACCCCTAATTGGTCCCGATGAGCAGGTTGGTGCCCTGCATGGTTTCCTCTGCCATCGCTGTATGAATGTGTGTGAGAATGGGTGAATGTAATGTGCAATCAATGTAAAGCGCTATACTGTATATTAGCGATATTTTTGGAATCTGGCAAAACTGCATGCAAGCCTGCGCATCAACTCGGGTCCAGCAACTGAAAACTGGAAGTGTATAAATGTCGCTAATAGAACATAATTCTATCATCAGTCATCATCTTCTGGAGACGCCTGCGTCGAGTTGAAAGTGAAACTATAGTCGGCAACAGATGACAGATAGGAACCAGCAGAAGCCAGTTTGACTGGGTAGTCTTGGTAAAGTGCTTTCCTGTGTTCAAACAGCATCACACTGGCCTGTGTCTAATTGTGTGGACGTTTAGGACGAGAGAGGAAGACCCTCCCGTCACACCAATGCTGTGTGTGAGAGAGAGAGAGAGAGAGAGAGCGAGAGAGAGAGAGAGAGAGAGAGATGGAGCTTATCTTCAGTAAAAGGCCTAATTGAATGTATGCAATTATGCATGAGCTCCCTGTGCCAGCCACTGCTCAAAAGCGCACACGCACACGCGCGCACACACACGCAGAATAAGAAGAAAGACAGAAGCAAAGAAAAAGATGGCCTGACAAAACAAATAGAGGCTCGCAGTTTTATTTGAAGCGCAGAAATAGGCGTGCCCTGCAGCAGCCAAGAAATGTCCAGCAAGAGCCGTTGGCCGCCGCGTCCACGTCCATGGACGCGGCCGTGGACGCGTCCATGGACGCGGACGCGAAAAAAACGTCCGTGGACGCGAGGCCGCGTCCACGGACGCAAACGGCCGGCCGTCCCGGCCGTGGACGCGGCCGTGGACGAGGCCGTGGACGCAGACGGCCGGGGACGCGGCCGTGGATGAGGCCGCGGACGTGGACGCAAACGGCCGGCCGTGGACGAGTCCATGGACGAGGCCGCGAAAAAAAGGCAGCGAAAAAAAAAAAAAAAAGTGTCTATTGTATGTATTTTTTGATGGAGAATTCAAATATGACCTTCTTTTTTGCATAGGACAACTCTAACCTGCATCAATTGGTATTTTATAATTGCCAATTGTACCCTATCCATCTGAAAAACAAATTGGATGTCTATTGTATGTATTTTTTGATGGAGAATTCAAATATTACCTTCTTTTTGGAATAGGACAACTCTAACCTGCATCAATTGGTATTTTATAATTGCCAATTGTACCCTATCCATCTCAAAAACAAATTGGATGTCTATTGTATGTATTTTTTGATGGGGAATTCAAATGTTACCTTCTTTTTTAGATAGGACAACTCTAACCTGCATCAATTGGTGCATCAACCTACTATCTATCTATCTATCTATCTATCTATCTATCTATCTATCCATCTATCCATCTATCCATCTATCTATCCATCTATTTATTTATACTTCACCTTTAGTCCAGAAGAGAGTTCAGCATCAGGAACTTGCACACATGTAACTGTGTCATGACTGTGTCATGGAGCTAAAACAGGGCTATGTTAAATACTCAAAATGACTCTGATGGACCAATCAGGGTGGTGGTGGGGGGAGGGATCAACAATAGACAGAAACTGGATAATGCTTTGTTAACTGTCCCACCTAAGTCCCTGCTAGTCTGAACAAACATCACCTTCCCTCTCATAACACTACTACTACTACATTTATATAAAGCTGCTCTTGCATTTGAATTCAAGTCTGACACAAGTTAAGGTTAACTTAGGTAGTATTTCATTTTGCTGGCTTTTAGGGTCTGTGTGTGAGTGTGTAGGCTCACAAATTATTATAATTGTCATTAAGTGACTCTATCTATCTATCTATCTATCTATCTATCTATCTATCTATCTATCTATCTATCTATCTATCTATCTATCCATCTATCTATCTATCCATCTATCCATCTATTTATTTATACTTACTGTTTACATTTTCTATAAATATTTATTTCTATATAAAACTCAGTTGTGTGGAGTTATTGTGTGCCTTTTCTTGTAGCTAAAGAGTCCATTTGTTCACTAGACATTAAGTCAAGGTTACTATTTTGAGTTGAAGCTAAGTGTTTTATTGCTTTGTGGTTTAACATGATTTAAAAGGCAAATTCATTGTTATGGTTACTTTAGAAGACTGCTTTTGCATTCATGAGTTAAAAAGAGAGCCAAGCTAATTCAAAGAGTTAAGTTAAAGGAACACAAAACATGACCTAACTCGCTGCCATTGGACAGACAGTTACAACATAGGCCTACTCTTATCTTTCACAGAACAGACAATTATCATTTGTTTTATCTATTTGAGACTATGTAGCTGCTCTATGGGAAATAGAGCATTATATCAGCCTATTCAATTGATAATGACCAATGGGTGCCAGTTTCTAAGTAGTTAACCATATTAACATAACAATATATGTGGCCTAGACATGGATATTGCCCAATCAACTCGTAATCTACAGAAATGTCCACCACATCACACAGTATAAAACTTAGTAGGCTCAGTGGATTCACCTATGTTAAATCATGTCAGGTTAGTTTGGTTCAAGGTTCAAGTATAATAATTTATGAGACAAAAATGTAAACAGCACAAATGTGCAATCACATCTCGGCTAGAATGATAACATAAAGTCCTGACTACTCCTTGTTATTGTGGTCCTAAATACTACAATGATTAGTTTGGATGCATTGCTTCTATCATGTCCAATTAAAAATAAATACATTACATACATACAGAAATATGCCTTCTCCTGTATTGTATTAGTGACATTCATTATAAATAGTAAAATAACAGGACAGAGCAAAAAAGGCCTCTGTTGTGTCTTTATCTGATCACATGCAATCAGACACTCACACTGCACAGCAATATATAAACTTTATTACAGGCTCAAGGCCCACAGGGTAAGAAGACAATACATTACAAAGATAATAATAAAAAAAAACAACAACAGAGAGTACATTCACAAAGCCCCACCGGAGCTAAAGAGGCACTCATGCCAGTGTCCTCTAACGGTAGACGTGTACCTGACAGAGCTTTCCCCACATTGGTTACAGATATAAGGTTTCTCTCCGGTGTGAATTTGTTGGTGTATTTTGATATGTTCCAGTCTAGGAAAGCTCTTTCCACACTGGTCACAGCAATAAGGTTTCTTTCCAGTGTGATTTTTCTGGTGTGCTTTGAGATGATGCATATCACTGAACCTTTTCTCACACTGGACACAGCAGTATATGGCTTCTCACCAGTGTGGATTTTCAGGTGTCTTTTCAGAGCCGTCTTCAGAGTGAACCTTTTCCCACATTGGTGACAGCAGTAAGGTCTCTCTCAAGTGTGAATCTTCTTGTGTTGTACGAGGCTAGATTTTACAGTGAAACGTTTGCCACAGTGTTCACAGCAGTAAGGTTTTTCTTCGGTGTGAAATCTCTGGTGTACTTTCAGAGCAGCCATTAAACTGAACTTTTCCCCACATTGGACACAGCTGTATGGTTTCTCTCCTGTGTGAATTCGTTCATGTATTTTGAGATAAGACAATCGAGTAAAGCTTTTCCCACACTGGTCACAGCAATAGGGCTTCTCTCTAGTGTGAATTCTCTGGTGTTCTTTTAAAATCCCCTTTTGAACAAATCTTTTCCCACACTGGTCACAACAATAAGGTTTCTCTCCAGTATGTGAACGCTTATGATCTTTTAATTGTCCAGACCGAGCAAAATACTTCCCACATTGTTCACAGCTGAATGGCTTCACTCCGGTATGAATTCTCTGGTCTACTTTGAGATAATAAATTGAGCTGAAGGCTTTTTCCACATTGGTCACAACAGCACTGTCTTGGTTTAACTGAGGACAGCACAGGACAGGGAGAGAAAACACACACCTGATAAGAGCCAGATTCACACATTGATCAGCATTTAAGTAACATCATCATTATTATTGTTGAGTCTGAAAAGAACAATACAATGTGATAGATCTTTACACATCTGACCCATAACATTATTAGCAATTCACATGGTTACTATAATAGGTGAGTCTTCTAGCTTTTTAAAAATGTAATATTTCATTAATTCTTTCTCTTACTAAGTGTAACATCCCACTTCTTAATTGTATATTATTTGGAAAGGGTTAGCAAAATGTTTGCCATAAATTCAATGCTGAGTTGCATTTGTTTTCCTACATTTTCCCCTTCAATGTATTATTACAATGTATTTACTATTTCTTACTTAGGTCTACTTAACTTTGTATTTTTACATTATTATATTGATCAACATTAACACATAGTGTGTGTTAGGTTAGGTTAGTTGCAGAGTGTCCACAACTGTCCAGAATACACTGTACATAATAGACTCCAGACTTCAAGTGAAGATGAAATCTCTAGACGGCACCAGCGGCAATTCTGATGAACGGGTGGAACCCAAAGACCATCAAGATCTCTGTAAGTCACAGACTGAGTAAGTCTCCAGATAAACTCACACACATCAAAGTGTTTAAACATTACTTTTATCATTCATGACATAATATCATGTTACTGTTACCTACATGCCTTTATATGGGGAGAACCAAGCAACTTTGACCCAGTTATGATTTTGCTTTTAATAGAAAGGAATCCCTTACATTGTTGTATGTTAAATTACTTTCTGATCTGTTTGTGTTCATTATAACAGCCACAGGAAAGATACATTGTTTCAGATTGTTCCAGAGACTGATGACAGACCCTGGATGTAGCTCTGTCAGGTACACGTCTACCATTAGTGGACACTGGCATGAGTGGCATGAGTGCCTCTTTAGCTCCGGTGGGGCTTTGTGAATGTACTCTCTGTTGTTGTTTTTTTAAATTATTATCTTTGTAATGTATTGTCTTCTTACCCTGTGGGCCTTGAGCCTGTAATAAAGTTTATATATTGCTGTGCAGTGTGAGTGTCTGATTGCATGTGATCAGATAAAGACACAACAGAGGCCTTTTTTGCTCTGTCCTGTTATTTTACTATTTATAATGAATGTCACTAATACAATACAGGAGAAGGCATATTTCTGTATGTATGTAATGTATTTATTTTTAATTGGACATGATAGAAGCAATGCATCCAAACTAATCATTGTAGTATTTAGGACCACAGTAACAAGGAGTAGTCAGGACTTTATGTTATCATTCTAGCCGAGATGTGATTGCACATTTGTGCTGTTTACATTTTTGTCTCATAAATTATTATACTTGAACCTTGAACCAAACTAACCTGACATGATTTAACATAGGTGAATCCACTGAGCCTACTAAGTTTTATACTGTGTGATGTGGTGGACATTTCTGTAGATTACGAGTTGATTGGGCAATATCCATGTCTAGGCCACATATATTGTTATGTTAATATGGTTAACTACTTAGAAACTGGCACCCATTGGTCATTATCAATTGAATAGGCTGATATAATGCTCTATTTCCCATAGAGCAGCTACATAGTCTCAAATAGATAAAACAAATGATAATTGTCTGTTCTGTGAAAGATAAGAGTAGGCCTATGTTGTAACTGTCTGTCCAATGGCAGCGAGTTAGGTCATGTTTTGTGTTCCTTTAACTTAACTCTTTAAATTAGCTTGGCTCTCTTTTTAACTCATGAATGCAAAAGCAGTCTTCTAAAGTAACCATAACAATGAATTTGCCTTTTAAATCATGTTAAACCACAAAGCAATAAAACACTTAGCTTCAACTCAAAATAGTAACCTTGACTTAATGTCTAGTGAACAAATGGACTCTTTAGCTACAAGAAAAGGCACACAATAACTCCACACAACTGAGTTTTATATAGAAATAAATATTTATAGAAAATGTAAACAGTAAGTATAAATAAATAGATGGATAGATGGATAGATGGATAGATAGATAGATAGATAGATAGATAGATAGATAGATAGAGTCACTTAATGACAATTATAATAATTTGTGAGCCTACACACTCACACACAGACCCTAAAAGCCAGCAAAATGAAATACTACCTAAGTTAACCTTAACTTGTGTCAGACTTGAATTCAAATGCAAGAGCAGCTTTATATAAATGTAGTAGTAGTAGTGTTATGAGAGGGAAGGTGATGTTTGTTCAGACTAGCAGGGACTTAGGTGGGACAGTTAACAAAGCATTATCCAGTTTCTGTCTATTGTTGATCCCGCCCCCCACCACCACCCTGATTGGTCCATCAGAGTCATTTTGAGTATTTAACATAGCCCTGTTTTAGCTCCACGACACAGTCATGACACAGTTCCATGTGTGCAAGTTCCTGATGCTGAACTCTCTTCTGGACTAAAGGTGAAGTATAAATAAATAGATGGATAGATAGATGGATAGATGGATAGATAGATAGATAGATAGATAGATAGATAGATAGATAGATAGATAGATAGATAGATAGATAGATAGATAGATAGATAGATAGATAGATAGATAGATAGATAGATAGATAGATAGATCGATAGATCGATCGATCGATCGATCGATCGATAGATAGATAGATAGATAGTAGGTTGATACACCAATTGATGCAGGTTAGAGTTGTCCTATCTAGAAAAGAAGGTAACGTTTGAATTCCCCATCAAAAAATACATACAATAGACATCCAATTTGTTTTTGAGATGGATAGGGTACAATTGGCAATTATAAAATACCAATTGATGCAGGTTAGAGTTGTCCTATTCCAAAAAGAAGGTAATATTTGAATTCTCCATCAAAAAATACATACAATAGACATCCAATTTGTTTTTGAGATGGATAGGGTACAATTGGCAATTATAAAATACCAATTGATGCAGGTTAGAGTTGTCCTATTCCAAAAAGAAGGTAATATTTGAATTCTCCATCAAAAAATACATACAATAGACATCCAATTTGTTTTTCAGATGGATAGGGTACAATTGGCAATTATAAAATACCAATTGATGCAGGTTAGAGTTGTCCTATGCAAAAAAGAAGGTCATATTTGAATTCTCCATCAAAAAATACATACAATAGACACCTTTTTTTTCTTTTTTCGCTGCCTTTTTTTCGCGGCCTCGTCCATGGACTCGTCCACGGCCGGCCGTTTGCGTCCACGTCCGCGGCCTCGTCCACGGCCGCGTCCCCGGCCGTCTGCGTCCACGGCCGCGTCCACGGCCGCGTCCACGGCCGGGACGGCCGGCCGTTTGCGTCCGTGGACGCGGCCTCGCGTCCACGGACGTTTTTTTCGCGTCCGCGTCCATGGACGCGTCCACGGCCGCGTCCATGGACGTGGACGCGGCGGCCAGCGGCTGTCTCTCGAAATGTCACCTAATTATCACTCTGTCTCCCTCTGAATAGCTGCCTCTGATAAAGTCACTCACACAGAACAAGCTCCAACGCACGGATGTGCACGCACGCATGCACACACGCATGCACGCATGCACACACATGCACACACATGCACACACACAGTGTCCCCACAGCACTATAGTTTGTTAGGCATATAGTTAGCTGCAGTTAAAGTGTCGAAAAAACAATCTGCATTCGGTGGAGGAGAGACTGTGGATGTCAAACATGTCTGGCTAACGAGTTTGTGTGGACAGTATGGGGACAAGGCACGCATACTGTGTATTTACTGGTGATATACAGTATATCGTACATTATACTTCTATGGTTAACTCAGATCTTCTATGGTTAACTCACTTACTTACGTATTCTTATCTCTCTATTTACCGTACAGTATGTATCGATCCTCTGTTAAATGCTAACACCTGTTAATGCCACGCCACCTGAGTTTCCCCACAGGCACGTCTGTCTGTCTGTCTGTCTGTCCAGGCATTGTAATTGGTAAGCGGAAAAAGCAGTTAACATCCAGTCTATCAGAAAGGATTCACCCTTTTTTCAATCTTGACATTTGAAAGCGGTCATCTCTTTCTTTTTTCTTTAATGCTTTATTTCAAGATGTCAGGCAGTTGAGTGTGTGATACAGCAAACCTATAGGGCAGAGGGGGAGAGAGAGAGAGAGAGAGGAGAGTCACGCGAGACAAGACGGGAGTCAGACGCGTGCTCACGACAATCGCCATATGGTGTATGCACGAAGTGGCAGCCCCCTCCGTAAGGACAGCGCTTTTAAAGAGCAGTGTCCTGTGGCTGGATCCCGTAGGGTTCTATATGGAGAAAAACATAATACGCTTTATGTGAACATGTCCTCATGCAATCTGTTTAATAACTCCACCAACGGAGTTGGACGGGTGGTGTGTTTTCGTTTCAGTCCTTGCAAACAAACAGGAGACCTCGATTAGTCGAATAGTCGACTAATCGTTCGAGGGAATCTGATTCGGCTAACACTCTCTGAGTGGAATCATGATTCGACTGAGAGATTGGCCTAATTTGCTATATTAATTAACAAATAGTTTTGCCAGAACCCAAGCAACTATAATGTTAAATCAGACATTAAGCACCCCCACCGCCCAAATATGATTATCCTCTATTGCATAAACATTCAAGTATGTTATGCAATCAGACTGATCATTCGACTGGTTCGACTGCCAATCTCTCAGTCGAATCATGCAAAAAAAAAAAAAAAAAAGAAAAACGAAAAAGAAAAAAACATGATACAATGTAAAAAATCTATTTTGTTTGAATTGTATTACTTATATTTGTAAATGAAGCACGATCTGGAACATGGCATTTAGCTTACCTCTACTCAAACCAAAGTGATTCTTTTATATTTAATTCACACTGCGTACATATCATTTTTCTTTCTGTGGTGGAGAACCTTTAACAGTCTAAGATAAGCTTTTCGTATTTTTGTATTTTTGCTTATTTTACAAGTTATGCTGAATTATGAATCATGGGGACGCACATGGCACCGAATACTAGGAATGACCCATGCATACATTCATTGTTGCAGGCAGGCAACAAGGTGACATGTTGACAATAAAGAAGGACAGGCATTTATGCACACACCGGTATTGATGAGGCGCTGCTGACCTTGGTACATACGTTTAGACCAGGGGTCTTCAACAGGGGGTCTGGGACGCCTAGGGGGTCCTTGAGTTACTACAGGGGGTCCTCCAAATCTTCCAATCCTTGATATATTAACAACTTGAACCCTAGTGTCCATATTCTGAGAACTGTAGCCAAAAATAGCAGATGTACAGGCTTGTAGATCGGCTGTTTTTGGCAAAGTGGTTTGGTGTAGAGGGGGAAAAGAGCACACTAAATACAGAGTAAAAGGTCAAGTTTATTAGGTAATGACGGCTCAAGACAAGTGGTTAAATATCTGAAAACACAAATTGACATGAAAACAAAATACACTGATGACGTGCAGTCAAACGATGAAACAATATGGAATCTATGAAAAGGTTGAGGGGGTCCCTGCTTCATCTCTCTCTCAGCTAAGGGGTCCTTGGCCTGAAAACGTTGAAGACCCCTGGTTTAGAGGTAAAGAAAGGGCCGCACACTCATAGCCACCATGCAGGATTTATTAAAGGAATACCAACGTTTCGACCTTCTTCAGCGATTCTTCTTCATTCCTTTATCGCCCGTTTTAGTTAGGTTTTTGTTTAATTACTTGTCTCGTCTCTGTCTTTTTATTGTTTTTTTTTTAATAGATGCTATAGTTATACGCAGATGTACATTATGTTCACATATGATATACAGTGTACGTTTGCTATCTGCCATTTAAACAGCAGGCTGCTTAGACAGATGCTAAGGTATGATATTGTTACTTTGTGGCACT
Organism: Nannobrachium achirus; assembly: GCF_963921795.1. NCBI lineage: Eukaryota > Metazoa > Chordata > Actinopteri > Myctophiformes > Myctophidae > Nannobrachium > Nannobrachium achirus. The sequence continues at coordinate 50,678,125 of NC_137817.1, forward strand.
TAATTGGTTTCTTTACACCCTATTTTGCATGACCATTTACGCTGTCTACGGTTTATGCAAATTGCAGTGCTCTGATCTTGCATTTTCAAGTCATAAGAGCGTCTACTAAATGCTTCCCATTTCACACACCCATTATATGCGTTTCCTATCTTCTGTATATTTTACTTTGGATGCAACATTATATTTACATACAGTACGATATATCCTACTTGAGTAACCCCAGGGAAGATGCAATTCCAAAGTTTAATTAAATGAACACTACTGTACAGACGTGCAGACACGCACGCACGCACGCACGTGCAGTCTGACACACCAACATCTCAATGCACATAGCATGAGCATGTGACTAATGAAAACGCTTGAATCTTGAACACACGCACACGCACACGCACACACACTTAACTTGGTTATTTCTTATTTGTTCTGAATTATATTTTGTTTCCTTTTTTGTTTATTTTGAAACTATCAATTGCTTGGTTTAATGTTTATTTTTTGCCTGCCAATTGTCAGAACTGGGTCATGAACCTGAACTTGTGATGATGATATGACTTTCGGCTGTTGGCAAGTTTCATTCACTAAATAATTGAACTGAACTTATGTGTGTTTATGGTTTTATTTCTCAATAAGGGTTGTATTTTGTATATAAATCTTTTTTGCAGGTTTCACTATAGTTTCACCTCCAGATGAGGAAGAACTCATAACAAAAAAAAAAAGAAAAAAAAAGAAGGAGAGGTATAAAATATTTCTCTGGTAGACCGAGTCTACCTGCCTGGCACCCCTAAAGAAATTGGAAAGAATAGCATTGAAGTGGAAACAGCACGCACGCACACACACAGAGCGTTACCCATATACAGCGAGTGAGTCATGCATGCAGCCACACTTGGGCTCTCACAATAAATAGTCTCTCTTGCTGTTCTCATACCGACTTCCTGGCCTCGCATGATGAAAAAAGTACTCACATTTTGTACTTAAAGGTGTGGTTCACCTTAAAATGACTTTTTTTCTAATGATTACTCATGCCATGGAGACTGGAGTTCAATAATGTATTTTGTTATTTGTTGCATTCCTAGGATAAAAATGTGATTACAATAAATGTACCCCCATTGGTTCCGAATGGGGACCGGAATGC
>NC_137817.1:50684253-50701753 GCF_963921795.1 Nannobrachium achirus
GTAAGAGTTCTTTCTCTTTATGGGTAAGCGGTGAGTTAGTCTTCTTTCACAGGGTAGAGGTGAGTAAACTATACTTTTCTTTTACAGGGGCTCGGTGAGTATGAACGTTACTTTTCTCCTACAGGGGTCGGTGAGTTTAAAAGTTACTTCTCTTCACAGGGAATCGGGTGAGGCGCCAGCTAAATTAAATCCAATCAACTCACTTACATGATAATCAAAACAAAAAAAAGGGACATAAGGGGCCAAAGGGCCAGTGAGTTATTGGATGTTCAGTAGTTTAAGTAAGGGTGAGTATATTACTCAAAATAAAGGGGATTTGTGTTTCAGCTCAAGGCTTTTCAATAAGGACCATCTCCACTCCTCCTCCTCCTAGCCAGACGGCTGTGAGCTGTCGGCTCACAGCCGCCACATTTCCACCCAATGCACGCCGTCCAGCCAGGAGAATGCCAAGAGATCTGAAGGCAGAGGAAACAGGCTGCATTTGTACTCCGCCCCACCTAGCCGCACTACACAGCTGTCGTCACTTCAGGTTGATTGAGAAGGTAAGTGGGAATGTAGCGGCCCTCGATGACGCGGCCTAGGCGGGGGCGGGGTCCTCTGGGTTTTACTCTGCCTTCATGCCCATCTCCCGGCCTCCTCCTGGTGGCGCGCTTACCTGGCAGCGTTTCTCTTATCGAGATACCACAGTGCGCAGTAACAGATTTGGTACAATTGAACTGAGGCTGATAATAATGCACTTGTAAATACACCTGGGATGCAGTATCACATTATAAGGCAAGTGTGAATTCACTCGGGGGCGCACGCAAAAGTGTGCAAGGAGTGTGTGTGTGTGTGTGTGTGTGCATACTGTATTTATTTCTCTATTTGTGTGTGTGTGTGTGCGTGTGAGTGTGCATGCGTTCGTGTGTTCACATACAGTATGTGTGCATGTATTGGCAGAGCCATGCTGGCTACCAGATGGTCATAACTGAGTCTCTCTCCCCCGTGGTTTGCTGTTCCCCCATAATAACACACACACAAGTGCGCGGCTGCGCGCACACACACAAACGCACGCACGCACGCACGCACGCACGCACGCACGCACGCACGCACGCACGCACGCACGCACGCACGCACGCACGCACGCACGCACGCACGCACACACACACACACACACACACACACACACACACACACACACACACACACACACACACACACACACACACACACACACACACACACACACACACACACACACACACACACACACACACACACACACACTCTCTCTCTCTCTCTCTCTCTCTCTCTCTCTCTCTCTCTCTCTCTCTCTCTCTCTCTCTCTCTCTCTCTCTCTCTCTCTCTCTCTCTCTCTCTCTCTCTCTCTCTCTCTCTCCAGGCAGCACCATGCTGCAGAAGGGAGCTTTACTCCTCACTAAAGCCCCTCCAGAGTGTCTTCTAGGCTGGGCACTTTCCTCCGTCGTCCCCTCTCTCCCCAAACCCTCCCCTTGCCTGGAGCTGTCCCTCCCTTCCAGTGCAAACAGTTGTTACATGAGCATTTCTTGGCTTTTAATGATGTTGCGTCCTTGCATTGAAGGTTTATATGGCGTATTATAATCAACGGATACGCTCCGTGAATCTGGGCTAAGGACGAATTAAGTTTTATTAGTTTGGCTGTTAAACGTGCAGTAATTACAGAACTATTGTATAATAATGCCAGGATGTCACCCTCGCCCCTTAATGACTCAATAATACACTGCATCGTCATCAGATCAACAACACATAGATAGAGCCATGGAATTATGCAGTTTTATTCCATTTCGACTCATTTAAGTGGTGGAAAGTAACTAAGTACATTTACTTTTATTGCACTAATTCACCCTTTGTTAGCCTTCTGGTTGGTCCCTGACTGGCCAACCAGCAGGCTCTATCTGCCTTGTCCCGCCCTGGTTCTGACTTTTTTATGTTGAATTTGCTAAAACATAATTTTGGGAGAAATAAAAACATTTAAAAACATGCTGAGTCACTATACTGACACTGAGCAGCTCCATTTTACTGAAACCAAGTCTGAAACACACAGAATAGCAATACGAAGCAACTGAATTAAAATGGTAGTGGATGGAGTGTCCCACCAAGACACAGTAACCAATGAATGTGAAGAGGGGGCGGGACAATGGGCGGGACTTGACAAAGGGTGAATTATGTTAATACTTCATACTTCTACTCCATTACATCTCATAGGCAAATATTGCACTTCTTGTTCCACTAAAAGTATTTGTAAATCACTGTAGATTTAGATTATTATCACAGAACAGACACTAAACAATTCAGCCCCGGTTTTATACTTTGGCTAATCCAAATGAGCCAATCTACAAGCTCAGCTCTCAGTGTTGTGGACTTGTAGATCGGGTATGTTCAGCAAAGAGATTTGATTCAGAGGGGTCCAACTGTAAAGACCCCTGCGGGACGCTGGTCACTAAAGTATGGGTTTAATCACTTTAGACTGGGAACGCAAATCTGTGTCATTTTAGATTTGAATCACTTTGACCATTATGCTTTACCTATATTAAAAAATAGCAGATATACAAGCTCACAGTGCGGCACTGAGTGCCGTGCTGCAAGCTTGTATATCTGCAATTTTTTTTAAATCATGAAAATGTGCAAATCTTTAAATATATATATATATTTTTAAAGCAAACCTTTGCAAATCTTTGCTTCTTGGGGGGTCCCCCCCTAGTATGAGATGGGGTCCGCGTTCAAATACATATAATTCTAGGGGTCATTGACATTAAAATGTTTGAGCACCACTGATATAGAAACACACATTTTTCAGGAAACCGTTAGATTTAGAAGAAATATTTAGGTATTTTTCATGCCCAAATGGATTTAAGACAGTGGTTAAACCAATGTCCTGACATATGTCGGCGCTGAATAACGTTCAGTACATAGTTTTTTACTGGTGCTTGGGAAGCCTTATCTGATCGATACGTTTGGTATTGTGTAGGGCACTGTTATAAATAAACTTCCATGTCTCTATTATTATATAATATATACCGGTATATTGCTGTGGTCATATAGGAGTCCATAACTGTGTGGCAGCTGAGTAGGGGAGAGTTTAATATGAATTGTTCAAGGGCCATTTGGTGCTTTTCAGCTGAGCCTTTTATCCCCCCAGCTCAACTCATCATATAAGGGTGACAGTGGAACGGAGGTGGCCAGACAAAGTGTGCGAGAGCTGTATTCTCTGGGCGTTTGAGGTGAGTGTTGGGGGCGCGGTCAGAAGAGGACACCTTTTGTGCGCGCGCGTGTGTGTGTGTGTGTGTGGGTGTGTGTGTGTGTGTGTGTGTGTGTGTGTGTGTGTGTGTGTGTGTGTGTGTGTGTGTGTGTGTGTGTGTGTGTGTGTGTGTGTGTGTGTGTGTGTGTGTGTGTGTTTGAGTAATGAGGTACTGAGGATGATACAGGCTCACTGAGCTGCCTGGATGAAAAGGGTCTCGCTTCATGTCTGTCTCTCTCTGTCTCTCTCTCTCTCTCTCTTCTCTCTCTCTCTCTCTCTCTCTCTCTCTCTCTCTCTCTCTTACTTTCTTTCCCTTTCTCTCTGTCTCTCTTTCATCCTCTCACTCTTTTTATCGGATTCTATTCTCTAGAGTCTATTTGCCCTTCATCATTTCTGATTTTCCGTCACTCTCTCTTCTCTCTAATTGGAAAATTGTTTTCCTAATAGTCTCTCTGTCTCCCTCGCTCTTTGTTTCTTTGTCTCTCTCTCTCTCTCTCTCTCTCTCTCTAAATTAACTTACTTTCTCTTCTCTCTTTAATTTTATAACTAAGTTGTTTTGTCTCTATGCTCTGGGCATGAGTCTAAGGGACGAAGACTAACCGTATGATCTATTCTACACAGTATCTGGATTATAACAGGGTCATTTTCACTCTTTAACATTCTAGACAGTGTAGACACCAGAGTTTGTAAACCAGAAATGAAGTGGTTTACAGTAATGTACAGTGTGGCTTGGACCAATTAAGAGCCCTGGATCTAAAATGATGACAGTAGCTAATTGGTAGGGTAAACACGGATGTTGCCAATTAGGAGGACTTTGCCACTTTTCTTTTCAAATCTTTTTTATTAAGGTACAGTGTCACAATGAGGCAGGTACACACATAGTGATGGCACCCCAAATCACATTCCAATCACAATAATCATTGGTACAAAATATCACAAGATCTGAAGCGATCACGGTACGTACACATTCAGTTCTAAGGAAGAGAAACCCTGCCCTTAAGAGATAATAAAAGAAAACATTTTTTCCCATATACCCAATTTAGTGTCAAGCCAATTCCCCCATCCCCATACTCTACGTTAGACCTATCCCTGCTAATCCCCACAGTAGTCATTGGGAGGGTAAAGACAACAACGGGTCTCCTCCGATACCCGATCCGTCATGCCACCATCTTCTTTTCACCTGACATTAAGGAGCTTCACCAGGGGGGCGTAACGCATGTGGAGGTACACGCTATCCTCCCCGGTTCCACCCCTCTCTGAACAGGCGCCCTGACCACTGTGGGAACCGTTAATGCAGAGACAAATTCTGTTCCTCCTCCCCAATCGACTTCCCTCCCACGAACACAGCCAATTGTGCTCGTTGGAGCGCCCGGCCAAGTCGAATGCACCATGAAGGTAGTGCTCCATGGTGGTGGACAGGAAGTTTAACCTGCCCACCCAGACGCCCCAATACTGGACTGCCACCGGGTCCCAAAAGGCAGCCTCCAGACATCAGAAATTAAAAAAAAACATAATAGGTTATATAATCCCAGAGGGAAGGTGCTATGTGGCGACATATTTATCTAAAAGGTAAAAAAAGAAAAAAACTAATGTCCATGAGTCAGTTGTAAAATAAAGTAAGGCCTGCCAGTCGAGAGGCTGCTGTTACAACCAAAAAGAAAAAGTAACAAAAATAGTAGTGATACCACCTCCCAGCCGGCAGAGGCAGCGTAGAACCATTAATTGTCGAGCGTGGTTCAGAGTTCAGAGTTCACAGTTTGGTCCATCCTGTCAGAGGCACACAATGGCGGCCACCGACCAAAAACAAACAACCAACTCAGGCTATCAGCATATTAGAGCCACATATTAAGAAGATGAAGTATAAAAACAACGAAAACATGTCGAGAAGTCTCGACTACAATCATGTCATCATGAAGTGCAAAGCATTCGATCGCTCTCTAACACTTAACTAAACCGCCATAACGTAATCGTCATGTACGGAGAGAAAGAAACAGATATTAGCATACCACAAGCGCAATAGAATTCGCCGTAAACAAAATACCTAATTGAGTAAACAAGTGGTTCGCATTAACCGTTGGAACGGACATGTCTACATACGCCGTTTGATCATATAATATCAGTCAAAAAAGGGTTGCGTATTTACGTCAGAAAAGGAAATAGGAAAATTAAAGAAAAAAAAACCCTGTTAGCATGTACTAGCTAGTTAGCCAACCCCACACACTATCGACCATTCCACAAGCTACTGTAAAACAATATAAATAAATAAAAAAAAGTGACATAGCAAATAACACAAGTCAAACCCATCTGAACATTTACTTTACACTGTAGTATCCATTGTGGAGTACGAGAGATCGTCCATATGTGTGTAGAAAAAATAGAAAAGTAGAAAAATAAAATTACTGGAGCATATATAGCATGTTAGCATGTGTTAGCTGGCCAGGCTAGCCAGACCAATATACTTCTACATCCCTTCTCAAACCGATGCGGTCGAGGATGAAGGCGATGTCCCCTCGTTCTGCCCCTGGTTCTTCTTCAAAAAGTCTGCGGCTTCTTTTGGAGAGGAAAGATGTTTCCTCCCCTCCGCGGTGGTTATGAAGAGTCGAGATGGATGTAGGAGCTTCGGTTTGAAGCCGCGTTTGTACAGGGCGGACATCACGTCTCGATAGGCCGAACGCTGTTCGATGATTTCTTGTGGCAGGTCCTCGAAGATCTGAACAGGGGTCCCCTTGTAGTTTAGGGTTCCCCTTCTCTTCCTGGCGTCTCGGATTATGGCGTCCTTGATGCGGTGACGGTGGACACGAGCTATTACAGCCCGAGGTCTGGCACCAGGCCCAGGCCTGGGAGCCAAGGCCCGATGCACTATGTCAAGCTCGGGCGCTTCTGGTAGCAGATCCTTGCCCATAATTTCGACAAGTAGGTTAGAAAAAAAGGTATTAGGCTGATCTTTTTCGATTAGTTTGGGTAATCCGATTATACGGACGTTATTTCTACGCCCCTGGGACTCAATAGCGACAGCCTTGGCCTTGATTCTAACGTAATTATCCTCCAAAGTATCACATCTAGCGTCCAGCTCGGCGAGCTTGTCGGAATAACGCGACGCGTTCTCCTCCAGTGTCGTCAGACGATGTCCCTGGTCAGAGAGCTGGATTTGCACGTTGTCTATTTTCGCCTCAAGTGAAGCGATGGTTGCATTAGTTGTCTTGAATTCGGAGGTTATGGATGCATTTAAGTCGTCAAACCGTGTAAGAACAATGGCCAAGTCCGCAGTTGTTAATGGCGCCGGCGGGTCGTCCTTCTTGGCCTGGCGTGTCTGCGGCTTTGCAGAGACCGCTGGTTTCTGCGAGTTAGACATTCTACCAACTTCTTTTTCGGTTCAAATCAATGAAAAGTTGTAGAGGATGCTATTACTGCACTTTTAGTGGAGTTTAAAAGCAAGTGAGGCTTTGAAAAATAACTTTTTAATGAAAGTGGGAGCAGCAGCTCCTCAAACGCACTACTGTCCCATTCGTGACCCGGAAGCACTCCGACTTTGCCACTTTTCAACCCATCTTCATATAATAGGTCCTCACTAATGTTCATAATAAATAGCACTTTTTTCTACTCGGTCCAAGTATCTTAGGAGAGCTGTGGGAAGTTCAGAAATCCATCGTCTTGTGACATCATCATTTTCAAAAAATAAAATAAAATAATCAATATTTTTAGATTTGTATTATCGCGAGAACAATGGCTTCCACTTTAAGATTGCAACTTTTCAGGAGTAGAAAGCCTGCATTTTCTATTAGCTTGGATTCTCAATCGATGATTGACAATGGGTTTCTGACCTGCTATTTTTTAGTGAGGACCAATTATATGAAGATAGTTTGAAAAGTGGTGAAGTTTTCCTTAGGTTCTGTTCTATTTAGTGTATCTGAATGGAACACAACCTTTACTCATATCTGTGTTTACCCACTATTTCCTTTAAAATGGCTGCTGTACGAAATATTATTGCTATTCCGGTAGGGTAGACCAATGTCAGTATATCTTCATTGATTACAACAAAGGGTTAACAGGTCAATCATACAGTGGTGTATGAACACTCTCCACTGATTGGTACATCATGCTGGTTGACATTTGCTGTGAAGTAGAGAGCATTTAATGAGTGAAGACTGGAGACTTGCCTGTAACGTGTGTGTAGCTAAGTCCTTTATCTACCTACTCCCATGTCATGGGAACCACTCTAACAGAATCCCTTTTATACCCATATATGGGGATCCCTGATGTCATCACTATTAAGCCCATATCCAACAGGACTTAATATGGGAATGCCCATATATGTAGGAAGACAGCCCATATCTGTGTGGCTGGTTCAGACATGTCGCCCTGAGGTGTCTTACTAGTAGTATACTGCGGGTAAAGTACAAAGCCACAGATCTATGTCAGGAGGCATGCACTAAATATCTAGTGATCATACTAGTTCAAGGTTTCTGTATTGTTACATATTGTATAGTATGGCATTGTAGGAGGAATTATTTAGTCATTCAGTCATGTTTTTTGTTTTGTTTCTATAAGCTTTGTATAAAGTAGTGGTTCTACAAGCAAGGACATCAGTGCCTGCAGTGCTGATGGTTTCAGAGTTACTTCTCAGAAACAAGAGTTATAAGGTCCTATAAATTCATTGTGAATGTACTCTTAACTCATCTGGTGCCGATCCCGAACTAGTTCGGCTTTATTTCAATCCAATACAATCTTTTTTTTATTAATTCACTTACCCCGAGCTGCTTGTAGAGTCGTGGGTGGTCCTGGCTCGCTAGCCGCTAGCCAGCTAGCCGTTCTACTCTGTCCGACGATATATTCCATTAAAAATGGTTTAAAATACATTTTTGAGCTCCCCAATGTTCACCCGATGTTCGGCGCCGCTTCCGATGAGTACACGAGTGTGCCGATCCCGAAGTAGTTCGGCTTTATTTAATTAAATGAATAAAATGATAAGAGGCCTTCTGAAGCCTGGCTTGATTTTTGTAGCTACTGTACTAGCCGAAAGCTAACAACGTCCCGGCCGGCCGTAATTTGCGAACGCAATCGCCAATCTCCGCCTAATCCAATGAAAGACCGCATCTTTAAAGGCTTATATCTCTTTTTTGTGTTTTAGGAAAGCGGCGCGAGGTTTATTTACGGCGAAATCGCCCAAAAATGATCTTTTAGATGACAAAATGGGAATAGCCATTCTGTTAGCATCTTCATCCGGGACATTTCCATGCCGTGCATGAACGTGAGCACGTCAGGTCCTGGAAGCTGAAGTCCTGGAAGCTAAAGCGCTCGCCTATGAGAGATGCGCTGGCATTCTTTGGCCCCTAGAGGGCGCTGGCGCTCAAAGAGTTAAGGTGGTTGCACACTGCTGCATTTTTCGGGTTCGAAAAGTGAATTTCGGAGCGCGTGAATGAAAAAATCAACCTCACGTTATGTCAGTCACGTTTGCACACCGACGCCCGTTTCGCGCACCACTCGGTCCCTCTCAGCTCTCTCTATCTCTCTCTCTCTCCTTGCCCTGAAAAACGCATTTCGCAACGAAAAACGCAGCAGTGTGCAACCAGCTTTACTTTTACTTGTATTTTAGGTATTTTTTAAAAGCACACCCTTGAATACTTAAGTCATTTAAATTCTTACTTTACAATTTAGGCATTTGGCAGACGCTCTTAATCCAGAGCTACTTGAGTAACATTTTGACTGAGCTACTTCTACTTGTAGTGGAGCAAATTTGACCAGGAGTACGCTGTACTCTTAAACAAGTGCTGGGGTCGAGTACTCTGTACATCTCTGCCAAGGGGTCCTTGAGGGGGTTCCAGGGGGTCCCCAGCTAAATGATGAGTTAGGAATCAAACAGACCCTTACGGCTCTGTAAACCATACATTGAAAAGCCTATACCTCTGTCACTTTACCAGGGATGTTCAGAGAATGTTTGAGAGGCAGGGGCTATAATTTCTAAAAGGGCCTTTTGGTGAAAATATATAAAATAGCCGACCTCCAAGCTCACAATGCGCCGTGCTGCGACACATTGTGAGCTTGGAGGTCGGCTATTTTTGATACTTGATACCACACTGAAGGAGATGTGGCGTAACAGAATGGATTTCTACACAGAGAGGACAATTCTTTCAACATAAGATGCTTCATTCAAGTTCAGGAGAGTTTGGACAAGGCAATTCTCTTGAATGCTGCCTTCAGGTATGGCATGGAAAGAGGGCATTTGCATTTGCATCCATGGTCTGGAGAGGGCACTTTTTACAGACTGGTAAAAGGGCAGGGGCTCAGCCCCTTTGACGTCTGTTATATGAAAACCTCTTGTGTAACTGTTAGAGTTGTCGAGCCATCATGTGTTTCAAAGGGTTGCACAAGCTGGGCTAGCTAGCTTCAATAGGAACTTCAGGGACGCGTGATTCAGTGTGGTGGTGGAGAAGGTCAAACAATAACAAGTGTCCTCTGCGAATAGGGGTCAATGGAAGGTTCAAGAAGACAAACAATACATACATACCTGGCTTACAACGAGACCGAGAGAGAGAGAGAGAGACAGAGAGAGAGAAAGAGAGAGAGAGAGAGAGAGAGAGAGAGAGAGAAAGAGGTGGAGAGGAGCAGTGCTGTCAGGGTGTGCTGGGTTCTATAACCGCTCAGGACTCATCCATCAAACCACCTACCGCTATTCTACTAGATGGGTGGTCAATACACACACACTAAGGAGAGAGAGAGAGAGAGAGAGAGAGAGAGAGAGAGAGAGAGAGAGAGAGAGAGAGAGATGAATCAGATAGGAGTGGACTGCGGTTGAAGAGGTTTTAAATCAAAGGTAGTTAAACTGCTCTGTGAGAGTGGAGAAGCAGCAGTGGAAACTAGAAAGATGGATGACAGGGAGGGAGGAAGAGAGAGAGAGAGAGAGAGAGAGAGAGAGAGAGAGAGAGAGAGAGAGAGGGTGGGTGGGTTCACTATACTGTATATACCTTCATCAAATATGAGATATGTGCCAGCAGCAGGCAGCCGTGGCGACGTCAGTAGCAATTCATCACCATGCACTGATGTGGTGTTCATAAAGTACTCATATGTGTAGCAGGAATTAAATAAATTCACCATTATACTGTATGTAAATCTATATCTGAACTTCCATAGCGCCTTTTGGAAAGAATGTATCACTATGGAAATGGCTCCCTTATGCCTCATTCACACTACAGATATATAGTTGAACGTTTTGCTTGGTAATTCAATGTAATCTCAATGGAAACCAGCTTTAAAGGCTGGATTCCAAGGACAGCCGACATGCCCAGCCTTTAAAGCTGGTTTCCATTGAGATTACATTGAATTACCAAGCAAAACGTTCAACTATATATCTGTAGTGTGAATGAGGCATTAGTCAGCTGGCCCAGGGACTCTATGCTCAAACAGAAGCACAACTACCAAATGGAAAACACTCTGGACTAAACCAGATTATAAGAAAACAAAAAGAAAGCTACCAAACATACTGGAAACAGACAACCCAAAACCAAAGCAAAATGGAATGCTATCTGGCACTAAAAAGAGAATATACATTAGCAGAATACCTGAGCACAGTAAAGGACCCAAAACGTATGAAAGCCTTGACTAGGTACAGACTCAGCGAACATTGCCTTGCAATAGAGAAAGGCCGCCACAGACAGACCCCGCTCCCACCAAGGGAAGATAGACTATGCACCCCACTGCTCACAAAATGTGGTAGAAACAGAGTTACACTTTCTAACCACCGGCCCACTATACAGTACCAAGACATCAGAGACACATACTTCTCACAGATTACACACACCCGAAGTGAGTTTGAAAACATGTGCAATGATGGAAAGCTCCCATACCTACTGGGAGAAATACAACAATGCGCGAACACAGCAGCATGTATGTTTTCTCATGCCAATAAAGCTCCTTTGAATTGAATTGAATCGGCTAGGGTTGATTTAGCTCTGTAGTTTTCAACCCTTTTCAAACCAGGCTCCAGTATTTATTCTGCATCTGAGCCGCAGACCACCATTTAATGAGATATTAGCCTCTCAGACCCAAGACTTTAGAGCATTTTGTTGTTGTTGGATAAGACTTTGTCCATGATTCCATGCAGTATTGATGTTGGTACATACAGTACAGGCAAAATGTTGATCAAAATAACAATTCTTCTACATTCTCTAATTGTGTAGACTTCTTGTAAATTAAGTAATTCAGATGTTTAACAACAATTGAACTCTTGAGAGCATAAAATTAAACCAAACAGACCCGTAAGGGTTCATTCGGTTTCATTTTACACTCTCAAGAGTTAAAGATCTATTTGGTTACCAACTCAACATAATTTAGCTGGGGACCACCTAGAAGCCCCTCAAGAACCACCAGTGGTCCCCGGACCACTTGAAAGCCATTGATTTAGAGGGTGAAATAAGGGAAATAAGACGGAATGTTCTGATATTGTGTCTTGGTTGACTCAACCTACAATACAGTATATGAACAAGAATGAAGAATGTGCGAGCAAGACCGGTTACAGAGAAGTCATTGTGATATTCATCTTATGAACTGCGCTGTACCTCTTACATCCAGCGTCTTCAAAAAAATGTGAACCTTGCAAGTTTTCATTTCTGTAAGTAGTAATAAAAGTGCTTTAGTACTGACTGGCTATCCTTTGCAACACCACTGTTGTACAATTTAGGCATTTAGCAGAAGCTCTTAATCCAGAGCAATTTACAATAAGCAAGGTAATACATCAATGCATCAACATCAACGCATCAATGCATAAAAATAGTAATCTAAGAAAAAGAAAAAAAAGAAACTAGGTAGACCAAGCACCTAATTCAACCAGTAAGACTCCCTAATAGGGAGATAAGCGACCGTCAGGTCGCAGCGTGATTTTAGGGCAAAATGTGTAGGAGCAGTGTCCAAAAAATGTGTTTGAGAAAATATATGGGACAGATCCATGTTGATGACATGAGTGTAGACATACTGTGTACCGATTTGCGTGATTTTAGGGCAAAATCTGTAGGAGCAGTGTCCAAAAATGTGTTTGAAAAAATGGGCCTGATGGAGGCGCTATATGGGACAGATCAATGTTGATGGCATGAGTGTAGACATACTGTGTACCGATTTGCGTGATTTTAGGGCAAAATCTGTAGCGACCACTTTTGCATCCATTCTAGAGCACCAGGAGTCGGTGGTCCCTGGGAATTCCCCGTGAACAGCCCCGTTGGGGTGGTCATTGGTCATTTTAGCACTTTTTGGCGGCGGCGACAGGGGGTCCCTGGGGGTCCCTGGAGCTCCGGGGGTCCCGGGAGGGGTGGAGGTTGTGGATTGGCAGGCAAGGAGTGTGTGTGCAAAGTTTGGCATGGATTGGGGCAACGGTGGCGGGATTATGAGTTGGGGAAAAGTGTGACGTGACGGACAGACTGACAGACTGACGGACAGACGGACAGACAGCCTGTCGAGGTTTTGGTAGTAACTGCGACCTGACAATCGAATAAAAAAACATAAAAAATGTCTAAATTACATGTATGGTCATTGAGGGTAATCAAGTGTTACTAGTACATGTGTACATTGCAATGCACATAGCAATGCCACTGTTGCACATGTGTTGTGTCTCAATGCTGAGATAATACATTGTGCAGTGTGCTATTTCAACAGGAGTGCACACACGTACGTACACATGTACACACGCAAGCGCGTCCACGCACGCACACACACACACACACGCACACACGCACACACACACACACACACGCACACTTTAAGATTTTTATAGGCAATCTTTTGGTCAAGGACCTTCTTCAGCTGGATAATGAAGATCCTTGACAGCCATGTTGCCTGTTAAATCTCTATTGAGCAAGGTGAGGAGAGCGACCCTGACAGCGGTGCGCGTGTCTGCTCCACCAACCCACACAGACTTTCATCCAGGCGGAGCGCAAGTGACTTTTTTAAAGATTTTTGACGACTAGTACAGTAAAAGTGCTAGGCGCTCTCCTTTAACTCATGTCATGTTCCGCGGTATCCTCAACGAGGTGGAACTGTAAAATAAGTGTCCGTTTTATGCCTCATGTCTTTTATATCATTCCCTGTTACAGTGGTTCTCAACCAGTGGGTCGGAACCCCCCAGGGGGACACAATTTAAGGACCTATATAAGATCTTTTTAATACCGAAAAAAAAAGAAAAGAAAAAAAGAAGCATACCATTACTGCATCAAAGGTCATCAACAAACTATACTATGAAAACTGCATGGTCAAACATTGTCCGAATAATATAATAGTATAAGAAAGGCAAACATTTTGAAAATAGACAATCTATTTTCTATTTTTGTATCTGTGGAGTAAAAATGCCTCAACTCCTACATACTCCAAGTGCTTGTCAGGGGGTCTCCGGTACAAATATGATTATTTCGGGGTTTCACGGCCTGAAAAAGATTTAGAAGGTCTATTAGACATCAGTGCCAAAAGACACCGTCTCTGGGCTGCCTAAATCCAAGCATGTTAAAAAAGATCCCTGCCGTCTTGTCTATTCTATGTCGATACACAGCATGTAACTGCACTTTGTGCTATTTCAGAACATGTGAAAACCACGTTTAGATGTCAAGAGTTATTATAGTAAGTGGGACTATTTCCCCGCTTACAGTAAAAACCCACCAAAAAACCCTTCATATGGTGATTAAAGTAGCATTCACTCTAGGGGGCATTTAAAACATTTTTAAACTAGGCACTGCCTTTGTACATTAAACCCTATGAAAACATGACAAAACTGGACTAGGCCTACGTTTAGATACGTTGATCAGAGAGCCTTTTTCTGGCAAGCAGAGTAGGCTACTTTGAAAAGAAGAAAATAGTTTCCTTTTTGGTAGACATTTCCTTTTGATGTGGGCCACTATAATTGTCCTCTATAACTACAATGTGAAATTAAAAACACCTTAAATATTTAATTTATTCTAGAAATAGCTAATCTTTCACTCAATAGGAGAAATGCCCGTCGCAAGTTGATGATGTCATAAATGTCATTTGTCATTTTTATGTCATGCATGTGCAAAAAAAAAAACACATTTGAAACATGGATTTGATGCTCATATTAACCATAGGAAGTATTAAGTTTGTTTTTATTTGCACATGCATGCCATAAATTCCATAGGGATAGATCACAAATTACATTTATGACATCATCAACTTGCGACGGGCATTTCCCCTATTGAGTGAAAGATTAGCTATTTCTAGAATAAATACAATAATTAAGGTGTTTTTAATTTTACATTGTATTTATAGAGGACAATTATAATGTATTAAGGCATATTTGTCGTATTAGCCAGGGATCCCTTTAACAGCTGCCCAACTTGGTGTCGAAATGTGACCACTGCTGATTGGCCATCATGGGAGATGATGGGAGAAATGCTGTCATAATTAAGTCCCATTAAATTAAAAATAATTATAATAATTAAAGTGACTGAAATTGCAGGTGAAGTGTATTGTTGGGTATATTAATTAATTCGTTAAAAGGTTTTTCATTTTGGAATCAACTTTTACCAAAGCTACACAAAGGAAACGTTTTAATTGCATGCTTTTACGTCACGAAAAATCTCATTTGGTGGTTTAATGGTGTAATAATTATTTTTATAGAAATGAAAAGGGTGTAAAGTGACACAAGGCACACACATCCTGCCCTGTTGGGCTGCGTGCTGGATGAAAAATATAACATGAACAAACTAAATCTTCACACCAGAATATACTGCTCCCCTCCAGTGTTGATTTTGACAGCAAATTTTGATTTAGTTTTAGTCATAGTCTTTTGAATAAAATTCCATTTAATTTTAATCATGAGCAAAGCATCCAATTAATCCTGCATTTGAATCACATGTTGAGGGTCATCAACTCGTGCCAAAGGCAATTCCACTTTGACCCTTATAGTAGTGTGTGGGCAGTACGGTCAGACGAGAACGGAGAGTCTTAGGGCGAGAAAGGAGAGTCTTAGTACGCATGCGCCGACATGTGTTTACTGTGTTTACTGGAATATTTTCCGCTCACTGGGAATCGAACCCGGGTCTCTGGTTTAGCTGTCATCATGCTCTACCGACTGAGCTAAGGAGACGACAGAGAAATTCCTTTTTTTTTGTGCTTTTATCTTTGACAACGTGGATGATAACGTAGTCCCTTCTTTGAGCCCTATTCGGACGCGGAAGCAGTTCCCTGGTCAAAATGTACTATTCTGTCCATAACGGCACATAATTCGGTAACGCCGCTGAGTCGTCTCATGCGCCGTTCGCACCGTTCGCCGCGGCGACTCGGTCGCTACCGCTCCCTCGGCGGCGGCTCTCGGCGCTCAGGGGCGCCTGAGAGGGCATGGCTCGGTCGTTTATAGTGGCGTGAACGGTAGCGTCGGGTGGCTGGTAAACCCTGCATAGCGGTATCGAATCTCGCTTCGGGAACTACTTTTTTTTCTTTCTTCTTAGACCACTGGCCATACCCAATTCGTCCAACCCTTGACACAGTAGGCAATCCCAAAGCATCCCATCGTCCGACACAGTACAGTACTTGACAACGCGTCGGTTGTATGACGCTTTAGAGGTGAGAATATGTTGGTGTGGGAGGGGCCACAAAAAGAAATAAATCTATACATCACGACCATCCAATCCCCACCAAATTTGAATCGCATGCATGTTGCATGGCCACGAACACTATTTCTCCCAGTGGATTAATCAGGTCTGGATGGATGCTTTAGTTAGTTTTGCAAATGCACAATACAGTTTCAGTTAGTTATCAGTTGTTTTTTGTGTGTGCAAAGCCTCAGCTCTCCCCATTTCCTGTCAGCCAACTATCCTATCCATAATAAAGGCATTAAAAGCCCAAATAAATCTTAAAAACAAAAACAAAAAAGTGACAGTGCTGCTTTAAATAGAATAACCATGCATGCTGCCATCAACTGTTGAGATGCAACGTGTCAGTGGTTAGTTGAAACGTACAATGGCGAAGTTTCTCTGGCAATGGAGTTGGAGTCTGTTGACATAATTCATTGTCTGTGACGTGACAGGAAGTATTCAAGCACACAGGGGTGTCGCACCAAATTCCAGCAAGAGCCGCTGATACAAACGACCTACGGCCTGGTCGCGACTTAGGCCACGACTTGGAGGTCGTAGGTCCCGGTTCTGGAGGTTTTGCGCGATCTCGGTCGTAATTCAGCGACCTGGGAAGTCCGCGATCGAAACTCTACGCTTGCTAAGGGAAGGGACGCGAGTTTAGAAACTCTACGCTTGCTAAGGGAAGGAGCGCCGCGATCGAAACTCTACGCTTGCTAAGGGAAGGGACGCGAGTTTAGAAACTCTACGCTTGCTAAGGGAAGGAGCGCTCGTTTTCAACAGCGTCGGCAGGTTAGCTACTCAGTGTCGGCAGGTTAGGGTTAGGGTTAGGGTTAGGGTTAGGGTTAGGGTTAGGGTTAGGGTTAGGGTTAGAGTTGGGGTTAGGGTTAAGGTTAGGGTTAGAGTTAGAGTTGGGGTTAGGGTTAAGGATAGGTTTTGGTGCACCTCGCGCGGTCCAAGTGACTACAATGGAGCGCTTCCTACCTCCGGTTCAGCCAATCACAAGCTTCAAAAGGTTGAATAGCGCTGCTGCTCTAGAATATTCTGCAAAAAGACCTTTTAAATACGACCGCGGACTTCCCAGGTCGCTGAACAACGGCCCGATCGCGCAACAACGGCCCGGGGACGACCGAGGTGGCGCAACCACGGCCGGGGGTCGCGAAACTAGACCGGCCGCGACCTAACAAGTATGTACCGCGAACTACGACCTCCAGAACCGGGACCTACGACCTCCAGGTCGTGGCCTAGGTCGCGACCAGGCCGTAGGTCGTTCGTATCAGCGGCTGTCTCTCCCAAATTCTGGGCCCTGGGTACAAGGATTCACTGCAGGCCCTCCATGAATGTTCTTTATAGGGGGAGGGGGTTTAACCCATTTAGACCGGCCGGGAACGCATTATGGGCCCTATTATGATCCAGGTCTTATGCCTTATGCCTTAACTTCTTTACCTTTTTTTTCACTATTTTGAAAAACATTTTTAAATACTTCAAACGC
Organism: Nannobrachium achirus; assembly: GCF_963921795.1. Taxonomy (NCBI): domain Eukaryota; kingdom Metazoa; phylum Chordata; class Actinopteri; order Myctophiformes; family Myctophidae; genus Nannobrachium; species Nannobrachium achirus. Next base: position 50,701,562 of record NC_137817.1, read on the forward strand.
TGATCTACATCTGCACGTTGTGAACTTGCAGATCAGCTATTTGAAATATTTAAAAAACAAAAACAAAATATTAAAACAGGGCAAAGAAGTTAAGGCATAAGACCTGGATCATAATAGGGCCCTATTACTGCATTATTTGGTGCTTTAACTATTGAAAAATAGCCGATATACAAGCTCACAGTGCAGCACCGT
>NC_137817.1:50706753-50739253 GCF_963921795.1 Nannobrachium achirus
GCATGCTTCATCATACAAGGCTGTCGCACAAAAGTAGTGAAAACAGCAGATCTACAAGCACACAACGCCGGCGTTGTGTGCTTGTAGATCGTCTGTTTTCACTAGTTTAAATCATTTTTAAAATGATAAATGCAAAACAAACAATTTTGGACGTACAAGGTTTCCACCCGACAACAACAAAATATAACTCATGAAATTGGCCCACTGGCTTGTCACTTGTCATGATCTGAAATGACAAATCTTTGAGTAGTAGCAGTGCTATAGAGAGAGATCCCTCTCTAATAGCGTGCAATGAGGGCCTCTCCAACTCTTTTTCCCGGGCTGAATCAGGGGCCCAGCACGTCCCTGGTTAGACATGTAGGTTTTGACATGTAAATGATATCTATACTGTCTAGCCCCGTCTCTACAGTACTGCAAGAGATGTTGTCCCAGAGAGGTCACAGAAATGAGATATTTTAAAGTACATCCGCAGGCGACGCACCGCACTGGACCCCTAAACTGTAAAGGAGGATATTGTCTTCTGGCATCAAAATAGCTGAAACAGCCGTTTGCATTAGAATAACTTTTTTTCTAACTCGGAAAAAGCTTTTCTTTCAGTACAGCCCGCTGTGAGAGAGAGAAAAAAACACCACCACCACCACCACCACACCACACCACCTTCACTGAGCCAGAGAGAGAGAAAGACAGAGACAGAGAGACAGAGAGATAACCTTCTAAAATAAAACAAAGAACACAGAGGCACGGAGGCGACACTGGACTCACAGCACGACATCACTCTTTCCTTTGTGCTTCTGGCTGCAGCCCAATAACAATAATAATGTCCCCGCGCCTCCCCATGTGTTAGAGGTAACGCTAGTGCTAATGAAACACCACTCCCAAAGAGAAAATGAAACCCATTCAGCCGCTCGTATATAAATAACACCATAACTCTCTGAAATTACTGAGAGAGAGAGAGAGAGAGAGAGAGAGAGAGAGAGAGAGAGAGAGAGAGAGACAGGTGGTGAAAAAGACTACGACAGCACACCAAAGCTGAAATATTAGGACGAGAGGGAAGGGGAACAAAGGGGAATGTGAGAGATGACAGATTGAACGTGAAAGAGAGAGAATAAAAGAGAAGGAGAGAGAGCTATGGAGAGGAAAGAAAGAAAGAAAGAAAGAAAGAAAGAAAGAAAGAAAGAAAGAAAGAAAGAAAGACAGAATGAATTAAGGAGGTTTATAATAAAATGGAGGGGACAGCATTGCGGAGATGACGGGCAGACATTCGTTTGTTCTTATATTTGTGCCGCAGATGGGACCAGGAGAAAAAGGGGAGGGAGAGAATGCAGAATCGAGGCAAATTAATCACGGAGGATGAGAAAGAGAGGTCACCTGGGGAGAGGAGGAGAAACGGGGGGGAAAGGAAAAGAAAGGATGGAGATGGACGCAGAGTAGGACGATTGCGAACAGAAGAGAAATAAGAGGGTTCATCTATGTGTTGGTGGCATTAGACAGCCCGAATCAACACAGGTGTCAGTCAGAGGAGGGAGGGAGAGAGAGAGAGAGAGAGAGAGAGAGAGAGAGAGAGAGAGAGAGAGAGAGAGAGAGAGAGAGAGAGAGAGAGAGAGAGAAAACAGAATGAGATGAAAGAGAGAAATACTGAAAAGGGGGACCCGTGGGAGAAAAGGCGTGGAGTGGAGTGGGAGTAACCTAATTAACCATTAAGCTCTCCGGAGAAATGCCAGTCAATGCATAGCTAATTGGAAGATAGCACCGGGCGGTAGCCGTCGACTGTAATGTGGCTAATTATTACCACAAATATGGTCCGTTTCCCGTACAAACAAACACTGCCCGCGCTCACAAAAATGTCAAGGTCCTCTGGAACACTCGGGATAATATATTTCAGCAATAACTTTTAACAGCTAGCCTTCCGATTTCCTTGCACGCCGCCGGTACGCCGCCGGAGCTGATCTCAGAAGAATTGGGTTGACATTATGAAGCCGCAATCCGTTATGATTTATGTCCTGCCTGGGATTTGAACCCCCAATTTGTCCTGCTCGTTCACCACAGAATCCCCCCGCTTGCACCGGGGACATACTGCTCTTCCGCTTCAGGCGCTACTACTAATTGTAGCAGAGAGAGGTATAGTTATATATTGTATTACCATACAGATTGGTTAATGTTATTCATTCAAAAAAAAGTTCCCGACTGCAGTTTTATAACAGTCTTCCAATTTTCGAGACCAAGCTGCCGCGGGCCTGATGTCCAAATTCATTTAAAAAATGGTCCCCTGGTCAAAAACTGACATTACGTTCACATTTAACAAGCAGGAAGGTTTGCTATACGTCTCTAAAGGCACAGGCGGTACCCATGTAAATGTAACACATATACAATTATAAATTACCATGCACATCCGAGCGGTGAAACCTGCCGTGGATTTGGGTTGACAAGTTCAGTTTTCAGTTTTTCCCCACTTCCAAACAAAACCATGCTTAATTGGAGGGCTGAGGTTTTTGACGCTGTCAGCATGTTAGCAGCACAACATGGCCTGGATCTTTCCTCTGCAGACGACACAGACACTGGGATAGGAAAACAGTTATTTCCTCTGCTCTGGGCTGGTTTTTTTTTTTGGGGGGAGGGGGAGAGTTCTGTTCTGCTGTGGTAAGCCAATACCAATTAAATAAAACATTTGAATTAGAGATAATGTGAACTGTCTGATCATGAAGAATAAAGTAGCGCAGCTCGTAGCGAGAATATTGGGTCTGTTTATTTACCAGCTGGCATTTTTAAGGCGTGCGCACACACAAAAAAAGCCTCTTCTATCCACTGGTGGTGTATGTACCCCAGCTGGTGAGAGCCACTGTCTCTATCCTTCACTGTCTCGCCCCCTTATTGTCGCTCTCAACAATAAGGAGAACTGCAGACTGCGCTGCCAGATGGACTGGGAGATGTGGTTATTTGGACTGTTTGAATGAAGGGAATATCATTATGATATTAAATACCATCATCACACAAGGTTTATCTGAACTTACTGATGAAGAACTAAGGATGATAATGATCACTCTGCCACGTCAAAAGCCTCATCCCAACCAACACTGCGATCGCAGAACCATTTCAGTGTCGGCTTGTTTAGTTAGTTAGTAAGTTAGTAAGTAGTTAGTTCGTTATAGTTAGTTAGATTGTTAGTTTGTTAGTGTGTTAGTGCGTTAGTTTGTTAGTGTGTTAGTTCGTTAGTGTGTTAGTTTGTTAGTTTGCTGGTTCGTTAGTTTAATGTTCGTTAGTTAGTTGAAAGGTTAGTTCATAATGTGTTGGTTGGTTGGTCGACTGGACCAACGTACCGACCGACCAACACATTAGTTAGTTAGTGTTCCGGGTAGCTCAGTCGGACACCAGTTCATCGGTAGAGCACTAGCCTTTCGACCGCAAGGTCATGTCGTAGCACGGCTTGGGTGTGGCAAGTCGTGCGGGTAGTACTGTGAGCTAATGGAAGTTCAGCAATCCATCTCCCAGGGGTCTAGCGCATTGCAAAATGGGAGACTCCCGCTTTCTGGCTTATACCGACAACGATTTAGTTAGTCCGCCTTAGTTAGTTAGTTATTTAGTTATTTGGTTAGTTGGTTAGTTGGTTAGTTGGTTAGTTAGTTAGTTAGTTGGTTAGTTGACTAGTTTGCAAGCTGCTTAATAACCAGCGTGCACATGCACAAACATGCAGCAAACTCATGTTCAGAAACTATTTCCATGGTAACTCATGGTGGGGAATGACACTGGTTGAGAACCCCAGGTGCCCCTGCTGATCTGGGCCCTATTTCCGTCCATGCCTTATACACATTATCCCTAGACTCCTTTGCCCTTTTAAGTTTAGTTTAACTAGCCAATCTACATCGACACGTTATGAGCTTGCAAATCGGCTAATTGAAGTATTTTAAAATGTTTTTCAAAATATAAAAAAAAGGCAAAGAGGTTTAGGAATAACCCTAACCCTATCCTACACCCAGTCTCCATCTCAGTGTCCTTACTGTTGGTCTCAACAATGAGGAAAACTGCTAAGAGGACCATACTGCCAAATGTTATAAGACACAAGGTTATTCAGCCTGTTTGAATTCAGGAGTTATTATTATAAACACAGTCACCAAATGTTCATCAGAACTCATGATGGAAAAACTCATTCCGTCACATGTTCCCAGCCAACGTTAAGTTAGTTAGTTACCGTAGTTAGTTACCGTAGTTAGTTAGTTAGTTAGTTAGTTAGTTAGTTGGTTAGTTAGTTTGAAGGTTAGTTTGGAGGTTAGTTGAGAGGTTAGAAGGTGTATCAGGTGATACACCTGACACACCTTCCAGCCTTCCTACTCATGCTTGAAAACCAGAATAAAAATGATCATAATGTCACCTCATCCCAACCAGAACAATATCAAGATTGAGTCAGTCAGTCAGTCAGTCAGTCAGTCTGACTGACAGACAGACAGACAGACAGACAGACAGACAGAGAGACAGAGAGACATAGAGACGTTGAAAGGCTAGTTTGTAATTTAGCTGGTTGTTAGAAACCAGCATTAATATAGCGTCTTTATCCATACTGCTTCAAAATGTATTTGACATTCACCCATTGACAGTGGAAGAAACCATATTTGCACCCTGCTCATCAAGAGCAGTTACAGGGGCACAATAGCCTTCCCTAACACAGGCCTATTTTGGTCTAGAGGGGGCGGATCCTATTGGTTCACGATCTGGGCCATGGCCCGCCTCCCACTTCCAATGCCAGAAATTTCAGCAGGTTAGCCCAGGCTTTTATTTTTCTTCCTATCGCCAAAATAAAAGCCTAGGTTTCCGAGGCTAGGGGCTCAATGACTTTTCAACACGCAGCCATAAGAGCCAGGGATCGAACAGACGGCTCCTCTACCTCCTGGGCCACTGCTGCACCAGTTAGTTTGTAAGTTGGTTAGTCTCTTAATTGGCAGTTAGCTACAGCAAGACGTGTCTTAATAATCATAAACAGCAAGCTAAAAAGATTCATGCTCATACATGCACATAATATGCACACACCGGGGAATATCTAAACGCAAAAATATTTTGACAATTACCCAGCACCGCCGACCGGTCGCGGTCGGTCGGGGATCTCGCCGTCTCCAAATACATGAATAAAACAATCAATTTTAATGGCAGAAAACACTCAACTCAGTGTTGAACCGCTCCAGTCAGGCGGTGGTGTGTTGGGATAATGTAAGGCAGGGGTCTTAAAAGTTTTCAGACCAAGGACCCCTTAGTTGAGAGAGAGAGATGAAGCAGGGACCCCCACAACCTGTTCAGAGATTCCATATACAGTACGTAATTTCATTGTTTGACAGCACAATCGTCAGTGTGTTTTGGATTCATGTCAATTTGTGTTTTCAGATATTTAACCACTTAAAACCGTCAATATTTAATAACTTGACCTTTCACTCTGTACTTAGTCTGCTCTTTTCCCCCTCTACACCAAAGCTTTTTGCCAAAAATAGCAGATCTACTAGCTTGTAGATCTGCTATTTTTGGCTAAAGTTCACAGAATATGGAAGCTAGAAAAAAACTTTCCATCACACAAAGATTTGGAGGACCCCCTGTAGTAACTCTGAGGACCCCCTAGGGGTCCCGGACCCCCTGTTGAAGACCCCTGATGTAAGGCATACAAGCACTCACATGGGAAATGATTGCTGGCTCTAGGAAGTGGTGGAAAAATAACTCAAATGTTTTACTCAAGTAAAAGTATCAATACTGCAATGTAGAAAATACTCTGTTACAAGTAAAAGTCTGGAAATTCAATAGTACAAAAGTATTGGTATCAAAAATACTTAAAGTACCAAAAGTAAAAGTACTGTACTCATTATGCAGAATATCCCATTTCAAGTTTCCAAATGTATAAAGATCTTTTGAAAATAGCAGATCTACAAGCTGACAATGCCTCATTGCGACGTGAACTTGTAGATCGACTATTGTCAAAAGGACGAAATGTATAGGGTTGAAGTGATAATAATGAATGTATGTTTTGTATGAATAATAAATCTGCAAAGTAACTAACTAAAGTTTTCAAATAAATGTACAAATAAATACAATATTTGAATCTGAGATGCAGTGGAGAAGTTGAAGTAAAAGTTTTGGAAATTGGAAACAGTAAAGTACAGTACAAATACCTCAAAATTGTACTTAAGTACAGTACTTAAGTAAATGCACTTAGTTACTCTTCACCAGGGGTTTTCAAAGTGGGTGACGGAGCACCCTGGGGTGCCGCGACGGCAGTCCAGGGGTGCCGCAAGATTATTTGATAATATTTTAAATGTATTTGTACATTTAAAAATACATTAAGTATCATTTTAAACTTGAACAAGGTTATTTTCAGTCAGTTCTAACCAGGGCCGGCCCGTGCCTATAGGCGAACTGCCTAGAGCGGCACTTCTTAGAGGCGGCGAAAATATGTTGGGGGGGAAAAAAGAGAGAGAGAGAGAGGGAGGAAGGAAAAAAAAAGAAAAGAAAAACGGACGGCGGCAATACTGGCCAACCCTAAGATATGTTATAAATATAAGGTGCTGGGAGTGAAAATTAGGAATATAATAATGTAGGGGTGCCTCGGATGAAAAAACTATTCATAGGGGTTCCCCCGAGCCAAAAAGGTTTGGGATCCTCTGCTCTACACCACTGGCTCTAGGCTGGCTCTATTTCCACAAATAAACTTTTTGTCACCAGGGCGAAGCTCAGTGGAACGAGACAGATGGAGAGGATCAGAGGTGATGGACGGAAGAGCGGACAGAGAGAGAGAGAGAGAGAGAGAGAGAGAGAGAGAGAGAGAGAGATAGATATGAGTTAATGATTGGTGGATACAGCTCATGTGACTGAGGAGTCAGGACCAGAGCTGTTCAAGAGGAGACCCTTTTCACCCTTTTACCGCATTCATGGTCCTCCCCAAGTTAGACAACATTATTATTTCACGTAATCGGCTCTAGTTAATGTTTCTCGTAAGAATAGTGACTTCATTGACTTAAAAAATATTGACTTTAAAATGGACTTAAAATAACTTGTAGAGGCCCGTGAATGCGGTAAAGGGGTGAAAAAGACGTGATTTAGTCTACTTACCAGCGAGTGAAAATACCTCAGTTACAATGGCGGTGGACGGGGCTGAACAGAGCAGCAGAGGCTTGTTAAGAATATTACCAGACTCCAGTAAGCGTCACGTCCACTTTCCATGCTTACAATGGGAGTCGACGTAAGTGTCATAACTCTCTCTATATATGGGTCTGATGAGGACGTACAGTAGAAGTGATGGCTGATGGGTGGGGTATGCAGAGGGAGAGGGAGGGAGGGGTGGAGGAGAAGAGGAGGGCTGGATAGAGGAAGGGATGGATGGATAGATGGAGGAAGGGAGGGAGGGAGGAAGGGAGGGAGGGAGTGAGGAAGATATGGAGGAAAGGAGGGAGGGATGGATGGATGGATGGGCGAGATGGAGGGACACAGTCTCTGCTGTCTCTCTGCTGAGAGACAGCAGAGTGACAGAGAGGGAGAGACAGCAGGAAAGGGATTGTGGGAATAATCTCGGTCTGCTCCGCTGAATGTTTAAACAGGTGGCAAACACGCACGCAAACGCACACACACACACACACACACACACACACACACACACACACACACACACACACACACACACACACACACACACAGTGACACTATCGTGTACAGCACAGTTTTCATGAAAATTCAACCAAGAGCTGTGCCATGTGTGTGCCGTGTGCGTGCGTGCGCGCGTGCGTGCGCGCGTGCGTGCGTGCGTGCGTGCATGCTGTGTGGATGTCTGACAGTGACAGACGTGAGGGAATTGTGTGTGGTATTCTATTTATTCCATTTCTCTTTATCAATAAATAATCAGGCAGGAACAACTACCACAAGCACCAAGTTATATTGTATTAACATGCTGTACTAAATACATTTGTATTCACCATTGCAACTAAAAACAAAACACAGTTTAGACATTTGCAAAACGCCTTGGGCATTTTTTTTTTGCGATTTCATCTTTTAAAGAGGATCGACCTTACCTCATTGTATCAAATTAAACTGCAAACATTGTTGAGTGTATCCTGTTCTGATCAAAGATCTTCCCTACGACTGCAGGACACATAGCAGGACATTTTATGTATAAATATAGCAACATATTGCAGTGCATGCCATGCAGGCTACCCTGCTGCAAGCCTCCCTCAGGGGGCCAGGCTACCTGCCAGCCTCTGCCAGCCTCACCCAGGGTACCCGGTGGCTCGGTCACTTATTGGTGCAGAGACCTGGTTCTCAAAGTGGGGTCCGGGAAAAAGAGTTGGAGAGGCCCTCATTGTGCGCTATAGAGAGAGATCTCTCTCTATAGCGCTGCTGCTACTCAAAGATTTGCCATTTCAGATCATGACAAGTGACAAGCCAGTGGGCCAATTACATGAGTTATATTTCGTTGTTGTCGGGTGGAAACCTTGTATGTCCAAAACCGTTTGTATTTTATTTATCATTTTAAAAATGATTTAAACTAATGAAAACAGCCGATCTACAAGCACACAACGCCTCGCGGTGCGAGGCGTTGTGTGCTTGTAGATCGGCTGTTTTCACTACTTTTGTGCAAACAGTTTAATTTTTTACTTTTGTGCAAACAGTTAATTTTTTTCCTAATGGCCGGCCTGGACCGGCCGGGAATGAACCGGCCGTTCGGGAGTTGTCCCGCTTTTCCCAATGGCCAGCACGTCCCTGGTCCGGGACCCCCAGGGCTCCTTGGGTGACGTAATTTCTGGATGTATCATGGGAATTGAAGGCTTTGCATCACTCCCGGGTGCGGGTAGTATAGGGTTTATAACCGTAAACGCAATAAGCCCGACTAGAGATGCAATAAGTCGTCTCCGGCAGTGAACCGTTAACAATAATGTTAACAACTTTATCCATTTTAGATACAAGCTCACAGCACGTCACTTCATGCCGCTCTGCGAGATTGTACATCTGCTATTTTTGAGAATTTTTGAAAAATATATATTACTATAATAATATGTAAGATATTTTTTTGTCCATTTTGGAAACTGCTGTTATATGCCGTCAAACTGTATTAAATTGTATGTGAACTCAAAATAGCAAAGCATAATTTGTCTCTCTGACTGTATGTTTTGTCAGAAACACAGTCTCACACAAAAAATACAACACACACACCCACACACAAAAAAGCATGTTTTCTGAGCGTGTTATTTTAAGAGTAGTGTTCCATGTTGAAGTCCATTATCAGTCTCACACTGCGTCACCAGGGAGCAGATAGCTCTTCACACCAGCACACTGCGTGCGTGCGTGCGTGCGTGCGTGCGTGCGTGCATGCGTATGCATGCGTGCGTCAGGTGCATATGTGTACTTTAGTGTTCCTTTTGAGTACACTTTTTGCTTAGCCGTCTACCCAGAGAGAGAGAGAGAGAGAGAGAGAGAGAGAGAGAGAGAGAGAGAGAGAGAGAATGTTAGAGTTGTAACATGTCAGCATGCTCAGCCACATCACAACTGTGTGTGTGTGTGTGTGTGTGTGTGTGTGTGTGCGTGCGTGTGTGCGTGCCTGCGTGCGTGCGTGCGTGCGTGCGAGTGATATATCTGAGATATCTGTGTGCGCACACGATCTTAATCAACAGATGGTACCAGCTTTGTAACAGTGTGACTGTGTTTGTGCGTGTGCGTGTGTGTGTGTGTGTGTCTCATGTCTTACACAATGAACATCACATGCGTGCATACAGCACGTATACGTGTGTGAGAATCATAATCACTCACAGATAGAAATAGCTTCTCCATCAACGCTCCCTATCATTAAAAAACATGCACCTTGAAAATGAAAGTGAAAATGTAACACTTACTATTTTGGGACACCCTAACATGTTTGATCGAGACCTTGTTCATACAGTATGCAAGTGTCTGCTACACTGTCTAACTAACTCTCAGCTTTCCTATCTGTCTGTCTCTACTACACTGTCAAAGGCCCCCTATAGGCCTACACGAAGACAAGTTGTTTCCAAAACGTTTCCAAAACATTCACTGTACAGACAGAATCGTCTCAAGAAATGCAAGCGTCTCAATGAATCCACTGAGAACGTATGCACAAAACCACTGAAAATGCTGTAGTACATACGTACGTATGCCCGGCCTGTGAGTGGTGCTGGAAAACTGACACAAAGAACCAAAAAGAGAGAAGAAGAGAGCTATGCTATTTTTTTTGCCTTTCTTTTTTATCATGTCCACTTGTTGCTGACGGAGGTAGTGTGGGAGGGAGGAGCACAATTTGCTGTAAAAGCTCTATCGCCAGGGACATGCTGGGCCCCTGATTCAGCCCGGGAAAAAGAGTTGTAGAGGCCCTCATTGCGCGCTATAGAGAGAGATCTCTCTCTATAGCGCTGCTGCTACTCAAAGATTTGCCATTTCAGATCACAAGCCAGTGGGCCAATTACATGAGTTATATTTCGTCGTTGTCGGGTGGAAACCTTGTATGTCCAAAACCGTTTCTTTTGTATTTATCATTTTAAAAATGATTTAAACTAGTGAAAACAGCCGATCTACAAGCACACAACTGTAGATCTGCTGTTTTCACTACATTTGTGCAACGGCCTTGTATGATGAAGCAGGGCTTTGCTTTGCGAAAAAATGTATACATTTGAAACTTGGAGATACGAGGTTTCTGCCCGACAGTGACGATTTACTTTGTTGGACGCCCAGCCCCCAAAACGGAACGAAGGCCGATATTTTATTTTTATTTTATTTCCTAATGGCCGGCCTGGACCGGCCGGGAATGAACCGGCCGTTCGGGAGTTGTTCCGCTTTTCCCAATGGCCAGCACGTCCCTGTCTATCGCACTCAGTAGCACACACGCAACATGTTGTTGTTGGGAGGGGAGCTCGGCGCACGTGGGTTATGGAGAGGTTGTGCTGCAACATCATAGCTTCAGGAATTATGCATATTCGGCTTTACATACGGAGACGCAACGGCGCCGGCTTCAGATCAATTCACTCTGGGAGCCGGTTTCAAAGATGTGTGTCTTTTTGGGCACCCAAGACGCCGTCTGTGTGGCAGAAATGTCTAAACCAAGGGGGTCTGGAACCCCTAGGGGGTCCTCAGAGTTACTACAGGGGGTCCTCCAATTTTTTGTGTGATAGAAACCTTTTATTTTCTCCTTTTTTATATTAACCACTTGAACCCTAGCGTCCCTAGAGAACTTTAGCCAAAGATAGCCGATCTACAAGCTCACAACGCCTCACGCTGCGAGGCGTTGTGAGCTTGTAGATCTGCTATTTTCGGAAGAGAGATTTTGTAGAGGGGAAAAAGTGCAGACCAAGTACAGAGTGAAAGGTCAACTTTATTAAGTATTGACGGTTCAAGTGGTTAAATATCTGAAAACACAAATTGGCATGAATCCAAAATACACTGATGATTGTGCGGTCAAATGATGAAACTATATTGAATCGAAAACGGTGGGGTTCCCTGCTTCATCTCTCTCTCTCTCAAATAAGGGGTCCTTGCCCTGAAAATGTTGAAGACCCCTGGTCTAAAGAACTAGTACGGAATCACCCAAGTTAGTTTTCGTCCGGACGCCGCCTAACTCTCAGCTTTCCTTCTGTCTGTCTCAGTGAAAATAATTGAACATTTGAACTTTTCTTTCTCCAAGATCCTCTCACTCAAGGTCTGACATTAAAGTCCACGTGAAATGAATTGCACGTAGATTCTTTCCCTTTTCATAGTGTGACTCTGCTTCTACTTCAACGTGGGCAGCGTTATAGAACACGTACTGTATTTCACTGCTGCAAAGGTCATAAAGTACAGCTGAATTGTGGGTAAAGTACTGTATGGTATGTCCGTCATAGTGAAGTCAGCCAGCCAGTCAGTCAGTCAGTCCTCCAGTATAGAGCAAGGGTCTTCAATAGAGGTTCTAGGACCCCTAGTGGGTCCTCAGAGCTACTACAGGGGGTCCTCCAAATCTTCGTGTGACTTTTTTCTCCTTTTTTATATGAACCACTTGAACCCTATTGTCCACATTCAAAGAACTATAGTCAGAACAGAACACCGCTTCTCCTGTAGGTTTACACCTTAACATTGGAAGGATTATTAGACCCTTCCTCATTCAGGAGTCTGCCCAGCTCTTTCTCCAGCCCTCAGTCCCTTTAAAGCTCCACTACTGTAACTCCCTCCTTACTGGCCTCCCAGGCAGTGCTCACTTAAGCCCTTCCAAATGATCCAATGAATGCAGCACGCCCGCGGAGACATGTCTTCCCCCCCTTTCCCCGCTCAATCCCTTGACTCCCGGTTGTACAAACTAAGTACAAAACACTGGGACTGAGCATTGGTTAGACCTCCCGTTGGTTAGACCAGGTTAACATTCACCAGGTTAGCATTCCCCGATGAGCACTAAGAGTTGAGGCATTATATTTTGTATAACACAGTTCTATTGTGAAAATAGCAGATCTACATGCTGTAGATGTGAGCATGTAGATCGTCTATTTTCACAATTTCTGCCTCTAATATTTGGCCAATGTTTAATTTATCATTTTACAGGTATTAAAAAAGTCTTTAGAAACGTGCAGATACCCTCTGTACACTTACACTTTATACTGGTTTGTTTACTGTTGAGAAAAACAATGTTGCACATTAAGTTAATCATCTGGGAACCCCCCAAAATAATTTGGGGGACCCCCCTGGGGGGTCTCAACCCAAAGGTTGAGAACCACTGCTCTAACCAAAGGGAGGTTGAACCATTGCCATGTTACCCAAAACAATGACACTGGCCTTCAAGGTGACCGAACGCATTGCACCCCCATATACCTTCAAAGCCTGATCCTAACCTACAACCCCTCCCGCACACCCTGTTCTGCTAACACAGGAACGCTGTCTGAACCTTCCCTGCCCGGGACCACGAGCAATTGAATCTGCTCCTCAAGGAAGGCGGTCGCTTTTTCCTTCTCTCCCTACCTCGTGTGTCTGCTACCCTGTCCTGCCTGCTGGAGCGTATCTGAACACTGTCTCTACTCTCGTAGCTATTTGGACCTATTTGGAAGCAAACATGGATCTGGTGAGCTGGTCACTGAATGAAGATATTTATCTTTTCGCTTTTATGATAACAGGGTTTCTGCTGATTGGCATGGGCATTGCCTTGGTTTATCGAAAAATCTGCAAGATGGGTGGACCCCCAGGAGCCCCAAAACTGCCCGTCATGATATTGGAACTGCACAAGGTTGTTTGTGCCCAGACTGTTGCGTTAAATGAACTTAAACGCCACGTTGTCATCTTGATGGAGCGAAACACCGATCTGCATGGAGGGCCAGCAAAACAAGGACATTAGAGGGAATACTCTAATTCTCTGTATCCCCTCGCTCGAATTTCACGTCCGGACCGGCCTGACCTTGGAACACCGCACTCCTCCTGCGAGAGAGGAACTGTGTTGAAGTGCGCTTCCCACCCTCCCACCCTCAAACACCTGTTGTTGTGTCTTCTGGACTGTTCCAGCCAAGGATGTCTCATAGCCCTGACACCGCGGGAGAGACAATTCTGTTTATCGCACTGACACCAGCGAAAAAGACATTCTGACCTAGGCTGTTATCTGGAAGCCTCTACACAGACTTACGCTAACACAAACATGACTCTCAGACTTACACGCACGCACACACACAACCACACACCCGCCTTTCACCCACCCCCCCCCCCCCCCCATGCACACCGCCCCTATCTGTTCGTACAGGCAACCCCCCCCCCCCCTTCCACATTATGCCTTTTCTTTTTAGTATTTTCCCCTCCTGTGTTCTTGTTTGTTTTTGTTTGTCAACCTGTTTGTTTTGTTGTCAACCTGTTTTTTCCTTGTGTTTGTTGTTTTTGTTTGACCACCCTGAATTGTTGCGCAGGTTCTCCAAGATAGCGCCGCCCATGGCTGCTGTGGTGACTACGTGTTGCGTTCTGTCAGTGTTTTTGTCTGTTGCAAAAATGTAGTATGCCAAAGCAAATTCCTATGTGTATAACACAATGGTTAATAAAGTAATCTGAATCTGAATCTGAATCTGAATCTGACACACGTCGCCACACCCTCCTTCCTCCTGGCTCCCAAACTGTGGAACAAACTCCCTACATTGCAGTCAGAACTGCAGACTCACTCACAGTTTTCCAAGTAACTCTTCAGGCTCCTGATAAGGTGCCTACGTTGTTAATGTAATAATGTAATAATACATATATAAATGGTAATATATGGTCGTTGTCGGGTGAAAACCTTGTATGTCCAAAACCGTTGGTTTTACATTTATCGTTTAAAAAATGATTTAAACCAGTGAAAACAGCCGATCTACAAGCACACAACGCCTCGCACCGCGAGGCGTTGTGTGCTTGTAGATCTGCTGTTTTCACTACTTTTGTGCGACAGCCTTGTATGATGAAGCAGGACTTTACTTTGCGAAAGAAAGTACAAATTTGAAACTTGGAGATACGAGGTTTCCACCTGACAACGACGACATTCTTCTATATAAAGTTGAAGTGCGTGCGTGCGATTTGCCTAATATCTGAAGAAGCATTGATCAGCTCTATAATAAGAATAGTAATCTCTCCTCTGCCTCGCCAGTCTTCTCTTCCCCACTCCTCCTACTTTACATCCAAGCCTTCCTCTCCATTCCTTGCTGTCTTAACAGTAATGAGCTTATAGAGAGGCACAGCGGGTGGTGGAGATGGTGAAGAAATGAGCCCAGCAGCCTCTTATGACCTCACCGCGCATAAAAGAATGCCGGTGCCTGAGACATTCGTAGACGATACATATCTGTCTCCGTGGCCAATGAAGGATTTCTCCATTTTGCTCTTTTAGGTTTTAATTGTATTACTGGAAGCAGACGAGTTAGCTGTTTCAATTGTTTATTTATTTTTTTGCCCCTGGAACCAAAGGCACATCATAGTTTTAAGTCTTATATCTGAAATATAGCTATTATCTCTCTCTCTCTCTCTCTCTCTCTCTCTCTCTCTCTCTCTCTCTCTCTCTCTCTCTCTCTCTCTCTCTCTCTCGCTCTCTCTCTCACTCTCTCTCTCTCTCTCACGCACGCTCACGCACACAGTACAGTATGGGTCGATTTCACAGCTCTGCATGGTGGGCTAGTGTTTTCACTCAGGCCTTGGCTAATAGGACCGCTGCTATTGGCCAAAGTCCGATCCGGGTGATTCCCCCGGGGACCTATCAGAGCTGAGCGCTATCTGGGGAGAATGTACTGATGCACTCTGGGTAAGCCTGCTGGGACCCTAGTGTATGAGTGTGTGCGTGTGTATGTGTAGTCATGCATGCAAGTGTGTGTGTGTGTGTGCGTGCGTGCGTGCGTGCGTGCGTGCGTGCGTGCGTGCGTGCGTGCGTGCGTGCGTGCGTGCGTGTGTGTGTGTGCATCTCCCTATACACGCTGCACGGACACAGGAGTACAGGGACCAATGGATAAACATCTCCATGTTCTAACTAGATGGCCTGCCGTGTAAACTGTCCAACTTGGGATGTGTGTACGTTGTGGAGCAGCTGGGACTGAGCACCGCAGTGATTCTTCTTTCTCTTTTAACCCATTTAGGCTTAGAATTATTTAATGCTTTAACTAATCTATTTTTTTTTCTATACTGTATACATATACATTATACATATCGTCTTTGTCGGGTGAAAACCTTGTATGTCCAAAACCGTTCGTTTTGCATTTATCTTTTTAAAAATGATTTAAACTAGTGAAAACAGCCGATCTACAAGCACACAACGCCTCGCACCGCGAGGCGTTGTGTGCTTGTAGATCTGCTGTTTTCACTACTTTTGTGTCACAGCCTTGTATGATGAAGCAGGGCTTTACTTTGCCAAAGAACGTACACATTTGAAACTTGGAGATACGAGGTTTCCACCCGACAACGACGATATACATATTCATATACATATACATATACATATAGCCTATATCTTTTTAAAAGTGAACATTTGTAACTCAGATATTTGCTTCTGGGGGGTCCCTGGAACAACATATTTCATGAGATGGGGGTCCGCGGCCAAATACATCTACGCAATTATGGGGATCCTTGACATGAAAAAGTTTGAGAACCACTGATTTAGAAGAAGGATTTAGATGGCATTCATAGAATCGGGCCAAACATATTCAAAGACTTGCACAAACGTTTAAGAAAAATAGCAGATCTATAAGCTCTGTATATCTTCTATTTTTTAATAGTTAAATCATAAAATAATGGTTCAAATCTATAAAGTGAGACAGTTTTGCGTCCCGGTCTAAATAGCTTAACAACACCAGCTGCCTGAGGGACCAGGGTACCATAAGATATAGTACCTGTACCCTGGAAGCATAACTCATCTGAATTTTAATCCCATTTCTCATTTCCCCCGTTGCCAATATATTATATCTACGATGTGATGTGACTATAACTTAGGATATTTGGGAGGACCTTATGGGCCCTTTTTGATTGCAACAGTAAAGGACCTTTTTTTTAGCACTTTGGTGGTGCTAAAAGTACAAGGGTAACGTTAGATGTCTCTAATGCCTCTTCTGGAGAGTTCTGAATGTGTTTTTGCCAAATACCCAGTGGTGTAAAGTAACTAAGTACATGTACTCATATTTTTACTTAAGTAACATTTCTGAGTACTTCTTCCACCTCTGCACATACAAACACAGCCTTGTGGGCAGGACCAGCGTGGTTTAGAAGAGAGTGGCGTCATGCTTTGATCTCGCCGCAGACCGAATGTGGCGTCGCATGGAGCCTGTTCTCATTCTTAGCGAGCCTCTGCTGCTCTTCAGCCCCGTCCGCCCCCATTATAACCGAGGCATTTTCACTCGCTGGTAAGTAGACTAAATCACGTCTTTCCCCCCCTTTTTAACGCATTCACGGGCCTCTCCAAGGTAGACAGCATTATTAAAAGGGGGAAAAAGACGTGATTTAGTCTACTTACCAGCGAGTGAAAATGTCTCAATTATAATGGGGCGGACGGGGCTGAAGAGCAGCAAAGGCTCGCTAAGAATGAGAACAGGCACCAATAAGCTAGGCTAAGCTAGCATTCCACGCTTACAATGGGAGTCGACGTAAGTGTCATAACTCTCTCTATTTAGGGGTCTGGGCAGGACTAATGGCATTGTTTGCCGCTGATTGGTGACACACTTGACGTAACTCAAGCAAACTGCATGTTAAATCGTAAACTGCCATCACTACAGCCGTTGACTGTTTCCTCTGAAGTAAAAATCTGCAACATACATAACTATACCTTGCAATTCATTGACAGGGGTCCCCAAGGGTCTGTATTGGGCCCCCTCCTTTTCCCCCACTACATAAATGCTCTTTGTTGAAAATATTGATCTGACATCACACTAACATAAACCCTTTTATATATTGAGATCACTGATGTCATCAATATTAAGCCCATATCTAACAGGACTTCATGTGGGAATGCCCATATATGGAGGAAGACAGCCCATATCTGTGTGGCTGGTTCTACAGACAGGGATCTCCATATATGGGCATAAAAGGGATTGTAATTTGTATATGATGTCAGATGTGATAGACGTCATAGGACTTTCACATAACGAATAACTGAGTAAGCATGTCCAGATACAGTACATGGATCTCCATATGGGTACCAGGGGTCTCCATATATGGGTAACTGGTCCGGTATACATCACTGGCCAGACAGCCAAGACATGGTGCGGAGTTCGCTTGTTGCCCTTAGGCATCTTACTAGTTACAGCAGCTCACCACAGCTATCTGTTGCAATTCAACACTACGCTGAGATATGGAACACACAAACACACACGCACGCTGCACGCACGCACACACATGCACGCACACACGCACAGACCATAATTAAACCCCTGTGTGTGTTCTTGGAGGTGTGCATACTGCATGCATGGACATCTCTTCATGTCTATGATTCGTCAAATTAAAGTGTGTGTGTGTGTGTGTGTGTGTGTGTGTGTGTGTGTGTGTGTGTGTGTGTGTGTGTGTGTGTGTGTGTGTGTGTGTGTGTGTGTGTGTGCGACGTGCGTGCGTGCGTGCGTGCGTGCGTGTGTGCGCGTTTTCTGTTATTTGTTTTCTATTTTCTGCCCTACTTGTATACGGCCAATCAGCACTCTTCCTTAGAACTATTACCCATAATTCCCTGGTGGTATGAAATGCCAGCCGTGACTTGTCCTTCACACTCTCTCTCTCTACCTCTCTGATGTCCTCTCTCCCTGTCTCTCCCCTTTTCTCTCATTTAAATTTTCACGGTGGGAAATGTGTGGGCCTATCAACAAATAGCTGATGAGATAAACAAGGTCTGGATTCCGTGCATGTGTGTCAATTAATTAAGAGCTAGGCCGTGACTTCTTTCAGCTTCGCATCTCTTTGAAATAGACTCAAGCGCAACACACTGACTGAGTGAGAGAGAGAGAGAGAGAGAGAGAGAGAGAGACAGAGACAGAGATAAACAGAGAGAGAGAGAGCTCCATGTTGGACAAACCTCCAAAGCTTTGCGGCTGCAGCATTGCCACATTTGCATGAGGCTCAGAGCTGTGTGGGATCCAGGGGCGTCACAAGTGGGGGGGGGGGGCAAAGTGGATGTGCCTTAATTATTTTATACTTTAGCTATTGACAAATAGCAGATCTACAAGCTCACAGCGCGGCACTCGCGAGCTTGTAGATCTACTATTTTTGAAAAGTCGTGAGTGAATGTGTGCAAATCTTTGAATATTTGTAACCCAAATTTTGCTTCTGGGGGGTCCCTGGAACTAAATATTTTGAGATGGGGGTCCGTGGCCAAATACATATCATTTTGGGGGTCCTTCACATGAAAAGGTTTGAGCACCACTGACACAGATAAACATATAGGTTTTTCAAAAAACCTTAGAAGGATTTGAAATATTCAATTAAAGACTTGCACAAATGTTCACAATTTTTCTGAAAATATCAGATCTACAAGCTCGCAGCGCGTGTGAGCTTGTATATCTGATATTTTTCAATAGTTAAAGCAACAAACAATGCATAATAATGCGTTCCCAGTCTAAATGGTTTAAACCCCCTCCCCCTATGAAGAACATTCATGGGGGGCCCGCAGTGAATCCTTGTACCCGGGGCCCCGAATTTGGTGCGACACCCCTGGTGGGATCTGTTCAGCTCTGCTCTCTTGGGCTGCATGTATTCTCTCACATGAACACAATGGAAGCCTGCTATATGAGCAGGCTCAACAAAGCAAGCAGCCCTGCCTTTCACAGCGCGACCCGTCATTGTTGACTTATCGAGGCAATTAGCCGTGGCGAGGAATACTCATTAGTCATTACACTGTGATGGATCAGAAATCACTTTTAATTATGAATAGGAGTTATTGATGCTGATGATGAGCGAGTCGTTGCTTGCTTAGTTGGAAGGAATCAACTTGTTGGCCATTTTCACACTGCCTTTCCTTATAACCAGAGGGTTGGATTTTCTGGTGGTAATACGTGCCTCTGCTTTTGGTATGCCCAGGGACGTGCTGGCCATTGGGAAAAGCGGGACAACTCCCGAACGGCTGGTTCATTCCCGGCCGGTCCAGGCCGGCCATTAGGAAAAAAATAAAAATAAAATGTCGGCCTTCGTTCCATTTTGGGGGCTGGGCGGCCAACAAAGTAAATCGTCACTGTCGGGCAGAAACCTTGTATCTCCAAGTTTCAAATGTATACATTTTTTCGCAAAGCAAAGTCTTGCTTCATCATACAAGGCTGTTGCACAAAAGAAGTGAAAACAGCATATCTACAAGCACACAACGCCTCGCGGTGCGAGGCGTTGTGTGCTTAGATCGTCTGTTTTCACTAGTTTAAATCATTTTTAAAATTATAAATACAAAACACGGTTTTGGACATACAAGGTTTCCACTCGACAACGACGAAATATAACTCATGTAATTGGCCCATTGGCTTGTCACTTGTCATGATCTGAAATGGCAAATCATTGAGTAGCAGCAGCGCTACAGAGAGATATCTCTCTCTATAGCGCGCAATGAGGGCCTCTCCAACTCTTTTTCCCGGGTTGAATCATGTGCCCATTATGTCCCTGGGTATGCCCAATGCGTCGCATTGCGGCGCATTGTGAGCTCACCGACTGGCTAATCACAATAGAGAGTATGCGCGTGATTGACTGACTGACTGACTGACTAACTGACTGACTGACTGACTGACTGACTGACTGACTGACTGACTGATTGAAGACTTTATTAGAAGTTTGCATAGGAAAAGGTAGAGTTCCATGACAGTAGGCCTACAGTTCACTGGTACAACTAAAAGGATAAACACCTCAAGAAAGCTTTTGGGCTTGTTTCAATCGGGGTCCTTTCTTTTTTAACTCGTGAGTCGTATAACATTGAATGACAGACACATAAAACACAGTGCTATGCAGAAAACGTCGTAAAGACAATGCTAAATAAATGGTACAGTATTTACAATGGACATCATCGTACCCGGGAGTTATGCAGGAACGCCTACTGAGTGGCCAAAAACAGAGTCAGTAGGAGTGAGGAGGAGTCAGAAGGAGCTTCCCAACGAGCGCTTGAGTGGCATATGCTGGTTTGAGTGGCGCTGAGTGGCATATGATGCATACCCTCTTTTGTCATACGAGTATCATGGCTTTAGTGGTTAACCGAGAAGAGCAGGGACATGCAGAGAATGTTAGAGGCAGGGGCTGAAATTCCTAAAAGGGCTCTTTTGGTGAAAATATCGAAAATAGCAGACCTCCAAGCTCACAACGCGTTGCAGCACAACGCGCTGTGAGCTTGGAAGTCGGCTATTTTCGATGCTTGGTTCCTACGCAGACTCAGACTCTTTCACCATAGTAAAAACTGCATTCGTGGTCTGGAGAGGGCACTTTTTTACAGAAGGATAAAAGGGCAGGGGCTCAAGCCCCCTTTGATGTCTATGTGTGCACGTGCCTGAAGAAGAGCAGTAGCAAAGCGGGGAGGAAATAGCATTCTAGAGGGGAGGGCGGGGGGAGGAGAGAGCTCTGCTGGGACCAGTGCCTCAACCACTTCCTCTGCACATAGCTCAATAGGTGATGATGTGTGTGGAACTGCAATTTTCTCAGTCATTTGAAGCTGTCTACTAAAAAAGGCATGCTTTGTATCCCCACAGCACTACAAAGATGGCCTGGGAATCAATTCAATGAGGTTAGGACTTCGGTTTGAACTCAAAATAGCTTAAAGTACACTTGAGTTGCTTACAGTAAAGGTTCAAGTTTGGAGGCTCTGGTTCCTCGTTGTAGCTGCATTAAAATAAAATGCTATTCCTGCAGCATTTCCCAAGCTTATTTTTGAGCGGTGGTCACACCGTCTCCTATATGTGTGTATGCGTGCGTGCGTAGATAGATAGATAGATAGATACTTTATTGATCCCCGAGGGGAAATTCAGATATCCCATAGCTGCATACAGGCATGTTAGTTAAAAACAACACAAAGACACAGGTTAAAAACAGAGTGAATACACATAAAAACATTAAAAAGCATTAAAAAAGGTAACCATGGGGATAATAAAAAGTCCACTGCATAGGCCTAAAAAACTAATTAGTAGTCCAGGTCTAGCGGCTGACCATTGAATTAAAAAGTCTAATGGCGGAGGGAATAAAAGTGTTCTTAAGACGATTATTATTGCAGGGCCACGAACGGAACATGTCCTTACGACTGCTTTTCTGGCCTTTTAGGATGTTGTGGAGAGGATGACTAGCGTTGCTCATTATGGCCCTGCTCTTGTTATTTGTGCATCTCTCCACAACCAATTCCAGTGAGTCCGTCCTCTCCCCCAGAACGGAGCCAGCCTTCTTCACCAGCTTGTTCAGCCGCTTAGCATCCTTGTCCATCAGGCTGCCTCCCCAGCAGACTGCAGCGTAGAACATGACACTTGCCACAGCTGACTGGTAGAACATGTGCAGCATTCTACTGCACACATCAATGGACCGGAGCCTCCTCAAAAAGAAGAGCCTACTCTGAGTCTTTTTATAGACGGCCTCAGAGTTCAGAGCCCAGTCCAGTTTCTCATCCAGGTGGAGTCCCAGGTATTTGCAAAAATACGCTCTGATCTCCTAAAAAATGTAAAAGCAAAACAGAAAAGATGCATTTGCAGGAGGATTTCAGGAGAAGAGCAATAAAGCCTGTCCTCAGTCCAAAACAAAGAGCAATACTCAGAATCAGACTGGATAAGAACCTCCAGAATATGAATATCTTAACCCTTAAGTTCTGTTCAGATTCACTACACCTTCGTTCTGTTCGGGTCATTTTGACCCGGGGGACATTTGGTTTAAAAAAAAAACAACACTAATATAAATTGTAACTTAACAAATCATCATGATACATTGACTTTGACTCAATACCAAACAATTCATATGATATATATGGCAAATGTTTGCATTTCTGCTTTGCTATATCACATTAAACACTGAACGAGCTAGGCGTTTTTACTGATTTAGCTGGAATTCATGTAAAAAAACTACTTTATTTAATACTGGGCAATATTGCTCATGCTTATAGGAAACATTTTAAATCAGACAGGGGGGCTTCGGAAGGGGGGTGTTAGAAGGGGGGGGGGGGCTGTGTGTCTGTGTTTTGGCACAATACTGTGTATTTCTGTGCATAATTATGTGCTTCCGGGTCAAAATGACCCGAACAGCACTTAAGGTTCAAAAAATATGAGGGGGGTGTAGCATGGGTGTAGTGCAAAAATATTTTTTTTACACGTTCATCTCAGAAGAATCTTTAAGGCCAGTGAGTTTCAGCTGGAAAGAATTTAAACTTCTACCTTTTTTTTTCAAATGAAAATGTAAAACGGGTCAAAATGACCCGAACAGAACTTAAGGGTTCAGAGATTGAATAAACAGAACATAATTACCTTTAGCTCGGTCAGGCAAAATGCAAGTAAGCATATAAAAGAGGAACCAATCAGCAACGAGATTAACCTTTGTTCCATTTTAGACGGAAGAAAAGTAATCAGCAGGCAGCAGCTCATGGTGGTGTGTCTGCTGAGCTGGCCATGTCACGATGTTAACACACATTAACCCTGTGTGTGTGTGTGTGCGTGTGTGTGTGTGTGTGTGTGTGTGTGTGTGTGTGTGTGTGTGTGTGTGTGTGTGTGTGTGTGTGTGTGTGTGTGTGTGTGTGTGTGTGTGTGTGTGTGTGTGTGCGTGTGTGCGTGCGTGTGTGCGTGCATGCGTGTGTGCGTTGTGTACGTGCGTGCTACTTGACATTTCAACCTGACTCAAATTGAATAAATATGGAGTTTCAAGAACTCATTTAGTTGATTGATCTGAAGAACCCTTGGTTTGATTGGTTATGCGCAAATCAGACACACGGACAAACACATGCACACACAGTCGCGCACGCACACCGCTATGATTAGTGTGATTATCGACTATGAACCATGGCAAATGCAATGTTTGTTTTGGCCAGTGCAGCAGTGCAGGGACACAGCATTGATTAAACAATAAAGAAAGAAAGAAAGAAAGGAACATAGACACAGTAACCATAACTCTATGGTGGTTCGTTAGAGCACCGGTCAGCACTCTCTCTCTCTCTCTCTCTCTCTCTCTCTCTCTCTCTCTCTCTCTCTCTCTCTCTCTGGGAATGGGAAGAGGAGGAAGGTCTGCTACTCTCCGTCAGGACACCAGAATCGGGAGACCTACAGGAGCTGACGAGTAAGACCTGCACCATGCAGTGAGTGTCAAGGTCAACAACAAGGACACACTGGTTGGAGTGTAGGAGTCAAGGTGGTCGGGAGTCCTTGCACCAGGCTCTTCTCCAAGGGGCAGCTGGAGGACCAAGTACAAAACTCCAGTGGAGAAACGCACTGCGGACCTACAGTGGGCGGATAGTGCATGGGGCCGTGGCTACTGACAGACATGTGGCACAGCACAATCGTCAGTGTATTTTGGATACATGTCAATTCGTGTGTTCAGATATTTAACCACTTGAACCGTCAATACTTAAAGGTGTATTCAGTGATAATGAAAGTGGCCGGGGGTCATCTTGTCCCTTACTGGCCTCGTTTCGTTTTTTTATAGATTTTTTACACCACTATAATGCTCTCGTTTTGATCATTAGACCCAATGACTGAATATCGGTAGGCCTACGTCTCCAGCTTCAGGATATGTATGATACTGATTTACTAGGAGACTGTGGCATTTTATGACTTTAATCGTTTACAATCTAGGCATTTAGCAGACGTTCTTAATTCAGAGCGACTGTGGTTCTGAAAACTTTTATTTTGACCATCGTAACTAAACATAACTACACAACGCCTCGTTGTGAGCTTGTAGATCTGCTATTTTTGGCTAAAGTTCTCTATAACTCAAATCTATGGTTAAGGTGCCCAAGGCTTGGTTGTCTGTTTGCGCTGCTACAGGGATGGTTTAGCGGTTTTAATTAAGTGCTAAGTGATGAAATGTTTATATTTGGGCAAAAGTATTAAGCATCACAAACGACACGAGCGGGACTACTTAACGTTTTGGTTGCACAAGCAAAAATGAGCATCTGGCTTTCAAGGAGGAACAAAATCAGGGTCAGTTGAAGCCGAGCTCATGACAAAGGGATTGGTTGCAGCTCGATTTAGAATAGACTTTTTCTACTACAAAATCATTTCTCGTCTGGAAGAATTTGTTGATAAGTGGGGGCAAGAGCATGTCCTGTGTAGTATTGAGCAAGAATCATTGGTCTTGTTTTTTTTTAGTTTCTTTTTTTTTTAAACCTAACCTAAACCTAATGTATTTAATTAGTTTTGATACCTACAGTATTGCACATATGTTGTAGAATGTCCTGAGGATTGTTTAAGCGTAACTAAAGATTAATAAAGGCGTGGTTAAAGGTCTATCTCTCTCTCTCTCTCTCTCTCTCTCTCTCTCTCTCTCTCTCTCTCTCTAAGCTGTCATCAGTTGGTGAAAGCCTTCGTCCTGAGCACACACCCGCGCGCGCGCACACACGCACGCAAACACGCACACACACACACACACACACACACACACACACACACACACACACACACACACACACACACACACACACACACACACACACACACACACACACACACACACACACACACACACACACACACACACAATTAATGATCACACAGCAATGACAGCATGGGAAATGAATGCCAGTCACTTACAAAAAATCAAACCTCGGTTCGAAGTGAAGCGGTGAACTTTTATTCTATGTGTTCTAGAGTTATGAACTCTGTGATCTATACATTCTTTATATTCTGAATGAATGAATGATTTTATCTGGAGGGCCGAATTGTCATGTGAAGCTTGACCAATCCTCAAAGTATCCAATCATCAGACCGGGACGGACACTACACACATACGTACGTACGTACGTACGTACGTACATACATACGTATGTACGTACGGACGGGACAGATAAAACCTGTTCATTCTGGACTGATATGACCATATATGGACATGGGACACACATTTTGTTTTTGAAAAACCTTATTCATTCTGGAATGATATTCTGGACGTACGGGACAGATAAAACCTGTTCATTCTGGACTGGAATGACCATATATTGACATGAGGTGACAGACATTTTGTTTTTGATAAAACCTGTTCATTCTGGACAGGGATGACCATATATGGACATGAAACACACATTTTGTTTTTGAAAAAACCTGTTCATTCTGGACTGAAATGACCATATATGGGTGTGGGACACACAAAGCCACTCATTGGAAGCGGCTTTCACCGCTTAAAAAATGCCAACCTATACTCTTAACTCTGCCAGTCACTGATACTGTACATGTAGCCAAGCATTCAACCACATGGAGGGCTTTTCAAACAACTCCACAGTTGCTTTTCTCCCCCACAATTCACACGTTTAAGAGGCTACAATTACGTGCACATGTGAAAGACGTTACAGGAGGAATTACAATTCCGAGCATAAATGGCATTTAGAGATGAGAGCTAATTGGGCACGTAGTAAGTAATTACATGAGGGACCTGACTTACGGCAGATCAGTAAAAAGCCCATGCGTTTCTCTGTCATACATGACCATCATCCGTAAGGGCCCTGGAATCTAATTATGCAAGAGTGATTAGTGTTGTATCTCAAGGGTCTTCAACAGGGGGTCCGGGACGGGACCCCTAGGGGGTCCTCAGAGTTACAATAGGGGGTCCTCCAAATCTTTGTGTGATAGAAAGTTTTTTCTCCGTTTTTTTAACAACTTGAACCCTAGTGTCCTTATGAGAACTTTAGCCAAAAATAGCTGATCTACAAGCTCACAACGCCTCGCAGCGCAAGGTTTGGTGTTGAGGGGAAAAAGAGCACAGTAAGTACATAGTGAAAGGTCAACTTTATTAAGTATTGACGGTTCAAGTAGTTCAATATCTGAAAACCAAATTGATATGAATCCAAAATACACTGACGATTGTGCTGTCAAACAATGAAACTATATGGAATCTATGAACAGGTTGTGGTGGGGTCCCTGCTTCATCTCTCTCTCAGCTAAGGGGTCATCCGACCGTCCTCGGCCTAAAAACGTTGAAGACCCCTGTTGTATCTAATCTCAATGGCAGTGGTGGGAAAAGTACTCAAACGAATGTTTTACAAGTAAAAGTGTCAATACTGCAATGTAGATATACTCTGTTAAGTAAATGTCTGGAATTCAAAATGTACTTGAGTAATACCAAGGTATTTGTATCAAAATGTACTTTAAGTACCAAAAGTAGAAAGTACTCATTGTGCAGAATGTCGCTTTTCACAAGTTTTCAAATGTTCAAAATGTATTAAAAGATCTTTTTGAAAATAGCATATTTACAAGCTCCCAACGCGTCGCAAAGCAAGCGACGTGTTGTGAACTTGTAGATTATTTTCAAATAGCTGAAGTATATAAAGCGGAATGTGGTTAAATCTGCTAAAGTAACTAAACTAAAGTTTTCAAATAATTGTAGTGGAGTGAAAGAGTTGCCTCTCAGATGTAGCAGAGTAGAAGTAATTAAAGTACTGAAAATTGAAAATACTCCAGTAAAGCAAAAGCACCTCAAAATTGTACTTAAGTACAGAACATGAGTAAATGTACTTAGTTACTTTACACCACTGCTAAATGCCTGCATTGTGGCACTGACCCCTTAATGTCAGGAAAATAGGAATTTATTCCAATCCCTATAGAAAACCACATCAGTGAAATGTCCATAATGTTTATCGTGTAGGTCCATCTTATTATTATTAACCAGTCTAACCCCTGCATCACATTATTGGGCATGTCGTTATACGCAAAGAATAACTGTCGCCTGAGGAATAGTTGTTTGACTCCAAACATAATTATTATTGCAGAGAAAGTCTGCATATATTTTTTTTAAGATGTGTGTGTGTGTGTGTGTGTGTGTGTGTTTGTGTGTGTGTGTGTGTGTGTGTGTGTGCGTGCGTGCGTGCGTGCGTGCGTGCGTGCGTGCGTGCGTGCGTGCGTGCGTGCGTGCGTGTGCGAGTGTGTGTGCCTAGATAAATGCTGAAAAGAATCCACAATGAAGCCGAAGGTATTAACGTATAGTTGGGTTTTGTTTTGCGTTATACAGTGGTCTCCCACTTCATCTTTGTTTTACTATGAACTCGTCCATTTTTGGAAGCCGACAATGCTTTCTTTGTGTGTACTTGGAATGTAGGGGTTGATGAAGCATTGCATATTTAGCTTGAATCCGTTCCATAATGTGAACACAGCAGATCTAAAAGCTCACTCTGGGGGTCCCGACTCCCGACCCACAGGCAGAGTCCAGGACTGTACACGGTGTACCAGCTTAATAGACTGTGTCTGCATGGCTGTTCTCTTCAGATGGATACAGCTGTATGGAGCTGAGCAGGCAGTGCCAGGGGACGGGCAGCGCTCTCTGCATGCCGGCCAGCCAGGCCTGCCAGACAACGGGTGTTGTTTGTGAGTGTTTTTTGCAGGTCTTTCAGTCAGAGTGTATCAAAAAAGCACCTCGGATAAGCACCGTTGGTCCAACCAGTTTAACATTCACAAGGTTAACATTCACCAGCGTTGGCAGTTTAGCATTTCACCAGGTTAGCATTCACCAGCATTAGTTTTACTGAGGTTAGGGTTAGGTTTAGGTGTATCTCCGTCCCCCCGATTTTCGGCACCTCTGCGCAGCCAATCACAAGTTTTCGCTGCCTGAACCGAGTTGCTTTTTTTGATACACTCGGACTGAAAGACCTGCAAAAAAAACTCCCGCTAGCCAACAGGCTGTGTCCTTCCTTTGGTATAGTGGCTGGGCACAGTACACTACCTACCATACCTACGTACCTACTTATCTACCGCCTGGCTTGTCACACCAAGGAAATAGGTCTGCCGACCTTGAGTTTAAAACGGAAAGAACACAGTAACTCCGAAGGTTTGGCAAACGTAACCAAATCGACCCGCGAGGGTCCATTCTGATGCCTTTTGTCAACCCTTCGGTGTTAAATGAAGTCTATAGATTTTACCGTGAAGGGACAGAGCAGGGAATAATAGAGCATGTGACCAAGATAACACAACACAACCGTTGGAATATAGTGGTAAATGGTAAACACTTATCACACTATACATCACGGCCGCCAAACCCCTGCGATCTATTGTTTGTTTGAGTTTCTCCAGCCTTTTCTTCTCCATCTGTATTCTCGGAATTAATCTGTTTCTCCATCACTATCTCTTTCTCCGTTGCCTGAGACTGTAATATCAGCCACACTGTTACAATCTGACACAAACCATATATCTGGACTGGAACGAGCTCAGAGTTTAATTAGAACAATAGAGGATTAACGACGTGATACGATCTAGTTTTTCCACGGTATATTAGAGCGTACGCTTTAAAAACTGCAACAAGCTGTTAGTTCAAACTGTTCTTGTAATTGATTAAGGGAGTAATATGGATTGGGAAACAATTTTGGCTGCACATGCGTGCTGATGGGGCTTTTAAGCCGTGACATCATTTTGTAGGCAGAGGAGAACTCTGCCCCAAGAGCATTTTCTGTCCCTCGCTATTTCAACAGATCCGAGAGAAAAATAACGACTAAAGTATAATTCTAACACTTTCCTTTCAACAACAAAGAGAAGAAAAATGTATAAATAGTAAAAATAGTAAAAAGATTCACGGAAACTGGGGGCAGAAATTCTCCTCTGCCTACAAAATGATGTCATACTTAACAGCCCCATAGCTACTCATTGTGTTCCCGTTTGTGTTAACTCATTCCCTGCCAGGCCCGATAGTCCCGAGATTATTCCAATGTCTTTCCCCGCCAGGCCCGATAGTCCCGAGAATTTAAAAAAAAAAAAAAAAAAAAAAATCAAAAAAGTTTTTTTTCAAAAAAAAATTTTGACCCCAAAAAAATGGAGTAGGCATGATCGCAATCGCGAAATTGCATGTTTAACCCCCATAGCAACCCCATCTTTCAAGCATGGCAGCCATTTTGGCAGCCATCTTTGTTAAACATAGTGGCTGTTATCTCATGAATGCCTGAACGGATTTCCATTCGGATTTTTTTGTTTGAAAGCTGTGAGCAATGTGGACACACGTGGTGCATTATCTAGGCATGGGTGTGCATGATCCGTGCACACCCAATTACATGGAAGTCTATGGAGACGAATGGCAGGTGGGAGTACGGAGGTATGTTAAAATGGCGGTCAATGTGTTAAAGACACTATCATTCGGTGCAGCGGGTTTCAGATAACGTCCAATATCTATCTCTCTTCTAGCAGGCCATCTGTCTCACCTGTCTGTCAGACATGCAGTCAGTGGGATGGAGGTATAGTGCTTCTTTTTATTAGCACCTCTCAGGAGTAGGTGTCAGGTTATTGACTGCTCACAATGGCTGTCCCTGTGTAAGAGGACTGCAGCGAGCGGTCCCAGAGTTGTCAAAGGATAGGGGAAAATTGAGTAATTTTAGAAGAAATAGGGGTGTCAAAAGATAAATTAAAGGGGCCACACCATGCTTTTAAAAAATATATATTTTATATAATATTGGTCCATAATACGGTTTTATACAGGTTTTAGCCTAAACAACCACTCGGATATTGACATTTCATGTTCTGTCTGTCTCTAATTCCAAGCCGTTTCAGATGCAATACCAAAATGCCCTTTGTTGGCAACGGGGCGCTGTCTTTGGGCTAAAATTGGAACGATACAATGTATCGTTCTAATTTTGGCATGGCACCATGCTAATCTTCCCTGTATCATTCCAATTTCAGCACCACTTTACCCCGCCCACCCCATAGTCTCAATAGAATCCACCCCAAAAGTAACCGCCCCCTTCTCTTCAGTTGCCAGGAAACTGAAGTGGAGGGGCGGTACTATGGAAATGAGCCCCCTGTGACATAGAATGGGGCCGATTTCAAAAGGGTACCGTTCAGACACGCCAATTAAGAAAATCACTCAAACTACAGGCAAGGCTTAGAGTCAATGAATTGTTTTTGGGGGGGGGGGCTTGAAGAGACACTGGGAAGACCAAAAAACTCGGGGAAAAAAAATGAATTCATAGTGTAGTCCCTTTAATTGGTAACTTATTAAAGCTGATATACATTGTTTTCTGCTGACACAAGCAGTCTTTGGCAATTACTTATTTTTATTTTAAAAATGTATTTTATTATATTCAGACGGCTAACAATGCTCCCTAAAGAAAAATTGTCACTTAGAGGCCGTAGTTTGCCTCCAAAACTATTCTTTTATCTGTGAGAAGCTGCTACTGACAGAGCCTGACAACGCAACGCAACTGCCAGGTGTTGAGAGAAGAGAAAAGACAAGACAGTGAACGTCTTGGATCAGGCTGTGTCTTCTCTCATGCAGGAGAGTTGAGAGCGTTCACCCTCTCAATGTTCAGGCTCCTACAGAGTGCTGTTGGTTCGTCCTCTACACTTATGCTCGTCTTATGAAGCCTCCTCTTACATTACTGTACGTCTAATTACAGGTCTATAGCTGCCATTAGACTCAAAAGTATCATCCAAAGCTATAGGCTTGTCACTGAAGCGTGGAATAATAGCAAAGTAGACACCTCAACAGTACCGGTAGAGTAGAAGATTGTGCATGCGTGTGAGTGTGTGTGTGTGTGTGTGTGTGTGTGTGTGTGTGTGTGTGTGTGTGTGTGTGTGTGTGTGTGTGTGTGTGTGTGTGTGTGTGTGTGTGTGTGTGTGTGCGCGTGCGCGCGCGTGTGTGTGTTATAGCAAGCTAATGGGGCTATTTTGTCTTGCTGAGTTTTTCAGCAAATGACTCCATTGCAGCCAAGTTAATTTGACTATTAAGTCTCCATTAGAGTAAAACACACAGCCACAAGCTTACATACACACCCACTCTTATTCTAGTAAGTTTGTGTTAAAATGACTCGATCGTCTTTTATGCGCACTCATGTAAACTGAAAGCCAGACATAAGCTATCTGGTCAATGCAGAAAAAAACAAGCACAACACCAGTGCTGAAGTTTGCATCCAGAACTTTCATAAAAGCATCCAAATCTGTGCATTTAGGTGTTTCGCTATCTCATAATTGTGCGATTCATTTTAAAACGGTGACATAATCCAGGTATGATTTATTACCGAGCTGGCAAGGAGTACAGTATGCATCACAAAATGAATTAGGGTGCACACTTGCAGTACATGCAGAGAAATCTCTAGAATAGCTCGTGCACGACATTAATACAACACAGCCTCGCAAAAGTCATTAACAGTAATCAATCTTAAACGTTGAGCAATCCATCTTGCTGTAGAGCCAGCGGTGGTGACTAGGACAATGTCCTGTGATCGTGAACATGTTATACCCCGCCATTTGCAAATACCTTTGTACTCTACTCTCATATGCCTCTGTCTCCATAGACTTCCATGTAATTCATAGTGCACGGATCATGCACGCCCATTCCTAGATCATGCACCATGTGTGTGTACATTGCTCACAGCTTTCAAACAAAAAGAATCCGAATGGAAATCCGTTCAGGCATTCATGAAATAGCAGCCATTATGTTTTCCTAAAACATATGGCTGCCATGTTTGAAAGATGGGGTTGCTATGGGGGTTAAACATGCAATTTCGCGATTGCTATCATGCCTACTACATTTTTTAGGGTAAAAAAAATCTCGGGAAATTCTCGGGACTATCGGGCCTGGCGGGGAATGAGTTAAATCAGGGTTCAATTTGTGGAGGGGCAGAGGGTGGTCATCATCGGTGGAAAAAGCACTTCAGTGTTTCACTTAAAGGGGAAGACCACCCATTTTCAATATTGAACTATGTCATTAATATACCTTAGAGGAGTTGTGTGGAAATAGAAAAAAAGTTCCCCCTCTTCTGTGTTTCCTAGAACTGGAGGATTGATTTTGGGGTTTGTATTGTAAAGTACAATGTGTGATGTCATCAAGTTGTAATTTCCAATACAAACCCCCAAATCAATCCTCCAGTTCTAGGCAACACAGAAGGGGGGGAACTTTTTTTCTATTTCCACACAACTCCTCTAAGGTATATTAATGACATAGTTCAATATTGAAAATGGGTGGTCTTCCTCTTTAAGTAAAAGTATTAATAGTGCAATGTAGAAGACAGTATAGGCTACTCTGT
>NC_137817.1:50741753-50764253 GCF_963921795.1 Nannobrachium achirus
TCCTTTCTGACAGCGAGACTTCATCAGCCGCCGCTCATCTCCAGAGAGCTGATGTGCTCTGTGGAGAGAGAGAGAGAGAGAGAGACGCAGAACCATTCGGGATACCTGCCAATGAATCACCTGCGGGTGAACAGATGCAGAGAGAGAGAGAGAGAGAGAGAGAGAGAGAGAGAGAGAGAGAGAGAGAGAGAGAGAGAGAGAGAAACCAACAACTACAAAAAAAATAGAAAATAGGAGAGAAATCTCATTTGTCTGTCTCGTCGCGAGCAGCAGCCGCGCTATGAGCAAGGCAAGCAGCTGGTCTATAGGATGAGGGATGAAGAACAGAAGAACAGCAAATAGAGAGAGTATGTGATAGGATGACAGATATACAGACATACATACATACGTACATACAGACATACAGACAGACAGACAGACAGACAGACAGACAGACAGAGAGGGGTGTGTGCGTTGGCGCGTGCTCGTGGATGATCTGTCGTTCCGTCAGATCGGGGGAACAAACAGATGTTCGCGGGTACAACGGCAGCCCCTCCCGCTGTGCTGTTGGACGCCCTTACATGTGTTGTGGCGCCATGCGGCTACAGCTCACGTACAGCACCGTACACATCGCCGCGTGCGTCATTCTAACAATCTCCGGGCTCGTACGGCAACGTGCCACGTCGAGATCAATAACAGCCTATAGGACATTGAAAACTTCTTAGTTCTTCTCTGTTACTGATGCCGATGGTGTAAGTTCTTTGTAATTCTTTGTTTTTAGTTTTTACTTAACTAGCATCCTACCCTTATTCTGGCTCAAAGAGTTATAGCGCAGACTATAGGGAAAAAGAGCTGTGGCCTAGTTAGGATATACCCCTTGGGTACTCTTAAGTATATTGGGTTTATGTAGTTTAGTTAAAGTACTGTACTGATACCACAATGAAGAAATACAATGTACAAGTAAGCTTGGGTATACTGTACGGTAACTCAGGGCCATGTATCGTGGGCGTGGTGACACTAGACTCAATAGACAAATTAGACGTTTGCCCGGGACCCAAACATAGTGAAAACAGCAGATCTACAAGAAACATGAAATTGTATAGGTACAAATTTGCCTTGGCCCCCCAAAAAATATGGTACAGTAAATGTATAAAACCGACTGACCATTGGTTTACTGACACAACCCATGGGAGTAACATCTCCCGAGACCAATAGTATACTTTGACAAACACACACACAATCATCTTATTTACTGTGTTACTGTTATGGCTACTCTTCACTCTTAGATGTTTTGTGGTCCTGTCCCTCATTATCTCTCTGTCATTTCTCCCTCTGTCGCCCACTCTCTTTTCACTCTCTTTTCATCTTTTACCTTATTGTCTTTGTGCACCTTTTCATCCATTGCACCCTCAACCCAAGTCTCTCTCTCTCTCTCTCTCTCTCTCTCTCTCTCTCTCTCTCTCTCAAACGATCCTAAATAATCTATATTCAGTAGCTATAGGAGTAGCCTATAGAGCAGGGGTCTTCAACGATTTCAGGCCAAGGACCCCTTAGTTGAGAGAGAGATGAAGCAGGGACCCCCACGACCTGTTCATAGATTCCATATAGTTTCATTGTTTGACAGAACAATCATCAGTGTATTTTTGATTCATGTCAATTTGTGTTTTCAGATATTTAACCTTAACCACAGATTTGGAGGACCCCCTAGGGGTCCTGGACCCCCTGTTGAAGACCCCTGCTATAGCGGACACTCAGCATTAGAACTACACTGAACAGTATTGACCAGAGGATGCTTTCCTCCTGTCCTTCTCTGACTTCTAGTGCTTCTGAGCTGTCCGTGGTGCTGATACTATACTGTGGTGCTCTCCATGGTCCTGAAATGGCAAGCTTGCATGGTAGGCCAGTAGCTTTGATCCGGGGGTCAGCAACCCGCGGCTCTAGAGCCGCATGCGGCCCTTTAGCACCACCCTAGTGGCTCCCTGGAGCTTTTTCAAAAATGTATTAAGGGAAAAATATATATTTTTTGTTTTAAGGTTTCTGTAGGAGGACAAACATGACACAAACATTCTTAACGCTTTCCAAATGTGTAGAATAAATATTAAATGTAATGCTCATTATGTATTTGTAGCCTACTTTAAACTTAGTCATTTTGACAGTAGGCTAATATAGCTAATATAGACTTAATAAATTGTCACTGTCGGGCAGAAACCTTGTATCTCCAAGATTCAAATTTGTATGTTTTTTTAAGTAAAGTCCTGCTTCATCATACAAGACTGATGCACAAAAGTAGTGAAAACAGCAGATCTACTGTACAAGCACACAACGCCTCGCACCGCCCCTGTCTGGTCCAACAGACTCCTGGCTAAAAGACTAGACCAGGATTTCTTAGCCCCTACGACGGCTCAACTTCAGTCAACATAAACTAAACTACTTCACTACTCACCTCTGGACCAGAGCGAGTAGGCCAGGCCACACTGCAGTAGTCTCGCGTAGCCAGACAACTATTCCACAATCTCTGAATGCTATATAGAGTCTGGAACAGCAGCTCCCTAACGGCGAGTAATGGAAACGGGCATTACCGTTCAAGAAAATATATTTTAAAAATGGCATTTCTGCTAAGCAGCAAGCTAAACATGCTTATATGATTTGTATTTATATAATGATAAATGTGTGCGATGTGAGACGGCAACGGAAGTGACGAGGAGGCTTCACTTCCGCTTCATCTCGCACTCATCGTTTCTATTTCCCTTTACCAGACTGTATGCCGGGAGCATTTGACCAAATCGTGGAGGCAACAGTCTGGCCACGCGAGACTAACACTGTAGTAATAGAGAAAAAGGGACATGAGGGCACTTGCCTGGAATGCCTTGGATGGGATGAGGAGAGTGTGGAAATCAGACATGGGAGAAGACCTCTAGAGGCGTCTGTTCATAGCTGCGGTGGAGTCAGTACTGAATCTGATGTATGTGGGCTTAGACACAGCACAACAGCACAACAGGAAAGAGCCCTGGACTTCAAGAATGCTACGAATGGCACTATGGGGCTGTTAAGTCTGACATCATTTTGTAGGTAGAGGAGAACTTTTGCCCCCCAAAAAAGCGAATCTTTTTACTATTTTTACTATTTACGAAATTTTCTTCTCTTTGTTGTTGAAAGGAAAGTGGTAGAATTATACTTTAGTCGTTATTTTTGTCTCGGATCTGTTGAAATAGCGAGGGACAGATATTGATAATAAATCTGCTTGGAGGTCTGACTACAAATGATGTCACGGCTTAAAAGCCCCATAGGTGTCGCATGGACAGACCGCATCAGAAAAGTGGACCTCTATGGGGACCTTACTACGGGTCACAGACTAAGTCAGAGAGAGAGAGAGAGAGAGATGGATGAGGCTGGTAGGGGCCAGGGCACTGCATCAGGCACTCAGAACTAGAGGCAAGCACACTGACTCTATGGGACTCAAGCCAGGGAGAAAGGCAGAAGCAGACCACCTATGTACTGTAGATGCACTGCGGCGCGATAGCTTAGCTAACAACACTGTAGAGCTCAAGACCCTGATGTTAGATAGGAGAGTGCGGTGGGCAGCGATCCGAGTTGGTGTTGGCTAGACCACACTCTCGCATCGCATCGCATTATGGAGCTCACTGCAGTCACGTTCCAGCTCCACTCCTTTTCAACCGCCTTTCTGTCACAACAAACACCGCGGCTTATGAATATTCAATTAGTTAACCTTTAATATCCACCATTCTCTTAATGACTGACTAAGAGCCTGGGACTATAGGCCCGTACCTCCTATAATCTAGCGTGACATCACATTGGTTACATGGTGAGCGAACACGGCGAGGTGATTGAAAAGGCGACTGCCAGGAGAAGCAAGGGAATTTTCTGGGGTTATAAGCACATTTTCTGGTTGAGAAACGTGTCAGCATTTCTGCTAAAAAATAAAAGAACGCTGGAAAATTCTTCCTCCTCCGCACCAGCGGACCCACCCAACACCCCTGCTCTCTGCCGCATCAATCTGGCGAGACCCTCAAACTCTTATTGCCATTGTCGGACGCTCTCTCTCTCTCTCTCTCTCTCTCTCTCTCTCTCTCTCTCTATTAGTCCCTTGCTGCCCTTTGGGCTGTAAAAATGGATATACCGCTTACAAATGTGTTGAAAATGTATTTCTTCCGGACCCCGGGAAAGTTAGATTTTAGTATTAGTGAATAGGGCTGGGGCAGGGCAGGGAATTGAGGTTATTCTTTTTCCTCCTCCCTCCCTTCCTTAGATTTATATAACTTTCTTTTTTTCTTTCATGTCTTAGATGTAGTTGCAATATTTCCTCCAACCATAAAATGCTGGAGTGATCAAAATGAGATCTTGAAAACCCGCCACCAAAAACAACTTTAGTTTTCCCGTTAACTTAAAAGCCCTTGCCAAAACGACTTTGGTTCCACTTTAATTTCCAAAAACGGCAGCGCTGATATTACGAAGCCGCAATTAAAGTTTCTCCGTCTATATTCAAAATGGCACACTTTCATCTACTTGGCTGTCTGACCAGAAGTTTCGCCCATCTGCGTTCCTCCTCAGAGATAGTTTACACTGGAAGTGATTTCCAAAGTAAAGTTTTCAGAGAAAAGGCTGTGTTTTGGAAGAACTCCGCATACGACTGGATGAATGGCACTTGGATCACACTGTGAAAGTTGTTTTTCTTTCATTTGTTTTTAATATAATTTTTATCCCATGATTTTTGTAAACCATTTTTTCACCCAGTGCCAATTGTCTAAGCTGTAATCCTGGGCTCTGCTCTCCCTCTGCCAACCTGGGGAGAGCCCCGAACTGAGCTCATGCTTCCTTCAGTGCATGAGGAGAGAGCTGGTCGCTTCTTTTCACCTGACAGGGGGAGCTTCCCCGGTTGGACGTAGCGTGTGGAAGGAACTAGTTATTCCAACCAGTTCCTTTCCCCTCCATCAGGCTGGCCAGGGGGAGGCATTATAGAGACCAGGATTACTGCATGTTTTTGTGAGGGTATCTACCCTATAGGAGACACGGGGAGAACATGCAAACTCTACACAGAAAGGCCCCTTTGCCAACCCCACCAAGGTTATTTATTTCATTTTTGAGCGGTGCTCCTGGAAGGAGCTAAGCTCCAACATCTGGCTTTGTCCAGGACGCGAAGCGTGGCCTACATCTGGCCTAAACCTGGCCTACATCTTCGCACAAAGCGGACAAAGTTTGTTGTATTTGGTCGTTATTCCAATTAATTCCTCCCCACACTCCTGTGTAGTCACTGCCGTTGCATCCTATTGACCTCACCTGCCAGTGAGGAGCCCCCACCGAGAGGACACCCGATACTCCTCCCACCCAACACTCCCTGCTGACAGGTGCCGCCCCCCAGCCCTTAAGGAGTACTGAAACACGGGCCAATTGTGGATTGGGCAGGGACTTCACCACTGCACCACCCGAGCACCTGACAGTTGTTTTTTTTCTGTTGTTAATATTGGACCAAAACAAAGAGAACCAAATATTGTCTTTGTTTTGGGATTCTTCATTCACTATAACGAAATAAAATAAATGATCCATTCCTTTTCAATTATTATGCATCAGACACGATCGTCTGGCCACTATAGCTGCGAGACCAGGTGTCAATTCCCCAACCTGTTTACTTTAAGATAGGATTAGTTGAGGTGGGGTGAGGAGGTGAGAGACATGATGAAATGAGATGAGATCGGATCAGCTTTCGGTGATCCCAGGTGAGGGAAAGCGGGCTACACTGCAGCAGCAGATTAGTTGAGGCGAGGTTAGGAAGGTGAGAGACATGATGACATGAGATGAGATCGGAAAACAAAAAACGCAACTCTACAAAAAAGGGGGAATTAAGAACATTGTCTCTGCTCCCTTTACAGCGCTGTCACACAAAATGAATCGGGGAAAAAAAGAAGAGGCTGAGTGGTGACAATGCTCAAGGAAAGTTTGTGGGGTTAAGCACATTTTCTGCTCGGACGCCGTCAGCACTTCTCTACAATAGTGCTGGAAATCACCCCGGCTTGGCACCGCTGCACCCTATCAATCTGGCCAGACAAAAGTCTGTCCTTCCAGCCCCGTCCCCTGCCAAATAACAATCCCTGCTATTTTTATCGTTATCTCTCTCTCTAATAGAAACCCTTTTCCATTAAGAGAGGGGGATCGCGGGGGGGAACTGAGCGTCAACCCAAATCGGTCACCCCTGTTACACTGTGACGGCGAGGCCAAACTTAATCTGACAGCAGAAGTTAGGCTATAGCAGGAGGGCACGCAAAATGTAGAGCTACACCACCAGTGATAGAACAAAACAAAAACCCACCTGTGTGAAGTGAGCGGTGTTCACTTCGCACTTCACATTAACCTGATATCATGTGACGTCGTAACCCCGTGGGAAAACCGTTGGGAAGCTTACGTTAATCAATCTTACATCATCCAATGGGAAAACCCTTGGAAAAACATGTGATGAAAAACACAAAGCTATGTGTTGGAGCGGTTAGCACACTAAAAAAAAGGAAAAACAATGCTACAAACACAGCGTGCGTGTATCGCAGTGGACAAGAGGGTGTGTCGCACAAGTACCGGGTAGGCCATACATTGCACGAGTGCACAAGGCGCAGGTTTGGCACCTCGAAGAAAGTGCAGTCTTGTTACAATCTTTTATACTTTTTGAGATATTTGAAAGAACTGTTTCCCAGTGAATTCCTATGGGAAATGAATTCTTTCTTACTATGTATATTACTGATTGTAACATAAATAAAAAGTTCTGCATGAGTTCAATCAACCTTTTCCTGTAACTTTTTTTTGTAAAACCCAAAAGTCCATTGTGTTCCAATGGCCCTTTTTTCTGTAACCCTTTTCTGTAACCCCAAAACCCCAAAAAAGTCCATTGAGTTCAATGGAGGAGTGGTGCGAGCTTGAGG
This sequence comes from Nannobrachium achirus, assembly GCF_963921795.1. NCBI lineage: Eukaryota > Metazoa > Chordata > Actinopteri > Myctophiformes > Myctophidae > Nannobrachium > Nannobrachium achirus. Next base: position 50,748,656 of record NC_137817.1, read on the forward strand.
ATTGGTTAAGCTTTCCCCCCCATAAGAACAGTTACATTATATCCGCATGCACTGCATGCTTACTCTCTCTGAGGAGGGATGTGTTACATATTCCACAGTAAATAATATACTTTGTGTGTCAGCGAGCCCACGCAGTTTCTGCAGGAATTGCATTTCTAGTTTCATTAAGCGTCCCGTAAAAGCTTGGCCAATGTACCCTGGCCATACGTACAAACACAGATGAAAGGTTTTTTTCTCCAGCGTGGATGCGCTGGTGTGTTCTTAGGTCAATTAACATGCTAAAACCCTTACCACACTGTTTACAGCAGGAAACACTTTTCTTCGGCGTGAGAAAGCTGCTGAGTCTTCAGATTACCTACCTGACTGAAACGCTTAGGCACACTGTTTAGATCAGTGGTTCTCAACCTGTGGGTCGGGACCCCCAGGGGGCGGGTCCCCAAATTATTTTGGGGGGGGTCTCCAGATACCTTAATGTGCAACATTGTTTTCTCACTCAACAGTATACAAACCACATAAAGTTTAAGTGTATAGAGGATATCTGCACATTTCTAAAGTGACAAATTAAACATGGGCCAAATTGTCAAATATTAGAGGCAGAAATTGTGAAAATAGCCGATCTACATGCTCACAACGCCTCGCGTTGCGAGGCGTTGTGAGCAAGTAGATCTGCTATTTTCACAATAGAACCGTGTTATACAAAATGTAATGCCTCAACTCTTAGTGCTCGTCAGGTTTAGATCAGTGTGTTTTTTTCCCCAGTGTGGGTGCGCTGGTGTCTCATCAAGTTCCTGGCTGACTGAAACTCTTGTCACACTGATTACAGTTGTGGGTTTTCATTCCTGTGTAAGTTAGCCGACGTGTGTTCATGATGTATCCTGGCTGGGTTAACTTCTCGTTAACCTAAAAATAGCAGATCTACAAGCTCACAACACACACACACGTTGCGACACGTTGTGAGCTTGTAAATCTGTTATTTTTAGGCAAAGAGATTTGGTAGTGGAAGAGAGTTAAAAAAAGACTTATATTAAAAGTACAATTTACCAATAGAGGGTTTAAATGGTACTGGTTATGCAGCTCGCAAATAAAGGTGAATTGATCCCACTGCATGGACGGAGGACGATTTCGCGATAAATTAAATCTCATCGATACGATTATCGCAAGTGTTTTTTATCACTATAATATCGCTTATCGTCCCCATCCCTAGTCCTGACTCCTTCCAGGAGCTCTGGTTCATCGTCAAAGCATGCTGATAGACATGGACATAGATAGGGACGGAGAGTCTGTCTTTCGGTCTGTCTCTCGGCCTCTCTGAAGTTCTCAGGGCCCTCCGAAGACAATCTATTAGGTTAGTGGTACTGGGGTGTAGGACTGGAGCAGTTATCAACCAGGTATATCAGCCTACAGTATATGGTCCAAGAATGTATATGAAGTGCCTAGAATATTGTGTTTGTCTCTAATAATATCTCTCTCAATGCTTGCTGTTCTCATCTCCTCAATAATTATGCAGTGGAAGGCTGAAGGCATTTTCACACCGTCTAATGTAGGCTGAGCATCTGTGGTCTGACGTAGGTAAGCACATTGTTAGTTTGTTTTGTTTTTCACAAGTTAGCGAAGATCTCCATTTGCCTTTTATCAATTAATGTCATTAATTATGTCCGGCGAAGATTGGCCAATGCCCAAACTTTGCGGGACGGACATACGGACACACACAAAGCCAGATGTAGGAGCGGTTACACCACCTTTAAACTGTCATATTTTGACACACCGGTTTCTTTTACTGCTCAGTGGAGAGCATTATATGTCCACCAGAGACTCTCTGACGTTATATTGGTGACCTTTTGGTGGGGACAAGCTCTCTTCACCAAAAATCACACCAGTGTGAAGAGAGCGGTGCTGATGACGTGGCTTTGTGTGTGTATGACCATGTGTTTTTTCCATGGTATCAAATACTGATAATTGACCCACTATCCTAGCATTTGTTTTGCACAAAAACATTCCTTGGGCTAAAAATAGCCCCAGAAAACAATGGTTTAGTGACGAAAAGTGATGAGTCATCACCTTTTGTGGGCGTTTTCTGGGGCCAATGAATGTTTTTTTTGTGCAAAACAAATGCTTGCAATGGATTCAGCATCATGACAAACCACCCTAGTTAGGACCCCTCACATCCTACTTAAAGCAGATTGTTTTTTTGGGGTATTTTCCTCCTGTATAGAAAGTCGATGGGAGCCCAACTTGATTTGGCCACTGTGGGTATTTGCCATGAGCAGATCAGGGTAGATTTTTTATCCTGGCTAATTTCCTGACAGAATCAGTTGAAAAACGAAATAATACAATTTTGTCCAACCTCTGCCTTATATTTATCGGACTAATACCATGATGCATTGGGGTGATCAAGTCCTAAAAAGAAACACAAGCCTACAATAGGCAGAAATGTCAAATAGGAAAGTCTACTTTATGATGAATGGATTCATTTACTTTTAGACATCTTGCGATATGATTGTCCCAGACAATAGCATTCAGGCTTTGCTGGGAACGTTGGTGGTTGTGCTGAATCCAGCAATACATGATTTGTAGCGGTAGCGGATCAGCGATATACATCAAGAAATATATAGGATGCTGTATACATCACGTCTCTGTGTTTTATCACCAACACCTGTCTGTCTGTCCTGTCTGTCTGTCTGTCTGTCTGTCTGTCTGTCTGTCTGTCTGTCTGTCTGTCTGTCTGTCTATCTGTCTGCCTGTCTGTCTCTCTCACTCTGTCTGAGTCATTGCCGCATGTCTCTCTCTTCCCTGTCGCTTGTTTTGTGTCCTATCGATGGTCAAAATGCAAAACCTATCTGAAAAAAATCACTTTGCTGGGAAAATGAAAAAGAAAATGTGTGTCCAACACCAAAACCAAAACTATTTCTACTATTTCTAGGTAAAAACCTCCTATCTGCAGTCAACAACATGCAGGTTTTTACCTAGAAGTGGGCTATATTTTTTTACAGCACAGGTAGGTCTGTTACAAGTATTACCATTAAAATTTTTCATCAAAAGTTTCACCACCTGACACCAATCATTAGCAATCAAAGAGGCCAATGCAGATAGGAGGGGTTTGAGCTTTATCACTTTGCCACTTTTGCAAACCTGTCAAATGTCATGTTCTAGTCACATGACATGTTTTTTCCAAAAGTCTTGAAATCTGCAGATAGGAGGTTTTGCGTTTTGGCTATCGCTATTCACTTTCAACTTTCAAAAACTCATACCTCTCTCTCTCTCTCCTCTCTCTCTCTCTCTCTCTCTCTCTCTCTCTCTCTCTCTCTCTCTCTCTCTCTCTCTCTCTCTCTCAAATAAGGCAGTCAACGAACATTTTTCATCATAGTTTCAGTCAAGGAAATGAACACTGCACCATAGGCCAGAGGTGGAAAAAAGTACTCAAATGTAAAAGTATCAATAGTGCAATATAGAAATTCGTAGTAAGTTATTGTAAAAACCCATATTTCAATTAGTATTGGCATCAAAATACTTAAAGTACCAAAAGTAGAACGTACTCATTGTGCAGAATGTCCCATTTCACGTTTTCAAATGTATATAATATATATATATATATATATATATTTTTTTTTTTAAATGGCCGAAATGTTTAAAGGGCTTAAGTGGTTAATGCATGTATGTCTTTTTTTTAACAACTTTTTATTTATAATTTTTTTCTTTAAAATAGAGTAGGAGACATTACATTGCATTTCATTACATACAACATATACAGGTAATATAAGTGTGCCGGTGGTTGCCTGCTTGTAAGGATAAAGAGTCCGGTCAGAGGCCCTGTTGTACAGCAACCTTGGCCACTTCAAAACCCCCTCCCTATACCCCCATATTTTCACAGACTTTTATATGGAGAGAGAAAATGCATTTATGTATGTATATGTTACAGGGTAAATGGGTAACTCAGGGAGACCTCGGTAAGAGCGCTCGTTTTGTAGTTCACCACACACTAATCACCACCAGATGGCGACGTCAGCCACTGGATAAGAGAGTTACGTCACGCTTTGAACTCGCCGCAGACCGGAAGTGTTTACTCTTTATTTACTAGCCTAGCCTAGCCTAGCCTAGCCTAGCCTAGCCTAGCCTAGCCTAGCCTAGCCATTAGCTCCATTGTAGTCACTTGGACAGGGCGTTTAACGTGCGCTTGCCCAGGCCTTACGGCCTGGGCATAAATATAACGATTGCATTCACCACGGCTTCGTAACTCGCGCGGCGCTCCGCCGGCCGCGCGGCCCTGGCCCGCTCTTCGCGGCCACTCGCGCCTGCGGCGCTCGGGGGCGAAGAGCAGGACCAAGGTCCGCTGGCCTTCGCGCCGCTTGGGGCTTCGTGGACCCAGGGGGGCCTCGTAACTCGTTTGGGCTTCGTGGATACAGGGGGGCTTCGGTAGCCGCTCGCAGTGTCGTGGACAATAGAGCGGCGCACCGCCTGGAGTACGTTGTATTGGCGACCGCTTGCTCCGCCCCGTGCCGCACCACGAGTGCTCCGCGTCTCGAATGCCCTGGTTCTCTTTAAAACCGTGACATATACATGTATGTTTTGTAATAATAATCAAAATCTAACAAGTAATTAGTAACAGAAGTTTTCAACCAATGTAATGGAGTAAAAGTACAATATTTTCTTTTCCTCTGAAATGTAGTGGAGTGGAAGTAAAAGTACTGAAAATTGGAAAAAACTCCAGTAAAACAAATATATATATCTCAAAATAAGTAAGAGTACTCGAGTAAATGTACCTTTACACCAGTGCATGTGGCTTTGTGCTGGCTAGCTGCCAGGTGACTGCTGGGTGAGTGGCAGAGCCATATGTCAGTGGTGAGGAGATAAAGAGATAGACAATGTCAATTCATGGGTGGCTCTCTCTCTCTGTCCCTTCGTCTCTGTGTCTGTGCAGGTCTCTCTCTCTCTCTCTCTCTCTCTCTCTCTCTCTCTCTCTCTCTCTCTCTCTCTCTCTCTCTCTCTCTCTCTCTCTCTCTCTCTCTCTCTCTCTCTCTCTCTCTCTCTCTCTCTCTCTCTCTGCCCTATCTCTGTCCTTGTCTCCTTAATGGCTCTCTGTTACCACTGCCCCCCCCCCACTTGACCTCAACAACCTTAAACCCACCTCAGTCTGAATGAGTGGAACCCTAGTTGCATGCCAAATAACCCCATGGCCAGGCACGTGCAAACATAGACATCAAAGGGGGCTTGAGCCCCTGCCCTTTATTCGTCTGCCCTCTCCAGACCATGAATGCTGTTTTTACTAAGGTGAAAGAAATGCAAATGCCCCCCTTTCCATGAAGGCAGCATTCGGAATTGCCTTGAAAGAATTGCCCTCTCTGTGTAGAAATACATGCCATACAACACATCTCCAGTATTGACTTGATTATGCTTTAGTTCACTGCGACGCGTTGTGAGCTTGGAGGTCGGCAGTTTTTGATATTTTCACCAAAAGGCCCTTTTAGTAATTTCAGCCCCTGCCTCTCTAACATTCTCTGCACGTCCCTGCCCATGGCTATGCTCCGTTAAGCACTCCCAACTAGGGATGGAGCTCGTTCATCTTTATTGATAATGAGTACCTTATCGATCCTGCGTATTGAGCCAGGCGTTTTCTAATATTTTGTGGACGACAAATTCTGAACAGAACTGGTACCATTTTTTTATTGCCAGTTTGTGGCTGACCACCATCTATGAAGATGACAAATTGACAAAAGTAACAAATATTATCATTAATGTCACTAAAACAATCTTTCATTGTTGTGCAATAAGTGTTAAATGGCTTTATATTATGAATGGTACTGTAATAATTTCTTGATCGCCTCCTGTCTTGATTGTTTAAACATGACGTCATGGGCCACTATCTCAATATCAAGCTTGAGAAGCCCAAAGCTTATTGATACTGGGTACTCAATACATTTGTTATCTGGTTTGTAGTGGACCTTGTTTCGAGCTCCATCCCTACTCCCAACCCTCACTCCTGTTCCAAACTGGCAACCCGTCCTCCATTCTGCCAACTGTGACCGCTAAATCTCATCAAATGGTGGTCTGTGGCTCAAATGCCGAATAAATAATGGACCCTGATATGAAAAAGGTTGGGAACCACTGTAACAGAGTAGCCTACCATTATTGGCATGGTAGCGTCTCACTTTGACCCTCTCAGTGCAAACTTGGCAACTCCCCCTCTGGTGGCAACTAAACACAGCCTGCCAGCCCTATAGTGTGTGCCAGCGGCTACGTCATTGTAGTCCTTAGCGGCCATTTCTTGTGACAAAACACAGGTGTTTCAATTGTTTGATTGCATAGAACTAATGCTATAGTCTAATCAGAACACCTGTGTAAGGCTGTGTTGTCCCAAGAAATGGCCGCTCTTAGAACTACATTTGGCACACCCTATACTATTAGTTAAATGGAACCCAGTCTCCTCCTCCAGTAGACACACTCATACCGTTCCAACCTGGCAACCTAACCCTGTACATTGTGTTAATAAGGGATGCCACCCCTTCCCCCGTGCCAACAACCCCCCTTTGAGGTCGACAGCCTGGAGGGTATAGATGCCAGAGTTTGATTCTCTCTCTCTCTCTCTCCTCGCTCTCGCTCTCGCTCTCTCTCTCTCTCTCTCTCTCTTTCTCTCTCTCTCTCCAATTCTCCACTGTCCCTCTAATGCAAGGGTCTTCAACATTTTTTCAGTTCAAGTACCCTTTAGCTCACTGGTCCTCAACCTTTTCAGGTTCAGGTGGGAAATAAACGCAGTGAGAATCTGTAAAATGTCCCGAGTGCTCTGGCTGGGATGTTGTCATAGTGTCACAGTGTCCAGTGTTAATTTTGACAGCATATTTTGGTTTAGTTTAGTCATAGTCTTTTAAATGAAATGTAATTTAGTTTTAGTCATATTTTAGTCATCTGAAAAGTTTTAGTCAACCAAATCTAAAGTACTGTAGATTTTGTTGTCAAAAATGCATTTTGGCCGGCCTTGATGGCGTTGCAATGACTGATTTTACGCTTGGTTGCATGCTGAAAATAGCCGATCTACAAGCTCACAACACCGCGACGCGTTTTGATGTGCTATTGTGCTACTGTGCTATTTTCAGAGCGCAACAACCGAGCGCAACCGAAAATGACTTGTCTTCTACTAGTTTTAGTCGTCCACATTGTTGATCAATATAATGATCGCTAAGATAATTGACAGTTGCAGCCATACCTCTCACTGTCTCTGTCTCCCTCCCCCCTCCCTCCCCGTGCTCTCTCTCTCTCTAGAAAACAAACAGCCCAAAATAAACTAATTAGGGTCCTGCTTATCCTTCCCTATCAGACTCACCTCACCGCTACTCACCAGTTAAGAGTGGGGTGGCTCAGAGTAGATGACAGAGTACAGCAACTTGCAATGGGCCTGGTGTACAAGATACACTACACCACTATGATACCCAAGTACCTTTCAAAATACTTTATAAACATTAAGGATGTCCATAATTACAACACCAGAGGCAGCGCCACAGATCACTTTCAACCCAGAGTCAAAACCAACAAAGGGTCGAACTCTTTTTTCTGCTATACCACCAAAATGTGGAAAGCCTTACCGAGGCCATAAAGGAGTGTGGATCACTAGCATCCTTTAAAATTGCCCTGAAAAACCACTTACAGGCAGCAGCCGTTCGCAACTGGTAAAAAATGAACCTAGCCCAACCCTCCCCTCCCCTGCCCCTTCTTTGTATATACTGTTTGTTTAGACTTACTGTCTTTTTTTTTGTTTTTCTTTACATATCTACTGCATAGTACTGTGTTCTATTTGTCTGTCATTCAATGTTATATGAGATACTTCAATGGTTTCCAGTGGAAATAAGCTTAGTCTTTTCATGGATCTCCTTTTAGTAGACCTTGTACCAGTGAACTGTACCGTCATGAAACTGTACCTTTTCCTATGCAAACTTCTAATAAAGTCTTCAATCAATCAATCAATCAACTGCAAATTGTAAATACACATTGGTGATGTCTCTTTGTGGGTGTGTGCACGCATTCGTGCATGTGTGGTGCTTGTGCACAGCATGTGTGCGTGCATGCGTGCGTACATGTATGATGGTAATGCCGCCTTCGACTCTAAAACAAACCCAGGTCTTTGTGATGACAGCATGCCATAGACTCTCTCATACCAATCCACTTATTGGCTGGCTTCAGATCAGTCAAACCTGGCAACCAGCCTAACATCGCCAAACTCCCCTCATATCCTGTCACTAGTGCGTGGCCACTGGCCAGTGGTGTAAAGTAACTAAGTACATTTACTTAGGTACTGTACTTAAGTACCATTTGGAGGCATTTGTACTTTACTTGAGTATATCCAATTTCCAATACTTTTACTTCTACTCCACTACATTTCGGATCCAAATATTGTACTTTTACTCCACTACATTTATTTGAAAACTTTAGTTACTAGTTACTTTGCAGGTATAAATTATAATATTAAAAAAAACATAATTAATCCACTTTAGCCTTATTTTATACCTTGGCTATTTGAAAATAGCCGATCTACAAGCTCACAACGTGTTGCGATGCGACGCGTTTTGAGCTTGTAGATCTGCTATTTTCAAACATGTTGTACTTTCTACTTTTGGCACTTTAAGTACTTATTGATGCCAATACTTTTGTACTTTTACTCAAGTACATTTTGAATTCCATACTTCGACTTGTAACAGAGTATATCTATTTTGCAGTATTGATACTTTTAATTAAGTAAAACATTTGAGTACTTTTTTCCACCACAGTGCGTGGCCATGTCTTTTCATTAGCTATTAAAGCCGTACTGCCAACTGTCTAAATAAGGCTTAAACACTCCCTGCACTCCTTTAATCCTTTTAATTTCAGCCTAACCTCGCAAACAGCCTCGCCAATATCGTCCCCCGTACCCTGCAATCTAATCACTGGCTTGAAATGTTGCCAACCTGGCGACCCAATTTGGTCTAAAAAAAAAACAAAACACACAGCTTCCACTGTCTCACCATTTTAATGGCTTGGTTTCATGGCCGATCGCATTATCCCCCTGAACACTAGAGGTGCAAGAGCTAATCCACATCATTGATTTAATCGAATGGGAAAAGATCATATTCAACTCCCTCAAAACGAATTAAAACCTAATTCAAAGAGTCAGCGGGGTCCAGCCAGAAGCATACAATGCCAACGTTTTATCCCGACGCCTGGGCTGGCACTCTGCTCTTCTTCACTGTCTACTCTACCTCTTTAATGTCTGCTCTTCCTCCTCTGTTAATCTCTCCATCACAGTGTTAGGGGAGCTCTATTCCTCCCTATCAGCCTCTGTACAGCACACAGTAACCGGTACACACACACACACCTATGCACACGCACACGCACACGCACACGCACACGCACACACACACACACGGAAATTAATTATTTTTTCTCTCTCTCAAGCCTCACCCTCCCGTTCTTTTCACCGCCTCAGTGACTTCCACTTCAGCTCTCGCCCGTGTGCTCGTGTGTATGCGCGTGCGTTGCACTGTCGACAGCTGACAGCCTCAAAGTGGAAATCAAACGTGATTATTGCAGAAGGTCCCACTAGACATTACTGCACCCCCCCCCCCTCTCTCTCTCTCTCTCTCTGTCTGTCTACTGTATGTCTGTCAGTCTGTCACACAGAGGTTGAGTGTCATTGAGGGGCAAAATGGCATGAGGAGAAATGGCATGACAACATGGAAGAGTGTGACAGAAAGACAGACAGAGAGACAAGAATGTCAGATACTAGACAGACAGAAATACTGTAAAAAGGTTATAGTTACTAGATCCATAAAAGAAATGTGTATATGGGGATGAATCAATTAATGACTAGATTGGGGGAAAAGGGGGAGAAATAATTAGCTGCTCTAAATATTAGGGGGAAAAGGAGGGAAAAAGAGTTCTCTGAGTTATAGGGTGGTCCCTGCCTGGACCTGCCATTCAGAAACAGTATCCCTGCCGGCCCTCCAATCCACAGAGACTGCTTAAAGGGGTCAGAAACCCCGCCTCTTTATTTGTTTTATCAGACTTGAGATATGAAAAGATTTCTAAAATGTAGGCGTGGTTATCTGCCGTTGTGGGGGCGAGGGGCGGAGTAATGCGTCTTCTATCAGAATCAGAGAGAGACAGACAGAGCGAAGCTGTCAGCAGTGGGCACTGGGCAGTTGCTGTTCCATTTCGGAAACATTTTTTAAAACCAGCCATTGGAGGTGTAAAAAGTATAAAGATTCGGCAACTCCAGGTTACATAACTAATTTAAATGTGCAGGTATTTTACAAACAAGCTGTCTGAGCTTTTATCCAGCTATGGACCACGGAACCAGTGAAGAATGGACGCTACTAGGCTATCACTATAGCTATTTGCTGTGTAGTGTGTGTGTGTGAGAGTGACTGTGTGTGTGTGTGTGTGTGTGTGTGTGTGTGTGTGTGTGTGTGTGTGTGTGTGTGTGTGTGTGTGTGCGTGCGTGTGTGTGTCGTGACAGTGCGCGCACACACACATCGTCCACACACGAAAACTAGCAGATCTACAAGCTCGTTGTGAGCTTGTATATTAGCTATGTAGCTATGTAGCCTAGCTAACAGCCGTAGCAGCAATAGCTTCTCAACCATGTAAACACGTTGGTTTCGGCTCTACGGCTATAGCTAGGCTACATACATAGCCGATATACAAGCTCACAGCGCGTCGCTTTCGCGACGCGTTGTGAGCTTGTAGATCTGCTGTTTTCCGTGTGTGGACGTTGTGTGTGTGCGTGCACTGTCACGACACGCACGCAAACACACACACACACACACACACACACACACACACACACACACACACACACACACACACACACACACACACACACACACACACACACACACACACAGACACAGGCTACACTACACAGAAAATAACACAGGCACCACACAGTGTAACTGTCCGTTGAGAGAGCCTGCTCTTCTCTCTGGCAAACAAGCATACAGTGAAACCACGCCCCCCCTTGATACGACTCTGTAAAACAAACGTTAATATTAATTAGATATGCCTACGTCACGTTACACCACAGAACATTGATAGCTAATATTTAATGAGTGGCGCGAAAGATTTCTTTTGGACCTAGAAACTGGAAGTACACAGAAATAGCTACAGAGACAGCAGAAAGCTCTGAATCCCCAAGCCTATGGGCAAATTGAACCATATCACTGCTCCCTATCACAAGTGACTCATTTATATAATATATATTTATAGAAAAGGTGATTTTGTGTTTCATGCTCCTTTAAAGACGTAGTGAAATGAAAAATACGCTTTTCACACTTGTAAAGCATAGCCCCGTTGAGGGAGGGTGAGCTCCGAGAGCGTCCCCGGCCCGGGACCCGTCCCAGGACGGAGACGGGGATGGGAGGTTGGGAGGACAAGGCTGGAAGACGGGAATACAAGACGAGAGGACGGTAGGACAAGATGGCAAGACGCGAGGACAGGACGGCATTAAGACGCGCCTTTTTTTTATAACCCACCACAGCAGTTTTTACAGCGCGCCCGGGGAGCTAGGGACCGCGGCGCAGTTTTTCCGGCCGTAGCGTGCCCGGGGAGCGACCCATTGACACAACACCCACGCGTCCATCTCGTCGCCCCAGATCCGACGCTGGCTCCCATAGACCCCTGCCACCCATCGTTCCGGAGCTAGGGACCGTGGTGAGGTCCTTAGCTGTCACACTGTTGTAGATTTGTTTTACTTCAGCACCATGGACAGCAGCTGGCGTCTCCCCCTCGGGTCTTCTAAACGTCTATCGCTCGTCCTCCCCGCACAGTGGAGCCAGCGTGTCTGGCCCAGAGTAGTACGGGGGAGGAGAGTAGCGCCACGCTTTGATCTCGCCGCAGACCGGAAGTGGCGTCACTGGAGCCTGGTTTCATTTTTTACCGTCAAATCACATTCCTCCCAAAGCTATGTCCCTCCTTCCTAGACCGTTTCACTAGGAAATGCGTCACCATAAGGACGTGGAGCAAGTGGAGAACTTCCATTGCAGTCCGTCTTTAAAGGAGTAGTTCACCCCCAAAATAGATTTTTCTATTGATAAAAAAAATACAAATATTCTTGAACTCGACTCTCTATGGCATGAGTAATGCCATAGAGAGTTGAGTTCAAGAATATTTGTATTTTTTTGTCACATTCCTAAGACAATAATTTGATTACAATAAACTTTCCGGATGGGGACCCAAATGCATTTGGGTCCCCATCCGGAATCAATGTGGGTACATTTAGTATAGTATTTTTTTTTGTCTTAGGAATGCAACAAATACAAAAAATATTATTGAACTCAAGTCTCCATGGCCTGAGTGGGGGAACTACTCCTTTAACAACCCCACACAAAAAAATGAACCAATGGTACAGGGGTACTCTCCTCCTGCTGCTGCACTTCGGACCAAAGATTGTCCTGGGGAAAACTAAGCCTCCCCGAGGCCCTGAACCAACCCCTCAACAAACCTTCAAATCTCTACCAGCCTGGGGCGCTGCCGCCCACTAAACAGGTGTGAAATACACAGTCAGTCTTGTTGCTGTATACACAGAACGGACATGCCCTCCTCAATATCAGGATGCAGGTGTTGATGTGTGAGCGCTGTTTGTAGCTATTCCCCCCATGTGCCGCTCAATTCTCCCCTGGAGAACGACCACCTGTTTATCAACAGGTGGTTTGTGAGGGGCCAATGGATTCGGCCCCACTTTGATAACTTCATCTCCGACAGAGAGTGCCGATGTAGCACCTTTTGCGCAGGTGCTGTGTAACAGCTTAGTATTAACCCATTTAGGCCTAGAATGATGTTATACTTTAGCTGTTGAAAAATAGCAGATATACAAGCTCACAGCGCGGCACCGAGTGCCGCGCTGCGAGCGTGTAGATCTGCTATTTTTGAAAAGTCGTGAAAATGTGTGCAAATCTATATGTTATTTTAGATTTTTTAAGCGAACATTTGCATCAAAAATGTTGCTTCTAGGGGTCCCTGGAACGAAATATTTTGAGATGGGGGTCCGTGGCCAAATAAATATCATTTTGGGGGTCCTTCACATGAAAAGTTTTTTTTTCACTGACATAAAAACATACGTTTTTCTAAAAACCTTAGAAGGATTTAGAAGACACTTATAGAATCGGGTCAAAATATTCAAGGACTTGCACAAATGTACAAGATTTTAAAAAAATGGCGGATCTACAAGCTTGCAGCGCGGCACTCGCTGCCACGCTGTGAGCTTGTATATCCGCTAATAATGAAAGCAATAATGCGCAATAATGCGCTCCCGGTCTAAATTTGTTAAAAAAGAAAACAGCCGCGTCGAGTCTTAATTTGAGCTGGGTTCAATTTAAACTCCATTTGGGGGAGGCTAGCCGACACATGCACGCCATCTGCTGCCTCTGGGCTCCCTGACTTTTCTAGGCTGAAGAGAAAGGGGAGGGGAGAGAGTACTGTGTCTCCGAGGCCGCTCATTTTAGATTACATCGTTTGCACATTTTAACCCCCCATCCCGTTAGGGAGGAACGATGCTAACATAGACTGTCAGTGACGTTTGTGTGTGCACGACCTTATAATGTTTCAATATGGTCATATTCATTATTCAAGTTTGGTTCAACTCAGGATGCAGAAAGAGAGAATGCTGCCTCACGGTCTAGCTCTGATGCAAAGTTGATTTAATATTTAACCGAGGACAACGTTTTGACAGCAAGCTGTCTTCGTCAGGGCCAGTGCCTGTCAGTTCAATCAATGAACCATGATCTGAGTTCAACTACAAAACAGGATGTTTGGGCCCGGACGGTCTCCTTTCATTCTTCAGATATGATGGGAAAATTTCTCTCTCTCTCTCTCTGACGACCCAAGGTGGTTAAACCTCGGGTTTAACCTCGGGTTTAACCACATAAGGCAACACATTGCTAGCACAACAGACACAAATAGCAGAAACAACTAGGGATGAGTCGATTTGAAAATGTCATATCACAACTATTGTGACAAAAGAAACCGCGATTTACGATATTATCACGATAATCAAAATCCATTATCCTGGCGGCGGAACATTAGCCAAAAAATAGCAGATCTACAAGCTCACAGCTTTGAGACCTCGGCCAGAGCTCTCAATTCTCTTTGAACTTCAAAGGGGTTGTGAACTGAGTTGATTGATTGGGCCATAAAAGTGTCATACTTGTTCTGTGCTCGTACGTGATCTCTCTAATCAATTAAAGCATCAAAAACAGCTACCTGTTTGATGCCTAGAGAGAGAGGAGGGGGGATTGTGTTTGTACCAGGGGGCCCGTTGTCCGGATTTAAAATGAAGCAAACACATAACTAAAAGTTGGTATGATTGGCCACTAGTTGTGCTGTTTAGGTACCAGAGGCAACATGTTTTCCATGGGATTCCATTCATTTCACCCAAACTTTTAAATTAGATTTTCTTACCTTAATAAACATTGGCATAAATACTTTATGGTTCCTGTCGCTAGTTTAAAGCCATGATATGCGTTTTGTGAAAACATGGTCCAATTTATGTTATAATTGATGTTAAAGCAGGGTATGCTGTAGGAGGGGCTTGTGATCATAGGCTTGTGATGATTCTTCTTCATGTGCTTTATTTTCGGCAGGCCCAACACAATTACCCAAGTATCCCTGTGGTTGCACGTGACCGTTGGCAGCCAATAGCATTTAATGGTACCCATTAAAACAATGATCCATACAAGGGCAAAAAAGCTTCAATTTCGCAGCATAGAAACCAATGGGTTCCATCGTCCATATTTTTTACAGTCTATGGTTAGTACACACAGACTTGGCTAGTCTCCCTTTAAGTGGCAACGCTTACTTAAAAACCTCTAGTCTCCCACAGCCCACATTAGGATGATTAAGGAGGCAAAAGGTCGTTCTCCTCTGTTTCCACTCTAACCTGTAGTGCTATTCCCTCCACACGCTCCCCTGGACCTCCCTCACTCACACCTTGACGGGAAGCGACAAGAGCAGCAACTCAAGCACTAGAACTGGTCCCGCGGCTTTAAATAAATTGATGCTCCGACCACAAGTCCCAATCCACCTCGTTGCCCCGTGTCATTATCGGCCTCTTGTAGAAGAATGACGTCTAACCTTTTCTAAATAAAAGAACCTCTGCTCCTAGAGCCCTCTTGTATCCCTCCATCGCGCCGCGTCCTTGCTAAGCTGTCTCTCAATAGCCAGGGAAAGGGTCGACATCTGCTCGCAGGTAGATAATTAGAGTTTGACATGGCTAGCCTAGACACCAATCCTTCTCTCCATAGAAAGTGAGCAATAAATCAAACCCTGGAAAAGCAAGGACAACCAGGTGCTCACGGGAGATATAAAGTGGCAACTATGAGTAAAAAGTGTCAATGGTGCTCACGGATCAAACAGGAACATAACAACAGACACACTCATAAAGAGGAGGAACAGGCTGTATTTATTAAAAGGCAACTGGCAGCATGTTTCTACCTCGGGAAGGTCGCCCTGTTTGGGGGCCGCCCTGACGAAGACATTCCGAGGTCCAAACATGTTGTTGGCAGACAGTTGCCTTTGAATAAAAAAAGCTGTTTCTCCTCTTCACTCCAACGCGTTGCGATGCGACGCGTTGTTAGCTTGTAGA
>NC_137817.1:50769253-50794253 GCF_963921795.1 Nannobrachium achirus
CTAACCCCCTCCATTTCCCCCATTTTCGTCAGGTCTGCAAGCTCACGACGAGGGGTGAAAAAGAGGGCACGTTCTAAAACCTCAAACCCATGTAGGCTATGCAGGGACGTGCTGGCCATTGGGAAAAGCGGGACAACTCCCGAACGGCCGGTTTGCACAAAAGTAGTGAAAACAGCAGATCTACAAGCGCACAGTTGTGTGCTTGTAGATCGGCTGTTTTCACTAGTTTAAATCATTTTTTAAATGATAAATACAAAACAAACGGTTTTGGACATACAAGGTTTCCACCCGACAACAACAAAATATAGGCCTAATTCATGTAATTGGCCCACTGGCTTGTCACTTGTCATGATCTGAAATGGCAAATCTTTGAGTAGCAGCAGCGCTATAGAGAGAGATCTCTCTGTAGCGTGCAATGAGGGCCTCTACAACTCTTTTTCCCGGGCTGAATCAGGGGCCCAGCACGTCCCTGAGGCTATGCACGGATCGTCTGGGACATAGCTTTGATCATCCAAAACCTGTCAGATTCATAGTAACCCATCAAGAGTTAACATGTAACATTTAGCTTTTCACAGCAAGCCTAAAAGCCCATTTTATCTACACACACCATAGGCGATTTTAAGGGGTGTCCTAGGGTGCACGTGCACCCCCTGGCCGCCAGGCGGCCATTTTGATTTTTTTGATCATAATAAACACGCAATATGATTTAGAAGAAGAACATCTCAAATTCGCCTTTTTTGACCCTTTGAAGCACCCATAGCATGACTTCTAAACCAATCACAGCAAATGGGGGGCGGGAGGTAATAGGACTACTGGTTTCTCAACCAATCACAGTGACTGTCTGAACGTCTCTGACAGCACAGCTGAAAAACAAACGGCAGATGATGACACCTGCAGATTTATCTAAATAACAGAATTAAACAGTTGTTTCACAGTGGAATATGCTACCTGGGGTTAACTACAGACATCCATAGGACATGTGGATAGCTTTTACATTTACCATACGTGAACTAAAGTTTTCGGCGCTGCTCAACGAGGCTGGATTACACGATGTGTTCTGTGCCTCCAAGGAATAACACTTTCTTCTGGGCACCTCAATATAACATTGGATATTTTCTTGTCATTTTCTTAAGGTAAGACATGGCTTTATTTATCTGTTCACTGTGGAGTTAGCCAGCCTGTTTTCTTCTCCTCCGTGTGTGTGTGTGTGTGTGTGTGTGTGTGTGTGTGTGTGTGCGCGCGCGAGCGAGCGCGCATGCTTGCTTCACTTGCTTGTAAATATTGGTAGCTGCTGGTTATGGATCTTTGGTGGTGTGGTTGTGCCACACCACCAATGTAAATGACTGCTTGATTGCTTGATGAATGATGATTAACTTGATGTTTGGCTTTATATGTCCTGGCTGTGCTGCCTCTGTCTGCAAAATAAGTAAATAAATCCTATAGATAGACATATGGTGTCTAGAAAAAGAAGCACCTGTTTTACACTTTTTTTTGTTTATATTGTGTTACATTTGGGTACAAAATTAACTGCAGAAATCCGCTAAAACAACATTACAAAACCGCTAATATCCGCAATTTTTTTCGCGTGCGCGCGAAGAGGTAATAGAGGTCGTGCACCCCCTGCTGGAAGAGGCTAGAATCGCCTATGACACACACCCCTAGGGAATGGAAGGGAAGAGTAATTGTGCATTTATTCGTGGAATTTGTCCTCTGCATTTAACCCATCCCAGCTATTAGGAGCAGCGGGAGGCCATTGATGAGTGCCCAGGGAGCAGTCCAGGGATTCAGCGTCTTTGTCGGAGACATGTGGACACCATGCTGGGATGAGCCCCCAGGGGCGTCAGTTGCGTATGGCAGGGGTATGCAGCTGCCATACCCTGGGTCCAGGGGGGGGAAATAAAAGTTACTTTTAAATAATATACACCCATGAATTTCTCTTTGTCTATCTGTTCTGGTTATTATGTTGTTAAATTACAGTAAAATAACTACAAATGCAAAATTTAACAAAATGGTCAATTTAACAAGGTATTACAATTATATTCTCCCTTTCTTAACAGAATGGTATATTCCCAGGTTCCGCAGGTCAGCTGCACAGGTGCAATGCATTATTGTTAATTGTGGCACATTTACTAACATGCCAAGTTTAGCTGCACTTGAACAACCGTTCCAGGCTGCCATATCCAGCCCAAGAAACCCTAGAAACGGGGGGGAAAATAGAATGTACTTCTTAAAATAAATGTATCATGCCTGTTGCTAAGGTATGGCAACATGACTGGTGTCTTGCACGCGCGCGAAGACGCTTGTGCAAGACACCAGTCATGTTGCCATACCTTAGCTTTTTCTCAACTGTCGCCACTGTGAGCCGCCATCCACCTCAGGCGACCACTCTACCTCATGAGCCCCTTCATTCTGGCCCACATTGCTAACATGCTGAAATGTTTGCTACAGATGCTCTGAAACTCTCTCCCTTGTGACTTCAGGGCCCCGGGGAATAAGGCCTGGTTTAGGCTTACAGTCAGTGGTGGAAATAGTAGTCACATTTTATTTTTAATTACGTAAGTAAAAGTATCCATACGGCAATGTAGAAATACTCTTGTTGCAAGTAAAAGTTTGTAATTCTAAAGTTACTTGAGTAAAAGTACAAAGGTATTGGCATCAAAATGTACCTAAAGTATCAAAAGTAGCTAGTACTCATTGTGCAGAATGTCCCGTTTCACAAGTTATTGTTTTATATAAACCTTTTGAAAATAGCAGATCTACAAACTCAATGTGTTGCAATGTGACGCATTGTGAGCTTGCAGATCGGCTATTTTCAAAGGGCCGAAATGTATAGGCCTAGGGTTGAAGTTGTTAATGTATGTTTTGTAATAATAATCAAAATCTACAAAGTAACTGGTAAAGTTTTCAAATAATTGTAGTGCCTCTGAGATGTAGTGGAGTAAAAGTAGAAAATACGGAACATTAGAAATACTCCAATGAAGCCAAAAAAGAATATCTAAATGCACTTTACACCACTGAAGGTACAGGCACAGACACTCTGAAACTCTCTCCCTTGTGACTTCAGGTCTCTGGGGAATAAGGCCCATGGTTTTGACTGGCCTGCGTGGCAGCGTCAAGCAGGCATGTGCACACATAGACATCAAAGGGGGCTTGAGCCCCTGCCCTTTTATCCATTTGTAAAAAGTGCCCTTTCCAGACCATGAATGCAGCTTTCACTATGGTGAAAGAAATGCAAATGCCCTTTTCCCGTGCCTTATACGTGAAGGCAGCATTCAAGAGAATTGTCTTGTCCAAACTCTCCTGAACTTGAATGCAGCATCGTGTGTTGAAAGAATTGTCCTCTCTGTGTAGAAATCCATGCCATACGCCACATCTCCAGTATTGACTTAATTAGTTCAGTGTTGTATCAAGCACCGGAAATACCGACCACCAAGCTCACAACGTGTCGCGCTGCGACGCGTTGTGAGCTTGGAGGTCTGCTATTTTTGATATTTTCAACAAAAGCTTGGAGGTCTGCTATTTTTGATATTTTCAACAAAAGCTTGGAGGTCTGCTATTTTGGATATTTTCAACAATAGGCCTCCTCAATTCTCTAACATTCTCTGTACGTCCCTTCAACCAGGCAGGTATTGTAGACATGCTTGTGCATTTTTTGGTCTGTGCACATCTGCCTGGCTATATGTGCACTGCAGTGCTACATAAATAGCATCTTCCTCCTCAAGCTCCCCCTCACTAGAACAATATGTCTCCGCCCTGTCCAAGCAAGGCAGAACAGAATATTAGATAAATGCTTTGGGAATACCTTGATGCTCATGTCAAAAGATGCCAACCACCCTCTAGCTTTGCTCTGATCATAATGCAATCCCTATACGACTGCCAAGAGTACAGGAAAAGACCCATCCTGTACAAAACCCAAAAAACGATATCCCCATGTGGGCGAGTGATGCAACAGAACAACTCCGAGGACACAGGAGTTACAGACGGTGGATGCTTTATTGGAAGGACGGAATGAGGACACGGAATAACTCAACGACTCACTCACCTCAATGTCTGCAGTTTTGCACATAATCTGTTATCCCGAGAAAACAACACAACCTGTTGTGTTGTCCATAGATCATAAAAGACCCGAAACGTCTGATCCAAAATTAGATAATGCATTCATACGGGGATGTTAGAGTTACAGTGCCAGATAAGAAGAGCAAAACATGAGAACAGTATAATCAGTACAAGTGAAAAGTGAAAAATGTTGTGGTAATAATAAGGACCAGTGATGGAAAAAGTACTCAAATTAGTAAAAGTATCAGTACTGTAATACTCTGTTACAAGTTAAAGTACAGAATGCAAAATTTACAAATGGTTTGCTATCAAAAAGTACCAAAAGTAGAAAGTATGCAGAATGTCCCATTTACAGGTTTTCAAATATAAAATGTAAAAAAAAGAAAAAAAGAAAAGAAAAGAAAAAGAAATATTTAGAAAATAGACAATCTACTTATAGATCTGCTATTTTCAAATGGCTGAAATGTATAGGGCTGAAGTAATGTATGTTTTGTAATAATCAAAATCCACAAAGTAGCTAGTAGTAACTAAAGTTTTCAAATAATCGTGGTGCAGTAAAATGTATAATATTTTCCTCTGAGATGTAGTGCGCTATAGAGGTAATACTGAACATTCAAAATACTCCAGTTAAGTAAAAGAAATACCTAAAAAATGTACTTGAGTAGAGTACTTTTGTAAATGTACACTTTACAAGGGCACATGGAGATTCTATATAGTCTCTCAAGACAGACGGTTGGCTCACACCATCTTCAAATGCTTCAGCCTAATGATGATCTTTATCACGTGGAGCAGTGCTGGGCTCTTATAGTGTTCTCAGGACTCTTTCATGCTTTCTGTCCAAATGCTCGTACGGAAATTGGAAAAGGAGCTTTTGTGTATTCTGCACCCTCCTCGGCATGGAATATGACTTGTAACTGACTTAATATGACAACGTTTTTAATTTATCCAGTTATGAAATTGACTCTTAGAAATCCCCTTTGAGATATGAACAATTTTCATTATGTCTCCTTTTGTGTGTTCTGTCTGTTACAGTGTTTTTAATTACGCTGCTGCCTATCTTGGCTAGGTCTCCCTCGATTCTCACAAAATGAGCATTTTTCATCTCAATGTTGACTATTTTGTTTAGTTTAGTTTAGTTTATTTGATCAACTCACAGTAGCAAGCATACATTTATACATTTATATTGTATAAGTCATACACAAAAGCATAATCACTGTTTGAGGTGATCAAAAGGAATAGGCTTATGAATGCCTTGCCTATCCAACGTATTCATGGTTTAAGATACTGTAATAAGTTATAAAAGTGTTCAAATTTACCATATAAAGAGAATGTAAATAAAAAGTTAGGGCTTGTAATTACAAGCCCAAAATACAGCATAATAGCAAATCAAAGAGTGCCTGTCTTACATATTCATGGTATCCTGATTGAATAAAGTTGAAATATATTTAAAAAAGGGAGAATCCTTAACGTCTGTGCTGAATAGCTGAGTGTTCAGTTCACAGAGTAAGAACATTTCCAGCTGCTTGTGGACACAAGCTTTGTTCCAAAAATGTAGAAAACGACAACGATTATCTTCATTTCCAAGAAAACTGGAGCCAAAGAGATGCAGGATTTCAGACCCACTGCCCTTAGACCCATCCACAGTAAGAGCATGGAGAGAGTCATTGTGCAACCATCTAACACTTCACTCTGTGACCATGCAACTAGACCCCCGTTACAGTTCTGCATAATACGCCTAAGAGGGGTGTGGAGGATGCCAGCCTACACTGATACAGGCGCGCGGTGACTCAACACTGGTGTCAAGATAAAGAAAGGAAAATCGTGGCTTATTTTTGGCTAAGTCTGTCTATTATTGCGGATTAATGGATTCCCTGTTCAGTGACCAAGGTAATCCAAAAGAGGAAATTTTACAGTACAGTAATTACCAGGAAATTATCAGGTAATAAGTATTTCGTATTTTCCTGACAACTACAAGGTTATTTACAGTTATTCATATTTACTGGGGAATTACCAGTTATTTACCTGGTTAGTTATCGGGTAATTGCCGTACTGTAAAAGGAAGGGTTACCGGACATTCTGTTTCAGCTTCACCAGTGGAGGATGGCTGCTCAGATGGTTTGATTGATTGATTGATTGATTGATTGATTGATTGATTGATTGATTGATTGAAGTATAGGAAAAGGTACAGTTTCATGACAGTACAGTTCACTGAAGGTCAACTAAAGGGATAAGCTCAGGAAAGCACACAACTTATTTATTTTGAGATTCATTTTTTTACATTGAATGACAGACAGATATAACACAGTACTATGCAGAAGATATCATAAGAAAAACAGTCGTAAAATACAATGCAAAATAAATGGTATGATGAGAGGTCAGAGAGAGCTGTTAGGGGTTACGAGTGTCAGGGTAGGGGGGTCCCCAGTTAAAAACCCATCTTTCTATGTCAGCAATCTGGCTAGCCATCGTCAAAGAAAAGTCCTTTTCACTTAACTGGAGGCTCAGTTAGTCTGTTCTTGAGGGACTACTATGTCAGTGGTTCTCAAACCTTTTCATGTGAAGGACCCCCAAGATGATATTTATTTGGCCACGGATCCGCATCTCAAAATATTTAGTTCCAGGGACCCCCCAGAAGCAAAATTTGAGTTACAAACGTTCGCTTTGAAAATATATATATTCAAACACTTGCACACATTTTCACGACTTTTTCAAAAAATAGCAGATCTAAAAGCTCGCAGCGCGGCACTCGGTGCCGCGCTGTGAGCTTGTATATCTATTTTTCACTGGTTAAAGCATTCAATAATTCTAGGCCTAAATGGGTTAAAATGACATTATTTTGGGGTCGTGGCCTGAAAAGGTTGAGAACCAATGCTTTACACCACTGCCAGTCGCAAGGTAACATATCTCTGCCTCGCCCGCTTGGTAGCAGGCTAACTGTCAAGCTTAATTTAGCTCTGCCGAAGATAATTACCAACAGGCGGAAAATAAGCAGACAATAAGTTGTAAGTATTGCTCCCAGCACCTTGGGGAATGCTGTCTGATGTAGGCTACCCCCCTCTATTCCCCCCTCTCTATTATAAAACTGCCTAATGAATGAACTGCTTCAACTGCTTTGCCAGAGTTTTTCAGAGCTTCTTTCAATTTATTTAACCACCTAAAACCTTCACTCTAGACTTTGTTGCACGCCAGATAGCCAAAATAGCCACTCACACAACTCGTTGCGATGTGAGCTAGTAGATTTGCCATTTTTACAGAATGTTTGCCTGTATTATGACATGCTCAGAATAGGGACTATAGGGGGGCATTTTTTACCTTCACAACAACACATGGCAACAAACTCTCTTTCTTCATGCTGCATGCGTAAACTATAGAATTTTGAGGTCAGCCAATGCATTTTAAACACAGTATAGTAATCCCTAATTGAAAGTATACTCTACAATGTGTCCTTGAGCACTTAAATGTCAAAATATATTGATATTTTTGGAAATCTCTATGGGAAAAATGAATGGGGTGTGGAACAATGGAACCAGAAAATGGACGTCACATCTATGCCCTATGGTTTAGTGTTTATTATTATTTTTTCCACTTCCGATAATTTGCTCCATGGAGAGAGGAGTTCAACGCCAAAGTTTCAGCTCCTTTTTGTGTCACTGTTAGATAACAAAGTAGGACATTGATGTACACAAATACAAGGTTTCTACCGACAGCGACGATTGTGAATATCTCCAAAGCGGATCATGTGGGGCGTCATCTGTCTCAGCTCACAGCCGGCGCCGCCAAGGTCGAAGGACACAGAGAATTTCCCACAATGCCACAGTGCTTGTTGGTTTTATGCATGACTGGCTGCTGGAGTTCAGTGGTGCTTTCATTTAGGAGTGAAATGTTAAAGGCCTCCTTTGTCTCTCTTACATTCCCTTATGAAAACTCTCTCTCCATCTCTCTGATGTTTATTTAAAAGTATGGCAGGCTCAGAAGAAGTTTGAAAGTTTGTGCTCAGAAGCATCTGGCTCAACAGACTTAATTTAATCCTTCTCATATTAGTTGTTATTGATCAATCAATCAATCAATCAATCAATCAATCAATCAATCAATCAATCAATCAACCAACCAACCAACCAACCAACCAACCAACCAACCAACCAACCAATCAACCAATCAATCAATCAATCAATCAACCAATCATTATTGTCACATCGCATTACAAGTAGCATGGGCAGGGACGTGCAGAGAATGTCAGAGAGGCAGGGGCTAAAATCTCTCGAAAATAGCAGACCTCCAAGCTCACAACACGTCGCGTTGAGCTTGGAGGTCGGCTATTTCTACACAGACAGGGCAATTCTTTCAACATGAGACGCTCCATTCAAGTTCAGGAGAGTTTGAAGGCAATTCTCTTGAATGCTGCCGTCAGGTATGGCATGATGGAAAGAGGGTGTTTGCATTTCTTTCACCATAGTAAAACCTGCATGCATGGTCGGGAGTGGGCACTTTTTACAGACGGATAAAAGGGCAGGGGCTCAAGCCCCTATGTGTGCACGTGCCTGAGCATGGGTGAAATTAATAACTGTGCAGGCCCATCAATGCAGTTAAAAGAGAGAGGACATACAGTACAGTACAGTACAGTACAGTACAGTGAAGCAGTCAGCTTAAACACCACACCACACACACACACACACACACACACACACACACACACACACACACACACACACACACACACACACACACACACACACACACACACACACACACACACACACACAACTTAATATTGATAGCTGAAGATTGGACCGGGAGGCCACACCGTTATCAAACTGTATACGTCTTGTTGTTTAACACTGCACAACTCTTCATCCATACAGTATGTTGTGTGTTGTTTAACACTGCACAACACTTCATCCATATGTTGTGTGTTGTTTAACACTGCACAACTCTTCATCCATATGTTGTGTGTTGTTTAACACTGCACAACACTTCATCCATATGTTGTGTGTTGTTTAACACTGCACAACTCTTCATCCATATGTTGTGTGTTGTTTAACACTGCACAACACTTCATCCATATGTTGTGTGTTGTTTAACACTGCACAACTTCCACAAATCCAGACAGTTCTTGATCACCTGAACCCTATATACTTGGGCTCTCTGTACTCGGCCCAATTCTTTTTTACCCTATCGTCATATGTATCTGTTTTCCTAATATTTCCGGAATGTTTGCCTATTACGACATGTCATGCCCACAATATGGGGAAGCTAGGGTGTGCGTGATTAAAATGCAAATTGAGCGGCAGAGAGAGAGAGAGAGAGAGAGAGAGAGAGAGAGAGAGAGAGAGAGAGAGAGAGAGAGAGAGAGAGAGAGAGAGAGAGAGAGAGACACACACACTCACAAAGAGGAGGGAGGGAGATTTTCCATCTCATTGTATTGTGATAATTGAGTAAGTGGCTTAGAATGCACACACAATAAACTGCATTAGCAGGCTGAGCTCACGCAGAACACACACCCACACGCATGCACGTACGCGCGCACACATACACACACACACACAAAAGTGATTTATTTGTTATTACTCGTTACTACTTTCAAAAATAATAGTGTGTCTTGACTTATTACTCCCTGTCAACAGTAACTACTTAGCCTCGCATCACCAGACTTTCCACCGCAGAGGAAAGCCTGGTTAAGCTATTCATTGTAAAACTAGCCGTGTGATCCGGTTTAGAAAATGTGCAAAATATAATGGAGATTCAGGGGGTTGGTTCCGGTTAGCGTGACAATGTTTTTGTTCCCCACATAACGTGAATCAATTAGTTTAGTCTGGCTAGTCGCGCTACGAGTTACGACTTTGTGTGGCTTTGGCTAACACGCATTGTGTCTGTAAAATGGCGCTCTCAATGTCCTTTGAGATGTTTTCACTGATGCTCCTTAATTTGAAAGATTTGATCTTTGTAATCAACTTTTAGGTCTGTGCTTTATTTGAATCAAGTGTTTTGTATTGTATAAAAACAGACAAATCTATTTGTACAGTATATTTCCAGCAGCATAAATCAAATGTCTGTGTTGTGTGTTTTAAGATAGCATTTTTGTGATAAAAAAATAATGGCATGTACATTTCATCTAGCCTGACACTCCTGAATTGACATTTCGTTTCACTCCATTATTCAGTATGAAAGTGTTTCCATCTACAGCAGTTTCTGGGATGGGCGTTGCCAAAGAGGCAGTCTTCTGCGATTGGTTCACCGCAAAGCAGATGACGTAGTTGTTATTGGTGTTGGTATGTGGCTGGCTAGCCTGTTGCTTGCTACTTGCTAACCAAAGAAACAGGCAGAATAGGAGCGCTACAAACTAAACATGTCTGCTACTGATGTTTCATAGCGTGATCGATACGATTGCATGTTACTGCGGCAGGCAGCGCAGTGTTTATGTTTGGAAATGTGCGGTATGGTCTGGCGGCGGTGCTGGGTTACTTGGAATGGCACATGAGTTCTGGGAAAACCCCTGCACCCACGCTGCTCACAACCCCGACGTCATCGAGTCGAAGCGACACTGATTTGCTCGTTCGGAATTTCAAGCGAGGAAAGCCTCTTGAGAGCGTCACCAGACCTGAATCGCAAAAACATATTCTTAAAGGGGCGTGGCTGGTGATTCAGGGTCTGGAACCCAGCTACATTTCATCAGGTTGTAAAATAAATGAATCCATTGAGTTTTAAGACCAGGTGTGAACCACTGCCCCTCCCACTGTCAGATGCTTACATTTGGTTGTACTTTTTGGTTAGTTTACCAAACTAACCAATTTGTCCATTTGATAATGGACAAACCAAACTATTATTATACCAAAAGAAACAAACCCCAGCATTTTACTGCAGTCAGACTATATCACCATTATCATGGCGTGTGCCGATAGTGTGTGCTCCATTACTTTTGTGTGTGTGTGTGTGTGTGTGTGTGTGTGTGTGTGTGTGTGTGTGTGTGTGTGTGTGCGCGCGTGCGTGCGTGCGTGTGTGTGTAGCCGACAGTGTAATAAAGTGTTAATTTAACTTCAAAGAGTGTACAAACACTCACCAGAGTTCAATTATATGTGTTTCCAAGTAAGACGAGTTTGCAGCGGGAGAAGGCTGCCGCGGCATGAAAACTGCATAATGTTGTTGTCGCGGAGATGGAACAGGTCCATTAATTTTAAGGACTTTGAAACAAGGTGAGCGAGTGGGTAAAAACAAATATTTTGAGAGATTAGGGAGTGTCAATTCATTCGCGGCATGCATGGGGAAGTCTGGAGTCCTGACTCCGATATTGCCTGTCTGTCTCCCGACAGAATTTACAATGCTGACGAGTGGCGACAAATTGCAAATCACATTACACGCACTGCGTCTCGGCCAGCAATTCCACCACGAAGAGGCATGAAAACTGTACTTAGTTTAACGGTGACTGTAATATTATTCATGGAATGCCACTTCTGAGAAGGAACGTTACGTTTGTACATTTCTGTGAAGTGTCCCGGAGAGAGGCGTCAGCCGAGCAATGACGTGATTAAAAAAACACGTTGAGTTTCAACGTTTTTGTGTGATTTGCAGGAACATACATTAAAGTAACGATCACTATACGGTAGTAGGGTCCCTGGCAAAGGTCAAGGTCAGGATCCCTGCCTTAATAATTTAAATACATTGATCAGTTTTCTGGAGTGATTCTTATTTCCACTGTTCCAAAGTAGAGAGGATCTCTCTCTCTCTCTCTCTCTCTCTCTCTCTCTCTCTCTCTCTCTCTCTCTCTCTCTCTCTCTCTCTCTCTCCCTCTCCCTCTCTCTCTCTCTCTCTCTCTCTCTCTCTCTCTCTCTCTCTCTGATGTTTATGTAAAAGCCTAGACCCAGAAGAAGTCTGAAAGTTTGTGTTCAGACACACAGTCTTCCACAGACTTAATTGAATCCATCTCATATTACCGTAGTTGTTATTGTGCTAGGGCAAAAAGCTTAGAAAGCTTAGAAAGGCTGTCTGTCTGTCTGTCTGTCTGTCTGTCTGTCTGTCTGTCTGTCTGTCTGTCTGTCTGTCTGTCTGTCTGTCTGTCTGTCTGTCTGTCTGTCTGTCGTCATTTGTTGAAACCGACAACATATAATACAATTTTTAACGAGTAAACAATGTTTAACTAATGCACAGGGATGAAACGTGAACATATGTACAGTATGTTGTGTAGTATCTGCTTTCACAAAACAGCGCACTTTCCATGTGGTCTCATTAGTATGTGTACACACTCAAACGTATGAAGGAAAGTTGCATACTGATTAGTAGCGAGCATCGTGATATCGTGATTTCAGATGCAACCCCTGTTGTTCCTCTCCAACCAATCATGTGCTAATTGTGTTAATCTAATTAACCTGTGTTGTGTCTAGGCTCAACCTATCTCGTGTTAACTGTGTCAATCTTGTGCGTACTGTTCAACGTGTGTCTTGTTAATCTTCTAGTAGCGTATGTATAAACATCTCTCTGTTCCTTTAGCGTCGGTCCTGCTGTCAGTTTCCATAAGCCTGTTTGTTGCCAGCCTGTTTATGCACTGTATATGTTTCTTTCTGTTAAGCCTGAGATACAGTATCGTAAGAAGTGTGTAATCTGATGTATTATTCAGTTCTATTCTGGCTGTACCCGGATGCTGTTACCATGCCTGTCTGTCCTGTATATACTGTCTGGAAGAAGGAATGAAAATAGGTTTCCCTCACAATACTGCCTGCAAAAAATGACATGACAAGAAAATGACAGACAGGCAGACAGACAAACGGACAGATAGACAGGAAAATGAAGACGGGGAGAGAGACAGAGCAAATCCAACTCGTGGAGAGACGGGCACGTGCTGCAGAATCATGGGCAGGCAAACTGACAGGCTCTGCAATATTATCTAGGTCTATATCGTCGTTGTCGGGTGGAAACCTTGTATGTCCAAGACCATTCGTTTTGTATTTATCATTTTAAAAATGAACTAAACTAGTGAAAACAGCAGATCTACAAGCACACAACGCCTCGCACCGCGAGGCGTTGTGTGCTTGTAGATCGGCTGTTTTCACTACTTTTGTGCGACAGCCTTGTATGATGAAGCAGGGCTTTACTTGGTGAAAAAAATGTACAAACTCGAAACTTGGAGATGCGAGGTTTCTGCCCGACAGTGACGATATAATAATGTATAGATTACAGCGTTTCTGTAAATATTGGGGTTTTATTGCTACCATCCATCACCTGTCATTGCACTCTGTCTGGCCCATATGGAGACACATTGCATTACGTGATATATGTTATTGTCACATGGCGGAGGAATATCTTTCGTGCATGCATGCTTGCCATTCAGTTTCCCTGTTAATCATGTTGTTGTTGTTTGCTGTGCTTGAATGTGAAGTACGTGAGCAGCCCACCAATTCATGGTCTTTTCATTTCCTCTACCAATTAAACTGCCCGTCAGTCTGAGAAGCATGCAAACGCGTTTACTGGTGGACCTCTGGTCTCATGCATATAATGATGAAATGCAGTGTGGTACAATAAAGGATGATGGCAAAACAACAGGAATTTGCTACACTATACTGCAGCTTGTGAAGTCTATAATTTGCATGCACCACTTTTCTGTACCAAAACACCCTCATTAGCCTAGCTTTAGCAAACGCCATTTGTGCCAAGCCAGCGACTGCACTGAGCCTAACTAAACATTCAATTACAATTCTCTGCCAAAACTGTGCAAATTACATTCGGTTTGGGGAAACAATCTCATTAGCTGAAATACAGTCAGGTGTATAGCGCATCCATTTAAGTGTACCGTTTTTCAGTCAAAGACTGAATTTCCTTTTCAAATCAGGAAATAAAGACTACAACTTTGTTTTTATCGAAACGGTCGGCACCCGTGTTTTTGACAAAACTTTTGTCTAACTAGCCAAAAGAGTGGCTTGTTTAGCTACCGGTACTATCATTAACGCATGACGTGCTGAACGTTCACTTGCAGCACTTCTGTACCAAAAACGCTCATTAGTCTAGCTTTAGCAAAACCATTTGTGCCAAACCAGCGACTGCACTTAACCTAACTAAACATTCAATTACAATTCTCTGACAAAAATGCGCAAATTACATTCAGTTTGGGAAAACAATCTCATTAGCTGAAATATAGTCAGTCAATTACTCAGAGGTGTATCCATTTAGTCAAAGTGTACCGTTTTTCAGTCAAAGACTGAATTTAAATTTCAAATCGGGGAATAAAGACTACAACTAAATAGATTTGTATGAGAGCATGCCTTTGTTTTTATCGAAAGGGTCGGCACCCAGATTTTTTTACAAAACTTTTGTCTAACAAGCCAAAAGAGTGGCTTGTTAGCTACTTATTATTGACGCATGAAGCTGAACGTTCGCTCAGCCAACGTTGGCATAAAGGAAGACATCATAATGGAGAGGATGGAGAGGATATGTACATCAGCAAACTGTACGGTCTGAGTGTTTTATCTTTGGCAGGATAGTTTATCAAATGAACCTTCAACACTCAATCTCTTAGCGTCCATGATAGAATACATAAATCATCCGAATGAAGATCTATATATCTTACGTAGCCTACGTGTGTGTGTGTGTGTGTGTGTGTGTGTGTGTGTGTGTGTGTGTGTGTGTGTGTGTGTGTGTGTGTGTGTGTGTGTGTGTGTGTGTGCGCGTGCGTGCGTGCATGTGCGTGTGCGTGTGTTTGTGTGCGTGTTTGTGTGCGTGTGTAGCTACAGTCAAATTCTCTTTTGATATTACTCCTACAGATTTTGTCAAAAGAAATCACACAAATCAGTCATCTGATCAAGACGGATCTGTCCCATTTTTAATAGTCAATCCTGATTGTCTAAGATTGGCTTCCAAAGTTTGCCGGACACACATATTACACTACTTTCTCTATGTCTACAACGGGTGCAAATGCGGCTCGCTCTACAGCCCCTCGCTTTGTAATGGCGGAGCCCGGCCGGCTAATCTATTTTTTCACGACTCTATGAGAGATACGCCCGTCTTTTACCCGAGATCGCGATTGGAAATAATCGATGGATATTTTTTCTATAAAATCGCAAAGGTAAAGTACTTTGATGGCAGGGAACAGACTATAAAAATCCTTAATAAGGCAGTAAAAGAGTTAAAA
This sequence comes from Nannobrachium achirus, assembly GCF_963921795.1. NCBI lineage: Eukaryota > Metazoa > Chordata > Actinopteri > Myctophiformes > Myctophidae > Nannobrachium > Nannobrachium achirus. The sequence goes on from NC_137817.1 coordinate 50,784,420, forward strand.
AAATCTTTAACTGTACAGCACATGTGCCTGAGCATATGGGTGCAGGCTATATGCAGGACCAGGCTCCTGGTTGGAGTCAGTCCATAAAAAATGTATGGAGGTGAGTGACACTCAGCACTTCTCCATAATTGCATTGATTTCCGGAGCAGGCCGGGCTCAGTCTAATATCTGATGGTATTAATATCCCTTAAATATTCATGATGCATATCACTTACACATCCCTGGAGCTTGTTAGGTCATACACACACGCGCACACACACGCACACACACACATGCACGAACACACGCATGCATTTGTGCATTGTGTTGTGATGGGGATTTGTTTGATTTCAATCATAGTTGACATTTTATAGCTTGGAGCTTGTGTACCGTCACGCACGCACGCACGCACGCACGCACGCACGCACGCACGCACGCACGCACGCACGCACGCACGCACGCACGCACGCACGCACGCACGCACGCACGCACGCACGCACGCACGCACGCACGCACGCACGCACGCACGCACGCACGCACGCACGCACGCACGCACGCACGCACGCACGCACGCACGCACGCACGCACGCACGCACGCACGCACGCACGCACGCACGCACGCACGCACGCACGCACGCACGCACGCACGCACGCACGCACACACACACACACACACACACACACACACACACACACACACACACACACACACACACACACACACACACACACACACACACACACACACACACACTTACGCAATGTGATGGATACAATGGTAGACGAGCATCTCCTGCTTCTCATCTCTTATTTAAATGTTTTAACGTTGTAATTGTTCCCTTAAAAAAAGCCCTTTGCTTTTGCTTCAGGATATCAACCCTTTGAAAAACAGAATATAGGCCTATGCTGGGTATTGTCGGGAAAGAAAAGACAGAAAAAAGGAGCAGCGGTCAACTACGTTTAGGGTTTATTTGTTTAAAGGGACAGGACACTGACTTTGTTTTGGACACTGTACTTTTTTGATGCAAAAGACTAGTCATTGCTAGTTGCACTAACTAGCATTGACTGTTATGGTCACTTTGATTTGGACACTGTACTATTTTGATAGTTGTGCTTAAGGTCACTTTATGTATATATATTTATTTATATATTATTCGTTCACTCTCTTGATGTACTTTACTGTACTCTGTTCTTGTTTCTTTTATTTTTTTCCTCTTACTTCTCTACTTTGTAAATAACCTTATACTGCTGTGCTGCCTCTGGGCAACTGATTTTCCCCCTTGGGATAATAAAGGTATCTATCTATCTACACCCCAAATCAAGTTTTTCTTAGATTTTAACAAGCATAAATGTGTCGCCTGTTTTTTTTATCATCATTAGTATTTTGAATGGTTTTGGTAGGATATTTTCAGTTTAGTATTTTGCGATATTTTGCGGTCGAGAGTCGGTCCCAGACCGTGGGACTGTTCCGTTCGTCGTGGGACTATACTTCGTCGTACGGGGCCGCGCACATAGAAAATAGCCGTCTATTTTCTATTTGTGACCCTGTGTACGGCTGTTTATTGCGGCACGGTAAAGGTGTTTTGATAGATTTGATAGATAGGTCACTCCAATGCACACACCGTGCATGTGAACGTGTGTGTGTGTGCGCGCACTGCCACCACACACACATGTATGTTTGTATGCTACCAGTGCTCCAGGAGCTTGGCAGCAGCAGCCATGGTCGGTAAAAGTGTTGACAGCACAGCAGAAGAAAGTTAGGCCCTGGATACTAATCTCTGACGGCTTGTTTGAAGACTTGTGAAGTTTTGCTGCATAAATATGCCATGAAGTTGAGGAACCTTAATATTTTTTTCCAATCTGCAACTGCTAGTTAAATTGTTTTACGGACAGATATTTTGAGACAGACAAGCCAGTGGCCCATACCAACTGCTCAGTTTGTTTTTGTTTTGTACATGTCCTGCCAAAACAACATATCATCATGGAACTGAAGTCCTTTACTTCAATGCAGTAAAGCTGAGCAGTATTGAGTTGAAGAGAAACGACTTGGTTCAATTCTACAGACAATCTGATTTCCAGGGGAGTCTCTAAAGCTGTGGCAGTGATGTGGGGAAATGAATAAATAAAAGTGTCTGGAAGTGTACTAAAGTAACAAGACCTCTAGAGTCTGATGGCGATGTATAATCCTTATCTATTGATAATGCGTTTGTGGAAAAACCCACACAAATCACATTGCGGTGTTCAATGGTGAAGTCACGCTATTAAGCAGGCATTCCTGAGCTCCTGCTTTTACTTAAGTAAAAAGTAAAATCTATACTGCAATACTGCAATGCAAAACTATGTTAAGTAAAGGTCTGGTAATCAAAATGTACTTGAGTAAAAGTACTAGTATTTTTTATCTAAATATACTTAAACCAAAAGTAATACTCATTATGCATAATGTCCCGTTACACAATACCCAGGGGGCAAAGTACTAGTATTTTTTATCTAAATATACTTAAACCAAAAGTAATACTCATTATGCATAATGTCCCGTTACACAATACCCAGGGGGCAAAGGAAGGTGTGCTGCATTTGCCCCGACATAAAAAGTTGTCCACCAGAAATATTATCTATGACCCAGTAGGATCACAACCTATATGGACAACCCGGTCAATTTGTACAACAAAGTCCAATATGGCCGCCTCAATATTAGCCCCTATTAGTTTTAATGGGGGGTGAATAGGGCAAAATTTTAAACTGAGGGATATTTCCACGAAACTTCACAGGTTGATCAATGGTATACATATGAACATTTTTTGTATTGCAAGTTTCCATGAAATCCAATATGGCCGCCACAATATGGCCGCCATAATGTAAGGACCCAGAAAATAGGTTTTGCCTCTAACTTCTGAACCAGATGAGCTAGAAACGCAAACTTGGTGTCTATTTCATGGTGTCTGACCATGGGAGACTCAATGGAATAGCTAATTTTATTATTGGGTGTGTCTGGACCTTTATTGTGCATATTTGCAAGATGGTGGACTCCCAAAATAGAGCTTTAACATAATTTCTACCATGATTGTTGACTGCTTTTGCAAATACAAGCAATATGAATCCATTTGCTAAGATTTATGGCACAGAAGGGACTTATACCTGTATTATTTTTGAGTTTGCATGTTGTCAAAATGGCTGTAAACGAGATATTATATTTCCTGTCCGATTCTACTGTATGTAGTTGTAGCAATGACTTCAGATAAAATCAGAGACCAAAACAATGTATCTTAGAAATTATTTTTTTATTTAAAAAAAAAAAGAAAAAAAGAGAGATGAAATGATGAAATGAAATGAATGCAACTGCCTTTTTGGGTCTTTCACACATAGACATGCACATGCTTTCCAACAACTTCAGCTTCAGGGAAATTATAATGAACACATGATTAAAACAGGCTGCATTATAATGCAAATAATTGCTAGTCACTATCACTGTCATGTGTACCTATCCTGCTGCATCTTGTCTCCATGCAGTCCTTGGCAACGACACCCCAAGTAGCATGCAATTCCCTTCTTCGCACATGAAGTTCAATCACCCGAGAGAGACTTGGAGTAGAACCGCTGCTCCTTCACTTGGAAAGGAGTCAGCTTAGGTGGTTCGGGCATCTAGTACGGATGCCCCCCGAGTGCCTTCCTAGGAAGGTCCTCGATGCACGTCCCACTGGGAGGAGACCCCGTGGCAGACCTAAGACCAGATGGAAGGATTATATCTCCAGACTGGCCTGGGAACGCCTCGGTATACTCCCAGAGGGAATGGAGGAAGTTGCGCCGGATAAGGAAATCTGGAAGTCTCAGTTGGAACTGTTACCCCCGCGACCCGATTCCGGATAAGCGGTTGAAGATGGATGGATGGATGGATGGCACATGAACAGTTTTTCTGGCAGCCTTTGATACAGCTACATGATATTGCCTTGTCCATTGATATAGGCCAGGCTGGCTCTGTAGATGTACAGGGGACTGACTGCCTTCCCATCACTGAGAGACCATCCATATTCAGTGAAGCAAGGGATGTCTGGCTTCGCGATGTGTGCAGTTTTATCTATTATCAAATCAAATCAAATCAAATCAACCTTTATTTATATAGCACATTTACAACAAAAACCATTGCCCAAAGTGCTGTACAGGGTGCATCAAGTAACAAAACATGTAATATAATTAATAAAACAGCAAAACACATTATAAAAGCAAAGCATAAGATGAGACTAGTTTAAGGAACATTAAAAGCTAGGGAGAAAAGGTGAGTCTTAAGAAGAGATTTAAAAACACCAATGGACTGAGCCCTTCGAATAGTTAGAGGAAGGGCGTTCCAGAGAGCAGGGGCAGCAGCAGAAAAGGCACGGTCACCCTTGGTCCTGAGGTTCATTGTGGGAGCCACCAGGAGTGACTGGTCAGCAGACCTCAGAGCCCTGGTTGGGCGATAGGGCTCAATGAGCTCAGTGATGTAGGGCGGGGCCAGCCCATTTAGGGATTTAAATTATTAAATAAATTATGGCTGCAAGAGCAGCTCTTTTCAGGTGCAGGCCAAAGGCATTTTCTGTAGGTGGCAGCAGCTTCAACAGGGTTGATCGGTTATTTAGGAACTTGTACACTCTCAGCTTTTCCACGTCAAAGTCCTCCGAATGGTCAGCTTTTGATGCATATACAGCTATTGTGAGGTCTCTAGCCTGATTCTTGACATCCTCTGAGAGGGAATAAGAGGAACTTTCACCAAACTCCTGAAGTCAGCTCCTGAAGGCAATGTCATGTAGCTGTATCAAAGGCTGCCAGAAAAACTGTTCATGTGCGAAGAAGGGAATTGCATGCTACTTGGGGTGTCGTTGCCAAGGACTGGAGACAAGATGCAGCAGGATAGGTACACATGACAGTGATAGTGACTAGCAATTATTGCATTATAATGCAGCCTGTTTTAATCACCTGAAGCTGAAGTTGTTGGAAAGCATGTGCATGTCTATGTGTGAAAGACCCAAAAAGGCAGTTGCATTCATTTCATTGAGATAATCTCTCTCTTTTTTTCTTTTTTTTAATAAAAAAATAATTTCTAAGATACATTGTTTTGGTCTCTGATTTTATCTGAAGTCAATGCTACAATTACATACAGTAGAATCGGACAGGAAATATAATATCTCGTTTACAGCCATTTTGACAACATGCAAACTCAAGAATAATACAGGTATAAGTCCCTTCTGTGCCATAAATCTTAGCAAATGGATTCATATTGCTTGTATTTGCAAAAGCAGTCAACAATCATGGTAGAAATTATGTTAAAGCTCTATTTTGGGAATCCACCATCTTGCAAATATGCACAATAAAGGTCCAGACACACCCAATAATAAAATTAGCTATTCCATTGAGTCTCCCATGGTCAGACACCATGAAATAGACACCAAGTTTGCGTTTCTAGCTCATCTGGTTCAGAAGTTAGAGGCAAAACCTATTTGGGTCCTTACATTATGGCTGCCATATTGTGGCGGCCATATTGGATTTCATGGAAACTTGCAATACAAAAAATGTTCATATGTATACCATTGATCAACCTGTGAAGTTTCGTGGAAATATCCCTCAGTTTAAAATTTTGCCCTATTCACCCCCCATTAAAACTAATAGGGGCTAATATTGAGGCGGCCATATTGGACTTTTTTTTTTCTACAAATTGACCGGGTTGTCCATATAGGTTGTGATCCTACTGGGTCATAGATAATATTTCTGGTGGACAACTTTTTATGTCGGGGCAAATGCAGGTTTCCTAAAAAAAGGCTGGTTTGCCCCCTGGGTACAAGGTATCATTAGGCAAAAATATGTATAAAATCTTTTGAAAATAGCTTCAAGCTTGCAATGTGGCGTGTTGTGAGCTTGTAGATTGTCTATTTTCAAATAGCAAAGTTTAAATTGGGCAGAAGTGGTTAATACACAGTAATCTTTGTAATAATAATTCAAATCTACAAAGTAGCTAGTGACTGGAGTTTTCAAATGATTGCAGTGGAGTAAAAAGTATAATATTTGCCTCCGAGATATAGTGGTTCATTATGCAGAATGGCCCGTTTCACAATGATATTGTTGGATTGTAATTAGGCATTTATTATGTTCATCAGCTGGAAAAGGCAGGGCTGTATTACATTGTGTGCTGCCGGCTTGTTAAACCATAGTATTGGGGTAAAAAGCACATGATTTAGTGGAGTATAGATGTATGAAGTATTAAAACATTTAAATACTCAAGTAAAGTAAAAAAAAAAAAACTTCAGAAGTACAGTACGCTATGTAGTTACTTTTCACCATTGATTGAAGGAAAACCCCAAGCGCAGAAGTGATAACATGAGGCCACAGTAATAACCTGAAATGGCAGATGGAGGATTTGTCTCTAGATTAAAGGACTGATTCGTCTCCCTCCTTCACCTCTCTCGGCTTTAGTGGGACTGCACAGTACAATCGTCAGTGTCACCGTTCATTTAACACAGTAAAAATTAAACCACGCGTCCTAAGACCAAGGCCACTTTTTGCGTGCGTGCGTGCGTGCGTGCGTGCGTGCGTGCGTGCGTGCGTGCGTGCATGAATGTATGGGCTGGTGGGTCAGTTTGAGGCCATTAAAAAAGGAGCTGTAAAAATAGCAGACCTTGGGTGTTGTGATAGTTTGTTCAGAAACGCTACAGCATACTGTATACATGAGGGGACAAATGCTCTTCCAGGCCATAACATTGGTCAAATATACCGTTGTCCTGAGGGGCATGAAGTCATATTGATTACATCATTGGTTAATAGCCTCCTAGTGTCTAGTGCCTAGTTGTGTGCATGTCATACAGTAATAGGCTGAATGGTTGATCTACAACAAGCTCAAAATGAGAAAGAGATTACATAGGCCTCACAAATGGTTGTCATTAGTGTGGTTGCTATAGGCACCAGTGGTGTCAGTTCAGAAAAAGCTAAGGTATGGCAACATGACTGGTGTCTTGCGCGCGTGCAAGACACCAGTCATGTTGCCATACCTTAGCAACAGGCATGATACATTTATTTTAAGAAGTACCCCCCGTTTCTATGGTTTCTTGGGCTGGATATGGCAGCCTGGAACGGTTGTTCAAGTGCATTGCACCTGTGCAGCTGACCTGCGAAACCTGGGAATATACCATTTTGTCAAAATGGGGAGGATAAAAGTGTGGAGAATATAATTATAATACCTTGTTAAAGTGACCATTTTGTAACATTTTGCATTTGTAGTTATTTTACTGTAATTTAACAACATAATAACCAGCACAGATAGACAAGAGACATTCATGGATTTATATTTAAAAGTGACTTTTATTTTCGCCCCTGGCCCCATGGTATGGCAGCTGCATACCCCTGCCATACCCAATTGACGCCCCTGATAGGCACGCACGCACAAACGCACATTTCAATCTGGTGAGCTAGTTTCTCTCTCTCTCGCTTCTCCCTCAGCTCACCCATCTGTTCTACTGACCCTGACTCACACACTGTCTTTCTCAGTCTCAGTCTTTTTGTCCCGCCTCTCCCTCCCTCCTGTCTCTCTCTCTCATTCATTTTGAAAGATGCTGGTTTGACATCAGGAGCTTTGTGGCTCATATCTCACTGTCAGCTGTGCGAATATCTTATTTTTTCTTTATTTTCAAATTCATTCAAGTTCATTTTGTATTTATCATTTTAAAAATGTAAAACTAACTAACTGAAAATAGCCAATCCACAAGCACACAACACACACACACACACACACACACACACACACACACACACACACACACACACACACACACACACACACACACACACACACACACACACACACACACACACACACACACACACACACACAAACAGTGACACACATTCACATATGGGAGCTGCCCAGTACACAACCACAGTCCTATACTGTAGTCCAGTGGTTAGCAACCATGATGGGGACCCCTAACAGTGACCCCTAGATGTACAACATCTCTGGAGAACAGCAAGGAGGCATGAAACTACAATCAATTCCAGAAGAAAAAAACATTAAAAGAACACTGGAACACAAAAAGTTCAGCGAAGGTTATTTAGCCGTATCGCTTTTAATTGAGGAAATCCTGGAAGCAGTGACTTCAGTAGTTCATTTCTGGAGGCAATTTAATCCTAGTGCGGCTTTTTAGTTGTTCATCTGCAAGGCAATTTAGTGCGTGCGTGCTTGCGTGCGGAAGGGGGGGGGGGGATTTTAGCTGGCTTGAACAAATGTTAATGATGTATGTGTATGACGAAACCGCCTCGACAATGAAAATTCTAACAACAGTTAAGAGTGATTTATATTACGCATTTTTGTTATAAATTACCCCTTACAAAGGCATCTCTGAGGGTGGATAGTATAATGCTCACACACACAGTACAAGGGAAGCATCCACTTTCATAATATATATGTTATATTTCACCAGAACATGACAGGATGATAGTAATGGATGAGGCACTGCGGTCCTATTCAACTGAATAATGACTGCATGAAGCTGTGCAGCTTTGTTTCAGAGTATTTCAAGTCTTGTGCCTTGTGTTACCGCCTTATTAACGGGGCCGCGGCACTTCAAGGGGGGGAATCGTTAACATGTGTGGGAACGTGTTGTTAATTAACTCCAGTTGTTAATTAACGAAAAATTAAGCACTTGTCTTACACTAATTTTCACCAAAATGTTAACCAAATGTCTGCCAAATGTTCAGCCTACTATGAGATGCCCAGAATTGGCATTCTTTTTTCTTGAATTACATTACTATTACATGAATAATCATCCAGGAAGGGAGAACTATGCACTTATTCAACACAGCAAGAACGTCAAGGCACCTCTGACTGACCTGCCTGACCCTATTCAGAGCCTCAGCAAGGCCCGAAAAGTTGTTGCAGAGAGCCGCCACTTTAACCCAAAATGGACGGATACTTTCGCTTTCACTTTACCATCTCATGCCAATTCAATACCACACTACTGTATGTTTAATTTGCCAGAAAACAGTGTCTGTTGTTAAGATCGACAATATAAGGTAGGTATAAGTATCATTAATGCTGTCATTTTATCAACTGGCCCCTTGCCATTATTGTAATGTGGCCCACAGGTTCAGCTGTATTTCAGTATCCCTGTCCAACTATATGGCTAAACAGACGTCCATATTTATAGGGGTGACGCAGAGGCTGTGAATATTTAAAACAGACAATGTTTGACCGTTTCATTAAAAGTGGCTTGGATGGAAATGAGTTGCTGGAGGCTACTCACTTTTATCTCTCCACGGAGGATTATTGTCACGCTGGTTTGATGGCGAGAGAGAGAGAGAGAGAGAGAGAGAGAGAGAGAGAGAGAGAGAGAGAGAGAGAGAGTGAGAGAGGAGAGTAGAGAAAAGAGGATGGGAACCGAGGAATGGGGAGGAGACGGAGGAGACAGAATGTCGTTGGTGTCGGGTGAAAACCTTCTATGTCCAAGACATACAAGTTTTGTATTTATCATTTTTAAAATGAACTAAACTAGTCAAAACAGCAGATCTACAAGCACACAACGCCTCGCGATCGGCTGTTTTCACTACTTTTGTGCGACGGCCTTGTATGATGAAGCAGGGCTTTACTTTGCGAAAGAACCTACTCATTTGAAACTTGGAGATACAAGGTTTCCACCCGACAACGACGATAGTCTAAGATCATTGTCCTAGATCAGTGCTTCTCGCCCTACGGGTGCCAAGGGGGTTTGACTGACTGAGCCTGACCTGCATGTCATGAACACTCAGCGGTAAATAGACTCGAGGTTATAGCAGCAGCGATGAGCAAGGGTCAACGATTGCCCGTGCACACGGACAAAATGTTTCTGTAGCTAGACTTGCGGC
>NC_137817.1:50799253-50811753 GCF_963921795.1 Nannobrachium achirus
GCTATTTTCAAATATCCAAGGGATAAAATAAGGCTAAAGTGGTTAATATATGTTTTTTTATATTATAATGTATAACTGCAAAGTAACTAGTAGCTAAGGTTTTCAAAAAATGTAGCGAAGTAAAAGTACAATATTTGGATCCGAGATGTAGTGGAGTAGAAGTAAAAGTATTAGAAATTGGAAATACTCAAGTAAAGTACAGATACCTCAAAATTGTACTTAAGTACAGTACTTAAGTAAAAGTACTTAGTTACTTTACACCACTGCGTGCCCACAGTACTGTAGCACATGTGTGTGTCTGTGCGCGTGTACACGCGAATGCACACACTGCACTACGTGACACCAGAAATATTCACCTGCTTCTGTTGGCTAATAAACTGCTGCTGTTGACAGTTGGTGACTCAGCTAGCTATTTGGGGCTGTTGTTCGTGATTTATCAAGCACGACAGAAGGGGAGGGAGGGAGAGAGAGAGAGAGAGAGAGAGAGAGAGAGAGAGAGAGAGAGAGAGAGAGAGAGAGAGAGAGAGAGAGAGAAGAGAGAGTGTGAAATATGTTTTATGCTGATGACCTTGTTCTATTGTCTCCCAGTGCTGAAAGAGGTTTACTATACAGCAACAGCTGGACATGCTGTTGTAGAAAAGTACTGTCTGAAAAGAAAAAAGAACACATCTAACAATGCAAGATTACACAGAGCGAACAAGGAAAACATTATTATATGGTCGGGCATTGCAGATAAGCTCAAGGATATGATTCAAGAAGTCACTACATAGCCTGGCACAGGCATGCACCAATTTAAATTCCACGTTGGTCCGGGGAAAGGGGGTTGTTGGGTTTGTTTTTCTTCTTTTCTTATCTTGTCGTTGTTGTTTGAGTTGTTGTGTGTTGTTTGTACATTTATCTTGTGATTTTATTTGTTTTCTTAATACATTCATACTATATTTGTGTAACCTTTCTATATTCATGCTTTGAATAAAATAAAATAAAAATCTAACAATGTACTAAAAATGGCACATAATGCCAGGAGAACAAATAGCTACAGGTAGCCTACACCATAAATAACCATATATCATTTTTACAATGCATGAGTTATACATTTGGTATAACCATAATGTCAGGGAGTGTCAAATCCACATCATCACATGCGTGAATTTGTAGATTGAATGAATGAATGACCTTTATTTACTGTATATAGCACACTTGACAGCACGAATGCACAGAGTGCTTTACAGAGATACAAAGTAAAACAGTAAACTCTACAGTAACAGCAGGAGGCCATTATTACAGAGAAAACACCAATCAATAACAGAGAATACACAAGAAAGAACAAAAGAACAGTAAAATCAGGGATGCCTATAAGTGAACAAAGGCCTGTCAGATATGCTGTTTTCGTATGAATCACACATAACCGTCTTTCGTCTTGCTTAGCCAGCCCATCAGTGATCTCTGCGTATACCAATACGCCTGGGGAAATCTAAACTCAATGCTGAGGCTTGGACAGGGGAGAAAACATCCGCTTTATAAAATTGGTTAGCTATTCGAAGAAGAACAATCACACCCAGTGTGAAGTGAGCGGTGCTATCGATGAGTTCATTTCATTAAGCGTCCAACGAAGCCTTGGCCAATGTGACCCTGGCCAAGTGTACAAACAGACAACAATTGATCAATGACAGTCCGGACAGACACGGGACAAGCAGACAAAGCCAGATGTAGGTAGCGGCTAGCACCGCTCAAAAACCTTAAAAATGTGTGCAAATGTAAGTGATTTTTTTGTACTCAAATATTTGCTTCTGGGAGTCCCTGGAACAAAATATTTTGAGATGGGGGTCCGCGGCCAGATACATATCATTCTGGGGGTTCCTGAAATGAAAAAGTCTGAGCACCATTAGCAACACATAGTTTTTCAAAAAACTGTTTTTTATTTTTATTTTTTATCTGTCTCAGGTCTTTAAATGGGATAAATGTCAGATTGTATCCTTATATAGAGGGAGATTATATAGACACAATTCTTTTCCAGCGGGGAATACGTTTGCAGGAACACCGCACTGTGAAAAGAAGACAACTTCCGCGAATATTCGGCCCCACCTCCTAGAACGGTCTCTGCCTCATATCTTGACCAGGCTTTTCTCTTCGCAGATGAGTAAGCCTGGCTACGCGAGGCTACCCAGAAACACACTATCAAACCAACGCTGCTTCCCAAACACAGAGCCGGGTAAACACAATTATAAAAGAAGACTATATTGGGAACATTGGAGAGAAGAAGCTACAAGACAAAGTAGATTAGGATGTGTCCCTAAAGCAGAGATTATGAATTGGCAGAATGTGCCTCCACTGTCAGCGATAGGAGAACAGGGACACATCCTAACCAAGTGCACGCTCACTGAGCACAAATTGGCAATCGGAAACAGGACACACACACACACGCGCACGCACGCACGCACGCACGCACGCACGCACGCACGCACGCACGCACGCACGCACGCACGCACGCACGCACGCACGCACGCACGCACGTGTGACTCTTCAGTGTGTACATGTATGTGTGTGTACGAGCACAGGTGCACGTGCATTAGCGTTCACGTGTGCCTTGATATAGATGTACACAGCCCTGATAATCCTGGGGCTATAAAAACAATATACAGTTTAGTAGCAAATCTCTCTCTCGCTCTCTCTCTCTCTCTCTCACACACACGCACACGCACACACACACACACACACACACACACACACACACACACACACACACACACACACACACACACAACACAACACAACACACACACACACACACACACACACACACACACACACACACACACACACACACACGCTCACAATTCCCACATCCCGTGTGCTACATTTCGACTGTATTTATCATAATTCTGTGGCTTTGACGTGTCACTGTATTGCATGCAGTTATTAATAGCGGTGAGGCGTGGGGCGATAGTGGAACAGCAATCACATGTCCATCAACAGTAAAATTCCATTCCGGGACACGTGTCTCGAGCAAAACGCCTTCCCGAAACGATTTCCTCTCAAATTTAAATTGTGTTTGCGTGGGCGGTGGAGAGTCGCCGAGGGCGAATCTCAAACAGCACCTCGAACAGCGCCAAGAGCAGAGGATGTAAAATCATCATGGGAGGATGTAACAGACTCTGGTAATATATTCGGTTGGCACTGGTCCTATATGAGAACCATTTCTCAGTCAAGCCCAGTTAAAAAAGTCAATTCATAATTGCAAATTAAAGTGTGCGAATGGATGTCCCCAAATAGTAGCTCAGTGATTCTCCAACTTCGTTTTAATTTCAAGGACCCCCTGCTGCGACTTTTCCTCTGATCTTTGGAGTTCTAAAGTATCTAATAGCGTTCTTCCAGCAGAACTCTCGTCAAACTGTAGAGCTTGACTTCAAAAATCGGCACGCGCGTTCCCCGCCGCATCTCGGAGTGCAGTGCCTGGCCTTGACCCGATACGCGGTTTTCAGGCTGTTCCGGAACCGGCGCAAGCGCTGACTCATTCTGACATCACTCCTGTGCAAATATGCGGAGCTGATGTCTGACATCAGGGTTTTCCGGAACCGGCATAAAAGGCTCTGACATCATGTACTGTACGCCACATGAGTCAACACAGACTTCTGCGCGTGCGTTCCCAGCCGCAGCAGGGAGTGCAGTGCCCGGCCTCGACCCGACCGGGCACTGCAGCGGAGCTGGTGTCTGACATCATGGTTTTACGGAACCGGCACTGTGTCCTCAACAAAGTCAGAGGCACAGACAGATACAGAGATCTCCATAATAGGCATAAAGGGACACAGACAGACAGATACAGAGATCTTCATATATGGGCATAAAATGGACGCAGACAGACAGATACAGATACATCCATACAGTATATGGGCATAAATGGACACAGGCAAACAGGTGGTCAAAACAGGTCCTGTGACAACAGGTATAATGGGGTTTGCATTAAAGGGCGTGGCATTCATTACCTATTTACATCGTTCCCGAGTAGGCCGGTCCCCGACTAGACGCTTGGCCGCCTGACAGACAGATACAGAGATCTCCATATATGGGCATAAATGGACACAGGCAAACAGATGATAACAGGTATAATGGGGTTTACATTAGAGAGCACATTCCCTATTACATCGTTCCCAAGTTGGCCGGCCCCTAACTAGACTATTATCTTAATTAGCGGGTGTGTGGAAACAAATATTGGGATGAAGTGTGGTCAGTAATAAAAGAGATATTGAAATATGAAATACCAAAGACAAGTGTGGTATTATATTCAGGAAACTTGACGCAGGAAAACACACATGGAGACGACATGTATCTGGTCAAGGTGTTACTAGCAGCCAGCAAAAAAACAATAACGAGATTGTGGCATAGAAGTGACTCCCCAACTTGTGAGCAGTGGCATTAGGGTCGCTAGGGTTCATGTGGTTAATATAAGAAAGGGGGAAAAATAAGTTCACACAAAGATTTGGAGGACCCCCTGTAGTAACCCTGAGGACCCCCTAGGGGTCCCGGACCCCCTGTTGAAGACCCTTGCTTTACACCACTAAAACACCCGCCAGCTAAAGTGTGCCAAAAATAGCAAAGGACCATAACACACCTTGCTGTATGTGCTAGTAGACTGCAAAACCATCATGGTCGTTGCAGTGTGGCTGCTATTGCTCATTTACAGAAGACGCCCCCATGCTGTGACTGCACCTCTCCTCCCACACTGGCACACAGCGGGTCCCCAAAAATACCCGGCACAAAAAAAAACAAGCTACTACACAACCGGAGATTGTCAATTTGCCCAGTCCGCTGGATGCCTCACACCAATCCACCTGCCCCCCAAAGTAAGGGTCCTCTGTTAAATGGAATGAGTTAAATCGAACACTCTGGACCTGACAGCGTATAGCAGGGGTCTTCAACGTTTCAGGCCAAGGACCCCATAGTTCAGAGAGAGATGAAGCAGGGACCCCCACAGCCTGTTAATAGAGTCCATATAGTTCCATGTTTGGCAGCACAATCATCAGTATATTTTGGATTCATGTCAATTTGTGTTTTCAGATATTTAACAACTTGAACTGTCAATACTTAATAAACTGGACCTTTCACTCTGTAATTAGTTGTCTCTTTTGTAGATCTGAGCTTGTGAGCTTGTAGATCTGCTATTTTTGGCTAAAGTTCTCAAAATACAATAAGGACACTAGGGTTCAAGTGGTTACTAAAAAAATAAAATAAAAAAGTTTCTACCACACAAAGATTTGGAGGACCCCTTATAGTAACTCTGAGGACCCCCTAGGGGTCCTGGACCCCCTGTTGAAGACCCCTGGCGTATAGAATAAGCAGCCGAGCGCTTGGCAGTGTCGCGAGCCGTGGTGGGGGCGTCTGATACACATCGACAACTATTTATATACACACACAACTAGATCTTCAGAAAGCAGATCAAAGCTACCAGTATAAGAGGATCAGAAGTTCATCCGTGGAGCAGCAAAGACACTGAAGAGAAGAAGAAAGCCAGCATCTCTCTCTCTCTCTCTCTCTCTCTCTCTCTCTCTCTCTCTCTCTCTCTCTCTCTCTCTCACCCCATGGCCCATTTTATTCTGTTGTTCCTCTCTGTCTCTCTCTCTCTCTCTCTTTCTCTCACACCCCATGGCCCATTTTATTCTGTTGTTCCTCTCTGTTTACATCTTTTATCTCTTTGTTTGCCTTTTTTTGTTCTTGCTTATTAATCACTCTGTATGACCACCTGCTCACCTCATCACTGTGATGTCATGGGAACCACTGTAACAGATTCCCTTTTATGCCCATATATGAAGATCCCTGATGTCATCAATATTAAGCCCATATCTAACAGGACTTCATATGGGAATGCCCATATATGGAGGAAGACAGCTCATATCTGTGTGGCTGGTTCAGACAGGGATCTCCATGTATGGGCATAAAAGGGATTGTGTGTGTGAGATGTCAGACAGATGTGATAGATGTCATAGGATTTTCACATAATGAATAACTGAGTAAGCATGTTTGGGGTCTCATGGCATATCTCCATATACAGTACATGGATCTCCATATATGGGTCAGAGGGGTCTCCATATACTGTATGGGTAACTGGTCCGATATACATCACTGGCCAGAGGGCCAAGACATGGCCCTTCAGGGCGAGGTCGCGAGGAGCTTGTAGATCAGCTATTTTCGGCAAGGAGCTTTGGTGTAGAGGAGAAAATGAGCAGACTAAGTACATAGTGAAAGGTCAAGTTTATGAAGTATTCTGCCCTACAAAGGCAGAGTGCAGTAACCACGTTTTTGGACACACTGTCTTATTTGTGTCGCCCAAAGGTCAAATTAGCCTTCATGATATTGGGGGATGAACAATTAGCTCAAGAACAGATATACAATCAGTGTAATATCACTTATATGCCTTTAACTCATTTGGCTGATCAGCTGTAACACTTTTTTTGTTGAAATTCTTGTACGTAGTTACTGCACTCTGCCTTTGCAAGGCAGTATTGACGGTTCAAGTCTGCCTTTGCAAGGCAGTATTGACGGTTCAAGTGGTTAAATATGGAATCTATGAAAAGGTTGTGGGGGTCCCTGCTTCATCTCTCTCCCAACTAGGGGGTCCTTGGCCTGAAAACATCGAAGACCCCTGAGCTATAAGGGGTCCTTGGCCTGTAAATCATTAAACACGGCCTGCTTTACTCTCTCGTCATTGCGCTCTCTCATCAGCACCACCCCCTCTCTCTTTTTTCCCCTGTCTCTTTCCCTCCCTGCCCCCCTCCCCCCTCCACCCCACTCTCCATTAATGGAAAATAAAACGAGAGCCGAGATCAAAGGAGTTCAGACAAGGAGCCGAAATGAGCGTCACCCTTAAATTAGATCCGTGACATTCTGCGCTCCAAGCCCCGACAGAGCCCGTGCTATAATGTGAATGAGAGCGCAGGTCGACAGAGCCCGTGCTATAATGTGAATGAGAGCGCAGGTTGCCACTCGTCGCCTCCGATTTCCCACCGAATCACTCAGGTGGGACGTTCGGAGGAATTCTCTCATTGAGCCCAATCAGTGATACGTTGGTCAGGATCTGCATCTCTAGACCCAAGTAGGAGACCTTGGCTGCTGTGGTGGAAAAAGTACTCATTTTTGAGCGGTGGTAAACCGCTCCATAGAGTGGCTGTGTGTGTGTCTGCAGGGGCGTTTTTTATAAATTGGGGGCTCCCCACAAAGGTAGTAAAAGAGGCCCCCCATGAGCGCGCGTGGAAAATAGGTATGCGTGAAAAACAGTATGCGCGCGCGCGAAGCGCAGGAATTAAAAATGCCACCCTCCAACTCAATACCTATTCTGAAAAAGTAATGATTTAGCATGACAAGACAATGAACTTGACAAGACAATGAAGAGCAGAGGCAGAGGAAGCCTATTTGTTGTCATTATGGTTGGTTTTAAATACCTAACCACAATCATTTTGGATCTATTTGATTAATTTAAGAAGAGTACAGTAAGGTAAGTAAGGTAATCAAAGGTATATAGAGTAGGCCTATATGTATAATTTTATACAGGACATATTTGATGCAGGACAATAATTATTTGAATAACAATAACAATAAGGGAATATCATTCAATTATAATACTTTAAAAAATATATTTTTACAATTCCTTTTTAATTATTAATTTTCAAAATTTAGATAAAATAATTTATTTTCTTAACATCATTCATTTTCAATGTGTAATCTTTGAGTACAGTTTGGATATTGCACGTATGTACAGGAAATTCATAGAGAGACAAGAGAGTTGAGCTGATCACTTAACATTCCAATCAATCAACTCAATTGTCGCCAGCTGGTCTCTGTGTGAAATCTATTGACTCCAGTGAGCAGTTGGTCAATTCTTTAAAAAATCATAACTTTTGACAGGAATGAGCTAGAGACTTACTTTTTTTCCTAAATGCTCAGAATAATGAGCCCAGCAGGGGTCCCCCTCTGCCTAGGGGCTCTACGCAGTTGCGTAGTCTGCGTAGAGCAAATGCCCGCCCCTGTGTGTCTGTAGCCATTTCTCCTCATGTTTTGCCATAGCAGTGTGTGTGTGTGTGTGTGTGTGTGTGTGTGTGTGTGTGTGTGTGTGTGTGTGTGTGTGTGTGTGTGTGTGTGTGTGTGTGTGTGTGTGTGTGTGTGTGTGTCTGTAGCCTGTGCATCCTAGACTTATATCCTAGTCTGAAGAAGTTGTGCAAGCACGACCACCGCTCACTTCACATTGGGTGTGATTTTTTACTGAAGTAAAAGTATCAATACTGTAATGTAGATGTACTCTGTAACAAGTAAAAGTCCGGAATTCAAAATCTACTTGAGTAAAAGTATGAAAGTATTGGCATCAAAAAGTACTTAAAGTACCAAAAGTAAACATACAAAATGTTTGAAAATAGCCCAAGTATAAAATAAGGCTATGGTGGATTAATGTAAGTTTAAAATATAATCGTTTATATCTGCAAAGTAACTAGTAGCTAAAGTTTTCAAATACTTGTAGTGGAGTACAAGTACAATATTTGGATCCGAGATGTAGTGGAGTAGAAAACTGGAAATACTCAAGTAAAGTACGGATACCTCAAAACTGTACTTAAGTACAGTACTTAAGTAAATGTACTTAGTTACTTTACACCACTGCTTGGCTGTCCTATAGCTCTCTTACCTACCAGACATCTGTGAGAAAATCTGGAGTATTATTCATTTAAAGGTTCAATAGAAAACATTCAGGGGGGCACGGTGGTGCAGTCAGTAGCGCCGTTGCCTCACAGCTAGAAGGTCCCGGGTTTGATTTCCGCCGGCGACGCTGTGGGCGTGTTCTCTCCTCTGTGTCATCAGTGCCCACACCCTAGGAGGGGTTGGCGAAAGGGCCTTTCTGTGTGGAGTTTGCATGTTCTCCCCGTGTTCCGCTAGGGTAGATACCCTCACAAAAACAATGCGGTAATCCTGGTCTCTATACTGCCTCCCCCTGGCCAGCTCAGAAGGTCAGTTCGGGGCTCTGCCCTGGTTGGCAGGGGGAGAGTAGCGCTCATGCAGGATTGCATCTTAGGCAATTGGCACCGGGTAAAAAATGGGTTACAAAATTGTGGGGTAAATAATTATAATATTATGAAGAAAATATTCAGCCACCAGATGTCACTACTGGACATCCAGAAGATGTGTTATTTCCCTGACTAGTGTATAAGGCAGTTTGCAACATTGTAATAATGCTGGCTGTCTCCAAGGGTTTATTTTTTGGTGGGGAAGTAGAAAATAGAAGTCAAAACAGAAGGACGTGATGGCAGCTGTAGTCTTATGGGGGTAAACAATGCAATACTTCTGGACCTGACACAATAATTAAAATGATTATTACACCATCATAATATTGGGAAAAGCAACACTAATCCAGACCTTTTTAAATTCTCCGGGGGAGTGTTAATTTATTTTCAGTATTCGTTGACGTGAATTAAAGATGTGCCATCAACGTGGCCGTTAACTCAAGAGTAACATTATGGTTAAATGAACAAGGCTGATTGTGTACACCGTCAAATCTGGAGTGTAAATTAAACTGAGTTAAATTAGCATGTTCAGATTTGGCTGTGCCATGCGCCCAACTTTCAGATTCAGTTCACTGGTTCTTAACTCTGGTCCTTACTGCTGCTATACTGTGGTTTTTTAATTCTATTGTACAAGGATAATTCAGGTCTAATCTAGTCCCAAATTGAGACAGCTAGACTGAAACCCAGCACTTCACTCAGGATACCCTGCACTTGAGTGGAAAGCCACCACTCTAATAAGAGAAGAAAGAGAAATAATACTACTGTAAGTAGGGTTGGGTACCAAAATTCGGTACCGGGACAGAACCGATAAGGACATGACGGTTCCTGGGTACCCAAAAATAATATTTCCTTTCGGTACCGCTTATCGGTTCCTAGACGCACCAGTAAAACAAAGACGTGCTGCTATCCGTTCAAAAAAGGCTACATTACATTACGTGCACTTGCAGGAGAAGCCCTACACGCGCTACACTACGAAGGGCGCACACTCTGAATTGGGAAGCGGCTCTTGTATTCCTCCAACACACATAGACACACAAGCGCACAGCGCACACACAATCGGCGGACAACTGCGTTGCCACTCAGTCAACAACAACAGCGATGCTAGCAAAATTAGCAGCCCATCCACCAGTACAGCTGAGCCCTGCACAGCCACAGAGAGACGTGAGATGGAGTCGAAACATTTATGACAGCGTGGCATTCATCTGAAAGACTGTACGGCAACAGCAACAGTGCTTGCGGACACCCGCATGTCTCTCTGGGTTATGGTGCGACTGCGGGCTCAGCTCTCTGTCGCTCGCTCGCTGAGCTGTGTTATTTTGTCAAATCTAAGCTGGCAAATCGAACACTTCCGGTAGCCAATCTTTTCAGAATAAGATATGTTGTGCTAGCCGCAATAAGACTTCCAGGCGGTGGTCATTTTGGTCGACTTCTTAATCTCTTCAGAATAAGAGTATCGCTGAAGACATTGAAATATGATTTCATTTGTCATAATTCATTAAAACTGTAATTAAACATTCAAATTCAATTAAAAAATTAGGTTTTAAATGATTCATTCAAACTGTAAATTAAACATTACAATTAAATTTAAAAAAATGTTTTTGTGTAAAAACCAAACCATTTTGGTACCGAAATAGGAACCGTTTGGAACCGGAACCGATAAGCAGAACCGAAACCGGAACCGGAATCGTAAAAATCCAAACGATACCCAACCCTAACTGTAAGTGTAACTGATCTCTTACTGTCCTGACAGCAAAACCTCACTTTTATTACCGGTAATCAGTCAAAAAATGCGACGTGCAGCGTTTGTACAACTTGACAGCTCCTCTCTCAAAGGGACTGCTGACAAGCCAGTCCAGCAAAGTACGTGTCCTGTATTCGCCTCACTTTTATCATGACTCATGAACTTCAGGATGAAAACGTATTATATATAAATATCGCTACCCAGCTTCACCCAGGTTAATTAGCTACTTCTGTATAAACAATGTCTTGGAGTTTTGCCCTGGCCATGACCTTCAATCTGTCAATCTTCCATCTCTTGGAGGCCAGTCTATGAACTCTATAGTGATCTATGACAGTGGTTTTCAACCTTTTTTCATAGCAAGGTCCATTATTCATTCTGCACTTGAGCCATGGACCACCATTTGATGAGATTTTGCCTCTCAGATCCAAAACCTAAAAATGTTGTTATCGTTGGATAGGATTTTGTCCACAATTCCATGCTGTATTCATGTGGGATAGTGTTTTCTGCAGGTGATTCAGTCCGAGTGTATCAAAGGGTGCATTCAGAAATGCGCACCGGGTGTGTGCTCAGTGTAGTGAGTGCTAAAATTGACCATCGTGCCATGCACAGTCTCAGGACATAAACTACAAAGATGACCTGTATGATTTTATGAACCAGGGGAACCAACCCATTCTAAAATTGCAACATTCTTTCTTTTTAAAAACAAGATGGCGAAAGCACTATTCTCTATACTGCATCTTAGGCATTGACTTGGCCTAGGACAATATATTGAAGTCTTCACTCCCTAACCTAACCTTAACCTCAGTAAAACAATGCCTAAACCTTACCCTAACCCCTAACCCTAACCACACCCGGTGCGCATTTCCGAACGCACCCTTTGATACACTCAGACTGAATCACCAGCAGAAAACACTCTCCCGTATTCATGTAGTATTATAGGAGAGATCACAGGCCAATCAAAATAACACCTGTGCGAAGTGAGCGGTGCAAACACAACACTTGTATGGGGCCATAGTGTCCGTGCTCATACGGACATACACACAAAGCCAGACGTAGGAGCGGTTTGCACCGCTCAAAATGTATCTATCCATGACCTTCCTCATGATGATAACACACCTTTATGGAACATCTCAGCCCCAATCCCACCTGGGGTTGTGGTGGGTGTGCATAATAAGTACAGATATGTCAATACTGGGTTTTTAACAAGCTCCAAAGTTAGCAGGGTTTTGGTGGAACCTCTTGGGTTTACATTTACACTCAGTGATGGTGAGCTGCAGACTGCCCGCTCATCCCAGTGGATCCCAATTGGGTCAGAGATCCAAACATTGTCCTGCAGCGGGTGTATTCCATCTCAGAGCAAGGATTGGACAGCGACCAAATAAGCCACTATATCGTCACTGTCGGGCAGAAACCTCGTATCTCCAAGTTTCAAATTTGTATGTTTTTTCGTAAAGCAAGCCCTGCTTCATTATACAAAAGTAGTGAAAACAGCAGCCTCGAGGCGTTGTGTGCTTGTAGATCTGCTGTTTTCACTAGTTTAGTTCATTTTTTAAATGATAAATGCAAAACCAACGGTTTTGGACATACAAGGTTTCCACCCGACAACGACGATATGTTCATTCATATGTACACAGCAGACAATTAGCTTGACCCCTTTCAAATCTAGAGAAACAGCCAGCTTTCCTAAGAATCCCGGAGCTCAGAAATAGACATTTAAATCGGCA
>NC_137817.1:50816753-50906753 GCF_963921795.1 Nannobrachium achirus
GTGCCTGCAGGTGTGTCTGTGTGCATGTGTTCATGTGCTACATTCTCTGCATGGAAAACCCATACAAATGTTGTTCAGAGTAATGAGGGCACTAGAGTTTTAGTACAGCGCTCATGGGGGTGATTCACGTCGCTGCGACATTTCTCTCCGCGACTAATGCTAATGCTTTACGCGTGCTCTGCTATGCGGCGGTGCCCAGCACCGGAAATAGAAGATCTACATTAAGCTTGCGGCAAGTCTCGTATATGCGAGGCGTTGCAAGCTTGTAGATGGGCTATCATCGGCACTCTGACCGGCGTACCACAAAGTATATAAATCGGGTTTAATCCATTTAGGTCTAGAATTATTGAATGCTTTAACAAGATCTACAAGCTCGCAGCGCGGCACTCAGTGCCGCGCTGTGAGCTTGTATATCTGCTATTTTTGAAAAAGTAGTGAAAATGTGTGCAAATCTTTGAATATATGTATTTTCAAAGCGAACGTTTGTAACTCAAATTTTGCTTCTGGGTGGTCCCTGGAACTACATATTTTGACATGGGTGTCCGTGGCCAAATAAATATAATTTTGGGGGTCCTTCACATGAAAAGGTTTGAGAACCACTGACATAGTAGTCTCTCAAGAACAGACCAACTGAGCTCCATTTAAGTGAAAAGGACCTTTTCTTTGACGATGGCTATCCAGATTGATGACAGATTGCTGAAACAGCATTCAAAAGACACTTATAGAATCAGGTTTTCATGATTTTTCAGGAATAGCAGATCTACAAGCTCGCAGCGCGGCACTCGGTGCCGCGCTGTGAGCTTGTATATCTGCTATTTTTCAATAGTTAAAGCATAAAATAACGATACACAATAATGTGTACCCCGTTCTAAATGGTTTAAATAGGTTACGTCTTTGTGGCCAATCTTTGCTCTGAAATAGTCTTTAATGTCCTCCCTGAAGGCAAGGGGACCAGCCTGTAGGGAACAGTTCCACACGCTGCCATGCTGCAGCCCTTATGTCGCTATTATTACACTCCGTCCGTCCTTGCATATCTACATAATATCCATGGCATTACTGCGAATGGTAAATCAGAGCAGCGCTATAGCTAGAGTTCTATTTATTTTTTTGGGGCCAAACGTAATGTGATCTCCGGGGACGAGTGTGTAGGACGCTGCGTGGGCTCTCTCTCTCGGTGAAAGTAATGGGGGTACGAGGTGCAGTGTGTGTACAAACGCTGCTATCTTTAACGCATTCAGACCGGGAACGTATCTGTGTTACGTATTATTTTTTTATATACTTTGGCTATGAAAAATAGCAGATATACAAGCTCACGGCGCGGCACTGAGTGCCGTGCTGCGAGCTTGTAGATCTTACATTTTTGAAAAATCGTGAAAATGTGTGCAAGTCTTTGAGTACTGTATATTGACCCAATTCTAAGACTGTCTTCTAAATCCTTCAAATAAAAAAAAAAAATAAAAAAAAAAAATAATAATCATCAGTGGTTCTACATGTTTTTCATGTCAAGGACCCCCGACTTATATGTATTTGGCCGCCAACCCCCATCTCGAAATATTACGTATCAGGGACCACCCAGATACAAATATTTGAGTAACACAAGATCGGTTTAAAAAAGATCATTATATTCAAAGATTTGCTAAACAATTCACCAATTAAAAAAAGAATAGCAGATATACGTATATCAAAAAAAAAAAATAGTTAAAGCATAAAATAATGGTTAAAGTGGTTCAAACGTTCCCGGTCTTAAGGCGTTAAACAGGGCAGTGGGGCCGATATGGTGGTATTTCTCACTCTAATGGGCTCCCAGGGAGAGTAGGGGTCCCTGCCACGGGGACATTCGGTGTAGTGCATTCCACTTGTGTTATTAGCATCCTCCTGCTGGCAGCTTGTGTGGTGAAGTGTCGCTGTTATGGTTTCGGATCTCTGCAAGAGGGCGGCGGAAAAGGGATGGTGGACCCTGCAAGTCCACAGGGAAAAGTCGACTCTAGGCTACTAACACTCTTTCTTTTGGACTTCGTTAAATGGAAGTGTAGCTCCGGCCAAGATTCTGACAGCCATTGTGTGTTGGTGTATTTATGGTCGGGAAGGTAGTTTTTATTTCCCTCCCCGCATGGCAGCCATCGCATTACAATGCTAAAAAAAAGAACGCTGTGTTGCCTTAAAGTAACTCAGGGAAATAAGATAACTTATGTCAAGGGAAAGGCCCGCTCAACTTGGAACAGTATATTATTTTTGTATATCATCGTTGTCGGGCAGAAACCTCGTATCTCCAAGTTTCAAATGTGTACGTTCTTTCGCAAAGTAAAGCCCTGCTTCATCATACAAGGCCGTCGCACAAAAGTAGTGAAAACAGCCGATCTACAAGCACACAACGCCTCGCACCGCGAGGCGTTGTGTGCTTGTAGATCGGCTGTTTTCAGGAGAACTTCAGTTCAGCTTCACCCAGCTGAGTGCTGCCCACAGAGGAGCGCAGACTGGGTAGCAGGCAGGGACATGCTGGGCCCCTGATTCAGCCCAGGAAAAAGAGTTGGAGAGGCCCTCATTGCGCGCTCTCTCTATAGCGCTGCTGCTACTCAAAGATTTGCCATTTCAGATCATGACAAATGACAAGCCAGTGGGCCAATTACATGAGTTAGGCCTATATTTCGTTGTTGTCAGGTGGAAACCTTGTATTTATCATTTAAAAATGATTTAAACTAGTGAAAACAGCTGATCTACAAGCACACAACGCCTTGTAGATCTGCTGTTTTCACTACTTTTGTGCGACGGCCTTGTATGATGAAGCAGGGCTTTGCTTTGCGAAAAGATTTACACATTCGAAACTTGGAGATACGAGGTTTCTGCCCGACAGTGACAATTTACTTTGTTGGCCGCCAAGCCCCCAAAATGGAACGAAGGCCGACATTTTATTTAATTTGTTTTCCTAATGGCCGGCCTGGACCGGCCGGGAATGAACCGGCCGTTCGGGAGTTGTCCCGCTTTTCCCAATGGCCAGCACGTCCCTGGTAGCAGGTGTCTTGCTCCAGGACACATAACTGAGAGCTGGAAATCGTACCTGGGACATCCGGGATCTCCGCAGTACGATAAGCGATATATTAAAAAAATAAAAATCGTATCGTGTAGATTTAATTTATCGTGATATCGTCCTCCGTCATACACTGGGATCTATTCACCTATTTGCCGAGCTGCAAATCCGGTACCATTTAAAATCTCTATAATAATGGTAAAAGGTATAATATACATGCTTAGTCTTTTTGTTCAC
This sequence comes from Nannobrachium achirus, assembly GCF_963921795.1. Lineage (NCBI taxonomy): Eukaryota > Metazoa > Chordata > Actinopteri > Myctophiformes > Myctophidae > Nannobrachium > Nannobrachium achirus. The sequence continues at coordinate 50,820,016 of NC_137817.1, forward strand.
TCTCTATCAAATGTCTTTGTTGAGACGCGTTGTGAGCTTGTAGATCTGCTATTTTTTGGCAAATGTTCCGCCCCAGGATAATGGATTTTGATTATCGTGATAATATCGTAAATCGCAATTTATTTTGTCACAATAATCGTGATATGACATTTCCATATCATCCCATCCCTACTTCGCAGTCCTAGGGGCGGGCTCCCTAACCATTCAGCTATGGCCACCCCTTCAGAATTCCGATAATACATAAAGGGAAGAACAAAAACAGGCCTGTGTGCCAAAAAACTAGTCTGTTTGTTTGGTCGACTGCTGCTGCGGATCATCATTATAAAAAAAAAATACTCCTAAAACTGTGTTGATTGAAAAAGTGTTGATTGTTTCTTCCCCTGTTGTCGGTCAAAGCTATGTTTTTTGGCTGAATAAAAGCTCATCTATCTATAAATGCGACAAATCTCTGTGTGTATGTAATCCGCGTATCTCGAGAACCGTTCGTCCCACCGGCTTCAGATTCGGCACGCGCGTTCCCCGCCGCGGCGCGGAGTGCAGTGCCGGGCCTCGGCCCGACTCGGCATGCGGTTTTCCCGAAGCGGCGCGAAACGTTCGGAATCTCCTTACGCGGAGCTGATTGTTGACATCAGGCTGTTCCTGAGGAAATCGGCACAATCGCTGACTCATTGTGACATCACTTCATAAAAGGCTCTGACATCACGTACGCTGCATGAGTCAACAAAAAATCTCTGTGAATGTGTATGTATGTATGTGAATCTCGAGAACCGTTCTTCCCACCGGCACGCGCGTTCTCCAGATATGGGCATAAAATGAATCCCCGAATGGGGAGCTGATGTCTGACATCAGAGTTTTCCGCAACCGGTACTGTGTGTGCAGAGATCTCCATATATGGGCATAAGGGGACAAAGGCAAACAGATGGTCAAAACGGGTCCTATGACAACAGGTATATTGGGGTTTGCATTAAAGGGTGGGGACAAAGGCTAACAGATGGTCAAAACGGGTCCTATGACAACAGGTATATTGGGGCATATGGGCATAAGGGGACAAAGGCAAACAGATGGTCAAAACGGGTCCTATGACAACAGGTATATTGGGGTTTGCATTAAAGGGTGGGGACAAAGGCTAACAGATGGTCAAAACGGGTCCTATGACAACAGGTATATTGGGGTTTGCATTAAAGGGTGGGGCATTCATGGGGTCCGCTCCAAAAAATAAAATAAAAGAGACAAAGACAAACATAAGACAAGCGACAAAGCGTGGGACTGGGAGGATGACTTGAATGATGCAGATTTAAGCAGGCTGTGTATTCTGCTTAAAGAAGAAACAAACAAAAAGCGACAGAGATCTCATATATGGGCATAAAATGGACGCAGATAAACAGATATCTCCATATACGGGCATAAAGGGACACAGACAGACAGATACAGAGATCTCCATATATGGGCATAAATAAGCAGGCTGTGTATTCTGCTTAAAGAAGAAACAAACAAAAAGCGACAGAGATCTCATATATGGGCATAAAATGGACGCAGATAAACAGATATCTCCATATACGGGCATAAAGGGACACAGACAGACAGATACAGAGATCTCCATATATGGGCATAAAATGGACGCAAATAGACAGATATCTCCATATATGGGCATATGGGCATAAAATGGACCCAGAACTATATCTGCAGTGATCTCCATATATGGACATAAAATGGACGCCGACAGACAGACAGATACAGATATCTCCATATATGGGCATAAATGGACACAGGCAAACAGATGGTCAAAACGGGTCCTATGACAACAGGTATAATGGGGTTTGCATTAAAGGGCGGGGCATTCATTCCCTATTTACATCGTTCCCGAGTTGGCCAGGTCGCCGACTAGACGCTGGGCCGCCCAAAGGGCGGCCCAGCTTCTAGTTTAATAAAATGCTGATGATAATAAACAAACAAAGTGTTTAGTAGGGGCATCACTGTTTAACAGACCAGCTGACTAGCTGCACACTGATGGATCCGGTTTGGTTAATATTATAATATAATATTAATATAGTAGTGTGTACCAATTTGTGTATAACGGTCAAATATCATAATTCTTTGTGTTCCAAAACAAACCCTGTTATTATGTTTAACACGGTATAGATATCATTTTCAGTGTTAAATGTCAATGCCATCCTGTGTTGGGACAAATAACTAATGTACGTGATGAGATCTGTCCACTGCAGGTCATAATGCCCCGGACACAGGATAACAAAATGATATTGCCAAGACATGATATCTGGCCTTGCTACTGGGCCCAACGATACGAAAACATCTGATATCCATTGTTATGTTTAATTGTCCTATCAGAATGTGACTAATGTATTCTGTAACTCCATATATCTGTGAAATTATGTTTTGTATAGGCAGAGAAGCAACGATGGGTGATTTTGCTGTACTGTACTTGCTGTACTGTACAATTTGAACTCTGAACTATTCTTTCAATACATTTACAAAAACCGGACTTACACTGTGTGGACTCATTTCTTGTGTGCGAGTACTTTAATATTTTGGGGGACACTGTCTATTCATATGGAATATAACAATCTTTCCATCACACACATTTTCTAGAATAAAGGCTTTGAAACGTACAATATAATCTCCTTCAGTAATGTGAATCTCATCAAGCTTCACGTTACTGAAAGATTTTGGTTTTAGAGAGGGTGCCGCGGGTGGATTGTGGATCCAAGCCCACTGGGACAAGTCTACAGAACACGCTACTCTTCCTTCCTTCCTCGTGGAGACATTATTCAGCGTATTAGCTGAATGTGCACTATGGAAATGTGGAACCAACTGAGGACCCTGTTAGATGTAATTTCCATGTAATAAGCTCCATGGGTGAGTGGGACCAAGTCTATAGGGAGGTTCACAGGCCCTTTGCGGAGGCAGCGCTAAGTAGATTATTCGAGTCGTGTTCTTTTGCATCTCATAGCCCTCGTCGGTGACGAGGGTTCTCGATTCATCTCGTTGCTGCAACAGCTGAAGCTGAACCATATTACAGATGCACAATATTGCAGCATGGAATGATATAAGTTCAACTTTATTGGGTAATGTGCGTTCCTGAGGGAAGCGCATGAGTACTCTTTGCAATTTTGCAGCTCTCAATGGAGCCTGTTCTGTCTTGGAAGGCTTGTCTCGCTGCTTTGGAAATGTTGTAACACGGGAGAACAATGTTCTCTGGCGGGATCTGATACTATTCCAACAGGGGCAGATGTGGGGCTGAATATCCAGGGTCTTAACTAGTACAGCACCAACGTTTGAAAATTGACGTCTTAGTCAATTGTACTAACACAATTGATGTGTTAGTAAATCGTCACTGGGGTAGTATTTGCACCAGAAAGACAAGTGTAGTTTGTCTGTTGTTTAGAAAGATAATATGTTTGGTATTTACCTGGTATCATAGTTACTTTGTTGCACGGAATTGTTTTCTTTGCACTCTATTTACTTGTCTATTTACCTTGTTGTTTGTTGACTAGGGTTCGTGCTCTGATCTTACTCTGATCTTGCACTTTCTCACTCTGGGTAGAGTACAGACATTTTAAATTGTACATATTTGACTGCATGACGTACATGGCTGAGCATGTGAAAATTACAGATACGAGTTTGTCAGAGGGCACCGTTACACCCAAGGTTTCTAAGTACATTCTCATAAACAGTGATTGCCCCATTGAACCTTAGCAGTACCTCTCAACTATTTTGTATATATTTATTTATTTTAAATACACACAAAACTGAAAAAAAGAAAAGAAAAATGAATTTGGAAAATCCCTTGTGCATTAGAAGGACAACGTCAATCACCACAACCAGGAAGGTGTTTTCAATGAGTCTAAAATTGGTTAAAATAGATTCAAGTTCAAAGGACTTAAATACCGTATAGGGTGGTATGTCTGATAAAATTAATATCAAATATCTAAATATTGAATCAAGCAACTTAAGAACTGTCTGGGGTGCACACCAAAGCCCAAGTAGACATTAGAATGCCCTGAGAAGTACCACAGCTATAACAACAATGACAAGTGGCAAATGATAGTGTTAGGATCACTTTCAGAGTGATGTCATGAACAATACAAACACTGACAGACATATTTGCATCGCATCACATTTGCCACATCACATTCAGCATGTTTACAGAACGATATTACACATCAGTGTAGATGCTCACATAATCACTGCTATCTTTATAATCGTCATTGGTGTGGAGAACCTTTATTCAAATTAATTTGGCACATGTTTTACCTTCTCATCCACTCACCCTGATGTTGGTTGACTAGGTTTACTCCAACCTCTGGATAAGAGCGTCTTGCTTAATGCCTGATGTACAGTAATTGTAATTCAGGACCTCACTATATTCCATAATCCAATCTTCCCCATGTTAAACTTGACCTTTGTCCTTCACCAAGTCAGAACATCGCATGACCCACTTAACACCCCTGACCCGCCACTCGAGAGACCCCATCGTCGCTCGACAGAATACAAATAATTCTTCTCAAACGGGTGCACGCGATAACCAGAGCCATGCCCCATTCTCGCCCTGCGATTGTCCGATTGCGTGCGACCTCGCCCCCCCCTCGCCCGCCCTCTTAAGTGATTCATTACGAGTGCAAAATGAACCACTTTGTTCCACGGTGACCGTTGAGGCTTCCACCCGGGTTGAAGGTTAAATTCTCCCTCTGGAGAGCATAATGTAGTGGAAATCTATGCACTCTACTGTAATGTAGTGTAATGTACGCCACGTTCACAGCGATAAAGAGGGGAAAAAAGGCAGCGGCATATACAATAAAACAGGGCCTCTAATCGCTAATGATCGCCTGTGAGAGCAGACACTCGCAATCCTTTACTCTAACACACTGGCACGCACGCACGCACGTACGCACGTACGTGCACAGTCAAACACATTGCACCCGCGGTCTAACTCCGTCGACGATTGGACGAGCGTGTGCCCACTGTTCCTCGCCCTCGCTGCGTCAAGTTCTGAAGTGATCAGATGGAGATGACAGAATGAAGAGGGAGCACATGCACGCGCGCGCACACACACACGCACGCACGCACACGCACACACACACACACACACACACACACACACACACACACACACACACACACACACACACACACACAGTTGAGAATATCAAAGGGATTGGGACACAATTAGCTTGTGAGGGCTATAGCGGGAGACGAGAGAGAGAGAGGGGAGGGGGAGCAATGATGTATATGCTGTATAGAGCGGAAGAGACGGGTATAGCAGAGTGCTGGATAAATAAATAATATGCATTAGGATGATACAGAGAAAAGTGTAAAAACAGAGAGATAAGCAGTCCGCCGGGAGGAGGACAGTCTTCTATCATTGTGATGTATTACAGCAGTGGGTGACTGACTGCACCCTGCATTATTTAAATTTGCACAATCCCTATACTGTATTATGCAGCATCTGGAGGGATGTATTCCCAAAAATGCACAACATTCTTTTTTTACTGAGTCTGGTGAAAATGCCTGATTGTACAGCACAGGCAGTCCGGAAGGCTCTTCACCAGCATTCAATGTTGAGTTGTATCACATGGTTCTACAATAACCACTTGTATAACCTGACTTGGTGAACCCGTACCGAGTTGTCTCTGCACTTAAACCACGGATTTCCGTCTACACCAAATATGTTTGCAAAACAAAAAAGAAAAAAAGACAGTCTACAAGCTCACGTTAGTAGATGTGTCACATTGTAGATTGGACATAATTTCAATTCTCCATCTCTGTCAGGAGAGAACAGACATAAAATGGGGCAATTCTCGCTATTTCTAGGTGTCATCATTTCGACTAAGGGTTAGGGTTAGGGTTAGGTTTTTGGGTTAGGTTTAGGTTTAGGCATAGTTTTACTGATGTTAGGGGTAAGGGTTTGGGTTAGGTTTAGGCATAGTGGTTAACATTCACCAGGTTAGCATTCACCAGCGTCGGCAGGTTAGCATTTCACCAGGTTAACATTCACCTGCGTCGAACAAATGGAACGTCGAACAAAAATGTTATGTCGCAATATCAACACGCTTCCCATAAAATGTATGGATTGTAGCACTAACAGAACGGTAACCAGATATGCCCTCTAGACTTAGTTGTCCTGCGAATACGTGAAAATAGGAGATTAACAAGCTCGCAATGCATTGCTTTTATTCTTTGAGTTTGCCAATAATGACAAGGAATAAAGATTTGCCACACAGACACACCCAGATATTCGTGTGAACCGTGTGCTGTAGTTGAGAGTTTCCAATATTTAGATTGTGGTATTGTGGCGGCTGGCATGGCACACAGCAGCCTGGGGTGCCTGGGCCGATAAGGCTGCCAGTGGCAGTACAGGAGCAGGGGGGATTCCACATCGCTGCTGGACTGTGGAAGGTGGTAGATTGAACCACAAGACAGTGACAACACTCAGAGGCACAGAGAGAGAGAGAGAGAGAGAGAGAGAGAGAGAGCAGATAAGGTGCAGCCCGTCCCGGAGGCAAGGAGAATACACAGAGCAAAATACATTTTGAGGCTTTGTGGTGAGATGGCTAAGAAAAACAAATGAATAAAGATTTAGTCGCTGTCGAAAAGAAACCTTGTAACTCCAAGTTTCAAATTTGTACGTTTGTTTGTTTTTTTACCCGCAAAGTAAAGCCCTGCTTCATCATACAAGGCCGTTGCACAAATGTAGTGCAAACAGCCCATCTACAAGCACACAACGCTGTTGCGTGCTTGTAGATCGGCTGTTTTCACTAGTTTGAATCATTTTTAAAATAAACGCAACACGAGGTGACTGCCCATAAGTCCGAAATCTCATTAGTCCGAATTTAGTTAGGTTTAGGCATAGCGCGGGTTAGGTTTAGGCATAGTTTTACTGAGGTTAGGGTTTGGGTTAGGTTTAGGCATAGTTTTACTGAGGTTAGGTTTAGGTTTAGGCATAGTATTTTTCACCAGGTTAACATCACCAGATTCTGACTAATGGGATGTAGGAACATCGGACCAATGCCATGGCACCCAAAACGAATGGTGTTGGACATACAAGGTTTCCACCGATTCCGCCGATCTCCACCTCCGTCTGAGGTTTGACAATTTCCTCTTTCTCAGCTGGTTCCTGAATCTCAATGTGGCCCTGTACCTAGAGCTCGTTATTTCTCTTTACAAGCACTTTAAAATGTTTCCCTTTTGGGCACTGCAGCATTTCCTTCGTGAAATAGGAGGATGGGACTGTTGGACGTCTATTCTGTTTATAGCCGTTTCAACAGCATGCATAGCCTCAAACAGTACTGCTTTTTATAGAGTAAAAGCAGGCCACCATAGCCAGATAATTAACAGCAACACTAATGGAAATGGAAATAATTATGATACGGTCTAATTCCCTCCCACATTCATTCCCTCTCTACCCTCCATTTCTCATTCTACACTCTAGTCTGCTTATTCTGTTGGTATGCAGATTTTGTTTTCTTTTGTGATATGCTGCACTATTCTAGTGGGCTAGGTTTACACACACACACACACTCACGCATACGCACGCATACGCACGCACACACACACACACACACACACACACACACACACACACACACACACACACAAACGCAAACAAAGGGACACTTGAGAATTGTCTGAAAAAAGGATGTTGCAATCAGCAATGTATGAGTCAGCCCTTCGCCTGTCACTTCAAATGCGCCTAGGAACACACACACACACACACACACACACACACACACACACACACACACACACACACACACACACACACACACACACACACACACACACACACACACACACACACACACACACACACACACACACACACACACATTTGATCACCTTGTAATCAAATACACATGGCACAAGGCACAAATAAATAGGGACGTGCACTGCACATAGGCACACACAAACACACACATGCACCGTCTTAGTGTTGAATCATTTGACGGCAACATATTATCACTGCCATGCATTATTGTGTACTGCATGTACAGTATGTACGTATGCATGTACATACCTATGTACATAATACAGTATGTATGTATGTATGTATGTATGTATGTATGTATGTATGTATGTATGTATGTATTTATGTACGTACGTACATATGTACGTATGCACGTATGTATGTATGTATGTGTGTATGTATGTATGTGTATGTATGTATGTATGTATGTATGTATGTATGTATGTATGTATGTATGTATGTATGTACGTACGTACGTACCTACGTACGTCATTTACAACGGCTCTTGCGGTGATGTCATGTTTCATATTCAACTTTACCTTGTGCTTATCCAACAAAAGGTGCAAGCGTGCAGCATTATTAGTGACAAACGGGTTGTGGGTTTTGCAATGCGGTGAAGCTGAGACGTATTTCATGCAATTAGAACACACATCTTAGACCAAAGGATGGACATAACTGCTGTTGTGGGTGAACATAGATGGGATAGGCTTGAACAATCATTTTCTGAGTTATTTTAAGAAAAATTAACTAAATGAATGAGATCGCTACGTGCTTTCACTTCAACCAACACAAACACGCGTGATACACAGTTCAAACTTGATACTATACAGTATGTGAACACATGTATTATTTTAACAGGCAACAAAGACACACACACACACACACACACACACACACACACACACACACACACACACACACACACACACACACACACACACACACACACACACACACACACACACACACACACACATTCGCGCGCACACACACACCCGTCCACTGTACTGCCAGGAACTATAATTCATCCTTGACTGCACTCTCAGAGTGAAACCAAGCTATACGGTATTATGTTTTGCTGAGGTCACATCTTCTCAGGTGGTGATGGTACCTTCGTTTCCACATCAAGGGCAGACACACCATGCAAACACTCCAGTGTTATTCCTGGCGAATGGAGCGGATCTGCCCACTCACACACACTCACCGAAAGAGCAAGCGTGTGAACACCACGTACCAAACGGAACCTTGTGGACCTGTAACTCTTCTTGAGTGTGTAGAAATGGCACCAAATGGACCCATACAGGTCCAGTCCATATGGAGCGATACAGGTCCAACTCCGTTTGGTTTCATTTGTACACAGTCAGAGGTAAATTAACAGCGTAGGTCCAATGTAGCCTGACACTTCAGTCCGCACATCACCACCCCCTGCTGGTGGGTGGTGTGTAGTGTGGACTGAAGCTGCACATATTTTATTTTATTTCCTGCGCGCCTGAAGAGCGGGCGCTTTGAATGGGCCAATCAGGGTTGTATGCTTGGGGCACGTGGTAGGCTGCTCCGGTCCCAGCCCCCTCCAAACAGAGCTCTTGAGCTCACGTGAGACTCGCTCGTGGACTCTGATTGGTGTCCTCTGCCCACGTGAGAGTCTAGTGGACTCTGATTGGTCCGTGAAAACTGTCATGGCAGAGTCAGACTCGACTCGTATTATTTTAATAAACGATGCAATAGTGCCGTTTCATCACGTTTTAATACCATTTTTCACTAACGTAAACATGCAGACATATAATATGTTATGAGAAATAACGTATTTTTGCAATGTCACGCCACGTCGCGGTCGCGTGTGTGTGTGTGTGTGTATGTGTGTGTGTGTGTGTGTGTGACGTCAATAGGCTTCAGCCCCCCCCCCCCGCCGAAATAGAATGTCTGCCCTCAATTTCAGACTCTCTCCCCCCACGTAGTGTGGTGTGAGATGTCTGGCGCTCGCAGTCAGGCAAGGTCCAATGGTAGCAGTGTTGGAAAGTAACCAAGTAGTAATGTACTCAAGTACTGTGCTTAAATACTAATTTGAGGATGTTTTAACTTTTCTGGAGTATTTCCATTCTTCTATACTGTTACTTCTACTTCACTAGATCTCCTCTCCTAATCATACATGATCGATCACACACCATGAACCATGCCATAGAGCACGTACATTTTCCATAATGAATCTATACAATACACTATGCAGATGGAAGCTATCTAGCAAGCTAACTATTCCTAACCATTCTTAAACATTCCTGTCCTTGGTAGTTTCTTGTGCACTGTACATACTCTGGCCTCAGTAGTCCTAATTCTTTTAATGGTTAAAGTGTTTTGACCAACTACATTTTATTTCTAGCAAAACAACCTACTCTATTCAAACAAGGGCAGCAAATCGGCCAAAGCTGGCCCAGTGTTCAGGACTTTGTAGTATAAAGCACCAGATACCACTATAGACACTCACCCTTGTATTCATTCCTGTGACACATTTACAGAAGAGAGAGTCCAGACCATCTGACTTGGATCACACAGAGTACAGAAACACAGCGAGATGCAAACTCCACAAAGACATACAGTACACAGGACCAGTTCAAACCAGAACCTTCTTACTACGGGCGAAACAGTAACAACTGAACGCCAGTCCCAAACCTCACAATCAGGGGCGTCACACCAAATTCTGGGCCCTGGGTACAAGGATTCACTGCGGGCCCCCCATGAATGTTAACTATTGAAAAATAGCAGATATACAAGCTCACAGTGCGGCACCGAGTGCCGCGCTGCGAGCTTGTAGATCTGCTATTTTTGAAAAATTGTGAAAATGTGTGCAAGAAACCCATGTTTCCATGTCAGTGATGCTCAAACATTTTCATGTGAAGGACCCCCAAAATGATACGAATTTGGCCACGGACCCCCATCTCAAAATATTTAGTTCCAGGGACCCCCCCCCCCGGAAGCAAAATTTGAGTTACAAATGTTCGCTTAAAAAAATACATATTCAAAGATTTGCACACATTTTCACGACTTTTCAAAAAAATTGCAGATCTACAAGCTCGCAGCGCGGCACTCGGTGCCGCGCTGTGAGCTTGTATATCTGCTATTTTTCAGTAGTTAAGTTACTAGGGCCCCTCCACCTTGGGCCCTAGTAACTCAGACCCACTTTCCTACCCCTTGTGACGCCCCAAACCCCACAATGAATCCACAACAAAGTCAGGATCAGGAAGCTATTGTCACACACCACCCCGGCAGCCATGTTATAATCATCGCCGAGGTAACTGTATAATCAGCATCCCGCAGGGAAAGCCCATGCAAAACCAAAACAATATGGTGACCTACCGTCTTCTGGCGAAGTCACAACTTCCTCAAGGATCGGCAGCACTGTTTGAATTCACATTCCCATCACATCGCCGGCCTCGGGGCAACAACGCCAGATGACAAGTTAGGAAGGAGAACCGCCCTGTCAAGAGAAGGACACAGAGGGAGAGACATGCAGATAAGAGATAGATGGAAGTTGGGCCGGGGGAGAGAGTAAGAGAGATAGAGTAATGTCAACACGTTGCATCAGTAATTCATTAGCATTTGGAATGGCTGTTTCCTTCTGATTTCCCATCCCTCCCTCTGTCTGTTTCATTCTGTCTGTCTTCCTTTCCCTCCCCTTGCTACTCTTGCCCTCCCCGTGCCGTCTTTCATCATCATCCTGTTCTGGATGAAACGTGCAGTCGACAGACACTCTGGGAGACGGCGGAGAGAGAGCGTTCAACACGTTCCATTCAACTGCACAGTGAAATAACTAAATACTGTAAGTGGGTCGGGTCGGGCTTATTGTTGCTTATCAGTGGAGCAACGAGGGCGTCTATATCCCCTTTGTGTCCGGGGTAGAGTGCTCGCCTTTGAATCGTATTAAGGGTTCTGAGGTTTGATCCCGGGCACCGGTTATCTCAGCACGAGTAGAATGACTTGGGTAACTCCGAGAGTGTACAGATGAAAACGAAAATGGCTCCGCATAGATGTCCTTTTGGTTTCAGAGCATTCGTACAATGCTGGTACAATGAGTTGAATTAACACTATGGGTTTTACTGCGTGAACAGATTAACCATTTAAACCCCAGCATCTGTATTTTCTGGGAAAACTTTCACAGAAAATAGAAGATCAACAAGCAAAGAACAGAAAAAAATACCTGTATGGGGTTTAAGGGGTTAACCCTTAATGTCAAGGACAGACCCTCCACGGTCAGTTTCTGCTTGGAATCCGTTTCGGAAACATTTCTTCAGAATTAGAATAGTCTTGGGGCGTCCGGTGGCCTACTGGTCAAGGCACATACCACATAGGCACCGCCACATAGGCATGGTTGCCGCGGCGTCGCCGGTTCGATTCCCGATCCGGACGAAGTTTACCGCATGTCACTCCCCATCTCTCTCCCCATTTCCTGTCAGTCTACTGGACCTCCCTTGGTCAATAAAGGCAAAAAAAAGCCCCCAAAAAATAAAATTATAAACAATTAGAATCGACTTACAATGTAAAGCCTGCAGAGCTAGTTCAGGCAGACACTTCAAAGGAGCGTCAATTTCTGATCAGCTGGTCAGTCATATAATGCTCGCTCTCTCTCTCCATCTGATTGGGACGGGATATTTAATAGGTAAAAACCACTATATTCTGAGAGTAATCATTGCTTTAGTATAGAGTGATTGTTCAGTCACAGGACAGGGGTCTTCCTGTCTCTTCAGCTCTTTAATAAACAGAACATACATTTTCAGGTAGGTGACAAACCTTCAGCCAATCAGGAGAGAGTACCCATTCATCAGCTTCATTTTCTTCATAGTGTTCCAGTTCCAATTTTGTCTGCTCCTTTCTTTGTTTGTGTCACCACTTTAAATTTCACGTATCTGTATCCTACATGAGTTCTCTATCCTGATTGGATAAAATTTGTATCCTGACTTGAAAATGTGTTTTACGTTTAACAAAGAGCTGGAGAGACATGGAGACTCCTGTTACTGAACAAACAGTCTGTATGCGTGCTATCAGAATATAGAGCTATTTAACACTTTTAACCAAAGAAAATCACGTACACTACCTTTAAGCCTCCCTGCTCACAGCTCATTATTCTAGTTAAAATCTAGTTGGCAAATCATTTATTATAAGTCATGCTTACAGGGAAGCCGTGAACCCAAATATGCTTAAATATTTATGCTCTGTATATTTATGCTCAATGAATATATTTATTCAATCCAAGAGTTGCCTGACTGAAATTTGCATGAAAATTGCATGAAAAAAGAGTCCTGGGAATTTGTCCCATGACATTATAACGCAAAGAACATTCTGACACTCCTCTGGGGGAAGAAGGATCACCCTTTAATGCAGACCTCACATTTAGCACAATTAGAACAATGTGGGATCAATGCGCGAGGAATCCAATAGAGACGTGAGGGGTAGAGTTCTTTTTGGCATCGGAGTCACAGGGCTCTGTATTATGAAGAAAGTCCACCTGTCACACTGTATTCTCAGGCTCAAGGCAGGTTGTTCTTTGGTAAAGAGTGTGCTGTTTGTTTTACTCGCGCTTTGCTGCGGTTGATTGATGGAGGGTGAACCTTCAACCGAGCAAGACTGAGATATCACCGGGGTGAGACATAAAACAGCGGGACAATGTTAGAAATGCCTTCCATGGCTGTCGGAGATAAGACAGAACAATAGGAAACGCCGAACGGAGGAGGAGGAGGAGGAAAACATGCCATTAATCAAGTGTGAAAACGGCGAAAAGCAACCTGAAATCCTGAATGATCCCAGTGAGTAGAATAGGTGCTCTGACATTATAGCTTCAAGGAGTGGAGAAGGGGGAGGGAGAGGGATGGATTGAGAGGGATTACATGGAATAAGAGAGAGAAAGGACAAAAGAATAGTTGAAGGGATATTAAAAAAAAGAGAGAGATAGATATTTGATGTAAATGTTCTCCCCATTTTTTATAACTTTTTTAATTTATGTGTATTATATTTTATTCCATTTTCCCAAAGAATTATTAAAAATAAATGAAAAAGGTTATTGAAAGAAAATGGCCTGCTCAGGGTAATATGGGTCACCAGGAAAAAAATAATTAATGAATCTATCATGGTTAAAATGGAGTTTGAAGGTACAATGGGTATGTATGGGGAAAGGCCCTGGAGGGCCTGGAGGGCCTGATAACATTTACATCAAATATCTAAATATTGAATCAAGCAAATTAAAATCTGTTAAGGGTGTTCATAAAAGCCTGATTAGACGATAAAATGACCAAACTTTTTTTTTAAAGTGAAACTTTTAAGTGAGAAGGAGGTCAGCGGGATAGAGAGATACAAGTAAATAATAAGTAAGAGAGAGAGAGAGATAGAGAGAGAGAGAGAGAGAGAGAGAGAGAGAGAGAGAGAGAGAGAGAGAGAGAGAGCTTGATTGAAGTATTTGATAGAAGTTTTTGCATAGGAAGAGGTACAGTTTCATGACAGTACAGTTCACTGATACACGGTCAACTAAAAGGCAAGGCTTATTTCCAATGAGATCCGTCTCTTTAACTCATATAACACTGAATGACAGACGGATATAGAACACAGCATATGCAGTAGATATTTATCAGAAAAGCACTTGTAAACAAAAGAACAAAAAAAACTAAACAGTGCAAAAGAGTTATTTACAATAGGAGGGTCATGGGGGAGGGTAAACTTAGGCTATGATTATTGTTACCAAATTTCCAAAAGTGTTAAAGGATGTTAGGGATTGGCACTCCTTTATGGCCTTCGGGGGAGAGAGAGAGAGAGAGAGAGAGAGAGAGAGAGAGAGAGAGAGAGAGAGAGAGAGAGAGAGAGAGAACTAAGCTACAAGGGCAGGTAACAGGTAAATAATACATTTTTTTCTCAAGATTAAGGTGGTTAAGGTGATGGTATTCAGGAGATCAGCAACAGCTTTCTAAGCGGTCAGCACTTCTCCGACGGCTCGGATTAGCGCGAGCGCGATCCCACACTAACGCAACAAGGAGATTAGCATTAGCATTAACCCCAAACCCCGTGCTAACACGATGGGGGATTAGCATTAGTCTGAAACACATACAGCACACACACACACACACACACACACACACACACACACACACACACACACACACACACACACACACACACACACACACACACACACACACACACACACACACACACACACACACACACACACACACACACACAGGTTTGCAATTACTACTTTGTGGGGACATTACACATAGTCTACTATATTTGTGGGGACATTCCATTCATTTTTAACCCTAACCCTAACCCTAACCCTTAACCTAACCCCTAAACACCTTGTGGGACACTAAAATTTGTCCCCACAAGGTTTTTTTCTCCGATTATCCCTGTCCACACACACGTACACGCACACGATCATGATAACACAACAAGAGCTTTATAAAGCGATAACCCCCTCTGGTTCTGAAGGTATAAAAGAGCCTTAACGTGGGATTAGCTTTGATTTGAGACAGGTGTGTACAGAGCTCCTGATACAACACAATGTCAGCTTTACTCAGCAGATTGCCGTCAGATGTTGGCAGTGGGGGTTCTCAATATCTCCCCAAGTTGTTCCACTGAAGGAAAGGTGTTGCTGTTTCTTCAGATAATGCTTAATCTGGCTCATGCTCTTCCCCTTTCAAAACCAGATAGTGAGGTTTCAGATCTTTAGCACATTATAGCACAACAAATTTGGCACTGATTGATTGGCGCAGTGGTTTGTCAGATTAGCAGTGTTGGCTGGGCGCCAACCTTGGTTGGGCACCAACCTTGGTTGGGCACCAACCTTGGGTGTGCACCAAACGGCAGAGCAAAAGTGAGAGAAGAATGTACTATTACTGGGAAAAAAAACTGTAAAATGCTTAACATGTTGGCTGACACGTCGGGGGCAATACATCGGTCTGTAGCACTGGGCACCACGAAGGGTTAATCCGGCCCAGGAGCCACGGATGGACAGAGAGACAGACAAAAACACTAACACCAGATGGCCCGCGGCCCACCACAATATAAAAACCACACCCAGTGTGAAGTGAGCGGTGCCTTTGAGAATAAATACGGACATACACAAAGCCAGATGTAGGAGCGGTTATCATAGCTCAAAAACAAACGGGAAACTCATACTTGTCCCCTGGATTATCATCCTACATCCTTCCATGCTCAAAGGGAAACAACAAAAATGAGAACACATTGAATCATGTGGATCTTGAGGCTTGAGCGTGGCTCAGTGGATAAATGATGTCAGTCGTCTATGTCATATCTATTACATACTGTTTCGACAGTATGACATGACTCCAAATTTGGACAAAGTTTCAGCTCGATCAGAGTCCATCTGACTTCCATAATAAAGTAAAAGTGAAATATATCAACATAATAGTATTATGTATATATTGTATGTGTGTATGTATACTATGTATTTATTTGAAATTTTAAATAAATACATTGTGGTGGTATGTATGTGGCCTACTGGCAACGTGCACAAGAGATCTGACACTAATGGGTCCAGCAGACACACTCACAGAAAATAAGAAATAGAAAAATAGACGAGACGGATATACCCAGGGCCCAGGCCGTGAAAAGAAAGAGAAACAACAACAATAATTGTACCAGGAGCCAATGTTCCTGCGATGGGAGGCACGGATGTCACCGAGTGCCACACACTGAGTGTTGAGAAGAGGTGAGAAGAGAGCAAATGAGATCTAGACCCTCTGTGTCACCGTGCTTTTCTATCTTTGGACTGTCAGGAAACGCCTGGGAGTTAACGCTACAAACAAGCTGTGAAAGCCAGCGGCGGAGAGAAGGCGGCTCAAGATGCTCTGCTCGTCTAGTCAAATCTTCTACCCGACACAAGGGTCTAATGCAATTTCTCAAACTTTTTGATTATAAGGACTTCCGGTTTGATATGAATGAGGCCATGGGACCCCCTTTTGATAACAAATTCATTTTTGAGCGGTGCTAACCGCTCCTACTGTACGTCTGGCTTTGTGTGTACAGTATGTCCCTATGTCCGTATATGAGCACCATATGCAGTACGAGACTAACATCACACGAGACGCTATAGAGAGTATAGACCAACATCACCAGCTGATGTCACGGACAGAACGGCTCATACAAGGAGATATGCACGTGTGGTGTGGGGAGAGTGTTTTTTGCAGGTCTTTCAGTCCGAGTGTATCAAAAAAGCAACTGGGTTAAGGCAGTGGAAGCTTGTGATTGGCTGCGTGGAGGTGCTGAAAGTCGGAGATACGCCTAAAACTAACCTTAACCCTAAACCTAACCCCAGTATAACTAACACTCGTGAATGCTAACCTGGTGAAATGCTAAACTGGTGAAATGCTAACCTGCCGACACTGGTGAATGTTAAACTGGTCGGACCAATGGTGCTTAACCCAGTTGCCTTTTTGATACACTCGGACTGAAAGACCTGCAAAAAACTCTCCTGTGTGTTGTGTTTGATACCGTGCCAGCACCACTCACTTCGCGGTGAGATTTTATTATTATTTTTGTATCACAAATCTGCACTGTGAAATCGTACGTGTTTTGAGTTTGAATCCCGGACATGAAAGGACATTAAAACTTATGGTCGCAGCTTTAGTTCAAACTGGTTGTGACCCGGAAAACACACATGACAATGATATGATGCATGACAGACACACAGAGAGGGTCGACGGAGACAGGGACAGGTTTGACGGCTCACCAGCCACCGACACGGCGGCCCACAGAGATATGCCCCGCTACGCCAGATGGCCGGCACGCCACTGGTTTGCTACAAAACGTCTCCCACTGCGCCGCCATGACCATTATTACTTTGTAAGGAACAAAGAACAGAGGGACAATCTGATTAATGCCCTTGCTGACTTTACTCATGAACTGCTATGTTTTGAGTTTCGGATGTCGTGACTCGTGCTGTTAGTGCTTTACTGCGCCTTCCCCTTTTCTTGAGCTCCATTTTGTTGCTGCCTAAACACAGTCAAATCTGCGTGTTAGTGATGAGGTGCAATTATATTATTATGATATATTGTTTAGTAGTGAATACATTTGCTAGTTTGAGCGTGAGTCCTGAGAATTTGGATCTAACACCAGTTGTATATTTCAGAACATGACCCTGAGACACAGCTGCTGATAAGCTAGGATGAGGGAGGAGAGGTAGAGAGTGCATAGTTGCCACTGGTAGTCAGCGGCACCTTTGTTTTATTGCTGTGTGAAAGAGATACGTTTTTGGCTTTTACCTAGAGCTGTAGAGAAGAATGTGTTATTGTTTTCGCTTCAGACAATTATGAACTGAGAGTTAGGGTAGAGCGGGTCAGTCTTGTCTTGGGTGTAAGACGTGACATGTGTGACTGTTACAGCGTAAATAAATGTTTTCTATTAACTTTTAACATCGTTTTTGAGTCAAGGTTTTGCTGATCTTTTGAGAGTTTCAATTCCGCTATGGAGTCCATAAATTATGTAGGATTTCTACGAGAGCGTACAAATGACATTAGTAGATGTAGACCACCAGGGCTCTTCAACAGAGCGTCCGGGACCACAAGGGGTTCCTCAAAGCTACTATAAGGAGTCCACCAAATCTTTGTGAGATAGGATGTTTTTTTTGTTTTTTTTTTATAAACCACTTGGACCCTAGAATCCCTATACTGTCTGAGTCGAACATTAGCTGAACATAGCTGATCTACAAGCTCACAACACCTCGCAGCGCCCCTACTTCAAAGAGGTTTGGTGTAGGGGGGGTGAAGGAGCAAATGAAGTACTATTCTAGATTAAGTAGTTACATTCTGGAATGAACAAAACACCTGAATTTATGCAACACTGACGATAGTCATTTCAATGGAGCTATCAATGCAATCTATGAAAAAGGTCGGCAACATTGTAGTTTACATTTGTGTATTGTCATTTCTCTCTCAGCTACGGGGTCTTTGGACTGAAAAACGACTCCTGATATAGATGATCAGAGTTCAGATTTCCCAAGTACATTTTCATTCTAAGTAGCTTCAATCCTTTTATGTGTGACGTTCTTATTACTCAATCATCAGAGCTGATAGTCTTTACATGTGACATTTCAGGGAAACAAATGTCAGAGATGCACTTAACAGCTATTAATTTGAGTTCATTGCTGCAATTAGAAATGTTTTTCGTCTGTGCACTTAAAGGGCAACTGTAAAGCGAAGATGCTTTGACAGCGTTGTCTTTCAGATGTGTGTTTTCTTAGTTGATGGTGTGTGAGTAAGTGTCCTTAAAAACCCTATGGCACCAGTTGAAGACGTAAACTTTAAATGTCTTCAACTGGTGCCATAGGGTTAACCAGTTTGAAGTATAAGCTTTAAACGTAAAGCATATTGTACTTCAAAGTGGTTAACTTAGAAATACTCATATACCTGTAGGCTTAGTTGAGTACCTACAGTATATTATCACAAACGTTAAAGTCTGTTTACAGTGGCACAATACATATCACCAACACTATGTGCTTTTGAGTCTATTACCTTATGAATTGAATTGATTCAAGATTCAAGAAATTAAGGATTCAAATATAGATGTACCTGTATTTGTCACTCATGCTGAGGCAGACTGTGAAAACCAGATGGGTCTTCAACGTTTTTCAGGCCAAGAACGCTTTAGAATCTAAAGGGTACTTGGATACTTTGGATAAAAGCGCTATATAAATGCACCATTTATCATTTATCTAAAGTTTAGATACATGATAAATGGTGCATTTTTATAGCGCTTTTATCCAAAGCACTTTACAGAGATTGAGCATAACATTCACCCATTCACACTCACATTCATACACCGATGGTAGAGGAAACCATGCAAGGCCATGCAACCAACCTGCACATTGGGAGTAATCAGGGGTTCACTACATATTGCGTTGCAGATTAAACTGTTTCATACATTTCATAGATAGCTTCATAGACTTTGCTTGACAGCACTGTGATGCTATATATTTTCAGACATTTAACCACTTAAACCGTTGATACGTAGTAAACTTGACCTTTTTCACTCTGTACTTGGCCTGCTTTGTCCCCTCTACACCAGACGTCTTTGCTTACACCCCGAGCGTATAGATCTGCTATTTCTGGCTAAAGTTCTCTACAGTTTACAGTTTACAGTTTAGGCATTTAGCAGACGCTTTTAATCCAAAGCGACTTACAATCAGCAGATAACATCACAATAATAAACAAGATAATATGTCAGTACATCATCAACAATATAACAAATGCAAAAGGATATCTATCTAGAAAAACACCATATAATCAAAGTTCTAAAAAACATAAAAAACAAAACAAATGCTAACTAGCTTCATGTATTCATTGATTTTTCTGTAGTGCTAAGGGTTTAGGTGGAGTCTGAAAAGGTGAGTCTTCAGTCCACGGCGAAAGCTAGCGAGTGAGTCCGTTGTTCTAAGTGCGACAGGGAGTTTATTCCACAACTTGGGGGCCAGGAGGGCAAACTGTCTCGGACGAGTGGATTTTTGCCCTGGAGTTTTTAGCGAGGGTTCTGTCAGCATCCCTGTGTTGGCTGATCTAAGTGACCGGGTGGGGGTGCAGGGATTGATCAGTTTCTGGAGGTATGGAGGAGCCATACCTTTGGCTGCTTTGAAGGTCAGCATCAGTGTTTTGAATCGATAGGGATGCTAGGGTTCAAGTGGTCAATGTGAAAAAAGATATGTTATCACACAAAGATTTTGTGGCACCCCTGCAGTGAGGACCCCCTGCTGAAGACAAAACAATAACAATCAGAGAATAACAACAAGCTAATAATAAAGTCGATTCTGAATGCAATAAAAAACAATATAAAGTAAAGAGGTGAAGAGAAACAGATGAGGGTAAAACCCTGTACTGAATACTGTACACTCGCACGCCTGCCTGCCCGTCCACAAACACGCGTGCACCCACACACCCACACAAACACCCACACCCACACCCACACACACACACACACACACACACACACACACACACACACACACACAGCCACTTAAACTTCTTTTGCTAGCAGAGAGGGGGGCAGGGAGCTAAAACGAGACATGGAGCAGTTTATGGATCAAAGTAGCCGGCATGACTGAACGTTATTTATTTTAGAAAACAATTATTGTCTTTTTTATTTGGATTCTTGCACCCCATGGCTCCACTCACTTACTGTACACAGACCAGGTTTGTAATTTTAACAGCAACAGCCGCTAGGGAACAACAGATTGGCGGGACAAAACTACAAATTAGCTCCTCACCTCTGGGAGAACGAAGTGCCCAGTTCTTGTGTGTCCAGGCAGGCTAGCAGATAATAGAACAAACTTTGCTGGGGAAAATAAAATAAATTGCCTTTTTTCATTTTCACAAGGTTCGGGATATATTTTTGCCCGGTAACGGCCGCAGACAGTAAAATCTGTTTATTTATTGTTACTCTGAGAGTATACAAATATAATGCTTGCGGTTAACGTTTTATTCATTCAAATACGTTCCGGATTCCAGCTTTAAGACTCCTGGACATAAGTGCACCTCCTACTATCCTTTAGCCCTAAAAGTGTGTCTAACCTGTTGCATATCCTACGGTATTTCACTCTCAGCTTTCAGTAATGGGAAATGTGAAGTGCTGCTGTAACTTGGACTTTACAGATACACATAATCCCCCCTTGTATAAACTATGCATTTTAATGCTCAAAATCCTGGAAAGTGCAGGTTTGGCAAATAACAATGTAAAATTCTAAGAGGGCTCTCAGGCTGGTCTAAAGCCCACACATACGAAAGAATGTGCTTCAGTGAGCTTTATCAATAAGAACATATGGACTAAAAGACTTCTGTTTCAAGTTAAGGGCATGCATGGGCACGCGCACGCATGTGTTTGTGTGGGTGTTCAGAAAGGAGCAAATGAATGCCATTTCAATGTGACAAGTACAGGTAAAGCAAAGACGACAAGACCGGTGCTTAACGGAAGTGAGACGGAAGAGGACAGAAGATACGGGAAGACAGACGCAGACATTGCATAATGTTGTTCCGTTTGTACTTAAGACACATTAGAGAGAAATGGAGAGACAGTGAGAGGCAAAGACATCCAATCCAATTCAATCCACTTCATTTATAGGGGTGCGACGTTGAGTTCGTCTGACTCTCCCCATTACTAACCCTAACACTAACCCTAATCGCACACGTAGCCACATTGTCAGAGTAATGAGATGTCGGTCTGACGTATTCCTCACATTTATAGAGCACATTTAAAACAACAATGTTGAAACAAAGTGCTGCACACTCAGAAGAAAAAATAATAATACTAAAATACCTCAGTGGCCTTGTGGTTAGAGTTCAATTTTAAGGTCTCACAAATTAAATGTTGAATAATTCTGGGCACCCAATGTGTTAATGAGCTGTTCCAAGCTATTTTGTTTTTCAAGAGAACATCCTCCTACCCATCCAGACATATCCAGCACACGTTAGTCAACGGTATTAGTTACTCATTTATTCACTTAAACCATATACTTGCCCACGGTACCCCAGGGGTCTATACTTGGCCACTTTTTCCCCATCTGCACAAAGTCTCTTCACCACAAATAGACAATCTAAAAGCTCACAACATGCCCCAATGTGACATGTTATTTTCACCTAATGTTGCCTATTGTCCCCAAATGTTCGCCTAATATTAAAGGAAAGTTCTGGATCTGATGTTACAGTATGATATCCTCAGCAACTCTTATTTGTATCACTCGTCAATTACTTATTTTTTTGTTTGTTTGTTTACATCTGACTTTCGTAATGGTGTAAATGTCTCCGGAAGGTTTTGAATCTGTGGAGCAGGTGAAAAGAGGCGAACTGCCGCTAGATGCCACCCACCTCCGGTCAGAGCTAGAAATGGCCTTTTTTGTTTTGTTTTCCGCCTCTACCACTTGTTAACACATCTTCTGCCTAACCCGGCCACGGATGTGTTTTCTCTGGCTAACGGTGCTCTGCCACGGCTGATTTAACCCGACTGTGGTCAGGTTAGCTGGTTAACCATGGTAACCAGGTGTTTACCTGCTCTCGCAGCCACTGGTGAGCTAAGAAACTCCATATCCCATGATGCAACGCGGCCGCAATTTTGATAATTTTCACTTCCTCATTCAGAGCCATTGTGTCCACGCTGGACCTTTTTTTCCCCCTCTTCTTACGTCGCGCGACCGGGCCATTTCAGCTCTCCCTTGATGGAGCATGGAAATTACCGTATGGATTATGTTTTCCACGCACAAAAGAACAGACGTAGCAAGGCCACGAAATGGTGTGTCCACGCACTCCGTGTGCACGCTCCGCATGCACGGAGGCACTCCAGAACAGGTAATTATTATATTAAAAAGCCTCGGCAGTGAATAGTGTATTGTTTTGGCGACGCGATGGCAAGCATTGTGTCAATGGATTACGTTAAGAAAAAGCACTCGTCTGGAATTGTCCTTTAACAATGCCCCGAATATATAGGAATCATGCGATTAACTCTTTAAACTTTAAACTTGGTTTACATCTAGTAATTATCTATGGTAATAATCCTGGCTAAAACTAATCCTTTGGCGATTACATTTCCACTTAAACCTATAGATTAAGTCTGGTGCAGCAGAAATGTTAAACCTATTCTAAAACTGGAAGAGAAGTTATACAGTATATATTAAACCACCCCTGGAAAAGGATTATTTCACTTTTATTGACAGCAAAGCTGCATATCTCCACTGGGTGGGATTAGAGCTTTCTTGCAGGACAGACACGCACCAAACGCACGTACACAAGTGTGCACGTGCGCAAGCGTGCACACACACGCACACACACACACACACACACACACACACACACACACACACACACACACACACACACACACACACACACACACACACACACACACACACACACACACACACACACAAAAAGAAGCAGCACTTTAAAAGTATCACTTTAGGCAGAATCACAAACTTGAGGCTGAATCACAAACACACAACAGGAGCCACCACTTCTCCAGCTCCTGGCAGCTTGGTGCTTTTATAGTACGCTGTGTTGTCCTCAGCTGCCCCAAACTCTTTAGCTCAGTTGTTAAACTTGTTATAGTTGCAATTACCCCAAAAATATTAACTCCTTTGCCGTTCACAGTGTTAACAGCAACAGATTTACAAATTAGCAAATTCCCCAGAAATCGTATCTAGGGATAGGGTTCGGAATCCATCCAACAATAACTATTCCTATTTTAAAATTTGCTTAAATCAGTTCCACTAGTCAAGCTTTAAATTAGCATGTGCAAGACATCTCTGGTTATGAACCAGTTTCAACCAATAGATTTACTAACTGAGTAACACATCGAGGAAAGCCTTAAAGGAATAGTTCACCCCCAAAATGACTTTGATTGCTCACTCCATGGAGACTTGAATTCATGGATATTTTTTTGTTTTTGTCCCATTCCTAAGCCAATCATTTGAGCAGTCTTCTCAAATTATTGGCTTAGGATTGCGAGAAAGAAAATGATTTGGGCGATGAACTATCCCTTTAAACATAATATGGATACATTAACAGGAATGTACTTTGTGCATCTGAAACTGCAGCTCTCCTCCTGCTGTGCGTGATTATTTGCGACTTAATTTGCTACTGTATCTCTCTCTCTCTCTTTCTCAATTCTCTCTCTCGCCATTCTCTGAAAATAAATTGACAGCCGAATCAACGCTCGTTATCTCACATTATCTCCTCTTGCATATAAATGAAAGAAGCGCATGTTTGACGCATTTGCGTTCACACACACATGAACACACACACACACACACACACGCACACACACACACACACACACACACACACACACACACACACACACACACACACACACACACACACACACACACACACACACACACACACAGTGCGGTGTTAAGCTGTCCGTGTTAAGGGAGGATTATTATGAGTTGTCTTTCACAGCGCTGCATTAACACAGTATTGCTATGTGCGGGAGGCCCCCAGGCGACAAATAATCACAAACCACTTCACTTGCAATAATGTGTGTGTGCGCACGGCCATGCGTGTGTGTGTACATTATGAATCCCTTTCCCCGTTGGACTGTGAGTGTGTTTGAGCATGTGGCTCTCTGTATTTTGTCACATTTTGCATGCAAAATGCCTCTTCCTTCGAGGGGAGTGAGGTGTCCCCAATGCAAACACAAAGGCACACAGGGATGCATGTGTATTTCTGGCTGTGTGCATGTGCACGTGTGTGTGTGTGTGTGTGTGTGTGTGTGTGTGTGTGTGTGTGTGTGTGTGTGTGTGTGTGTGTGTGTGTGTGTGTGTGTGTGTGTGTGTGGTCTATAAATCCCTCTCCACGCTGCAGTGCGCCAGCCAATTTTAATAGGATCGTCTCTCCATGTGTCCCGTATATAAGGGAAGCGATGGAAACGCCGGCGGAGTCGTGTGATCGTCATTCGTGTCACGCACACACACTCCCACGTTACTCACACACACGTTACTGTCACAGCACAATTAGTCCATGGGCCATACGATACGAGATGTCGGTATCGGAAAGGTAGCAAAGGTTATCATGCATTTTTGAAAAGCTCTATATCTGTAGATTATATTTTGGTATGATAACCCTTTCTGAGACACAGCTAAATTGGTGTTATCAGCCGCTAGAGTTGGTGTCCCATTAACTTTACATTACAGGGAAAAAAAGCAAAAAATTAACCTGCTTTAAGTAACATATGAGGGGTCAAACTAAGGGTTTTTCATGAACATCTGTTTTGCATAAAAAACATTCATTGGGCTAAAACGGACCCCACAAAAGTGTGAAAAGTGATGACTCATCACTTTTGGGCCTGTGAACATTTTGAAAATAGCAGACCTCCAGCTCACAAAATGTTGCGCTGCGACACGTTGTGAGCTTGGAGGTTGGCTATTTTTGGTACTTGATACCACACTGAACTAAGCATAATCAAGTGAATTACGGAGATGTGGCGTAACGGCATGGATTTCTACACAGAGAGGGCAATTATTTCATCATAAGATGCTGCATTCCAAGTTCAGGAGAGTTTGGACAAGGCAATTCTCTTTAATGTTGCCTTCAGGTATGGCATGTAAAGAGGCAATTTGCATTTCTTTCTCCATAGTAATGGTCTGGAGAGGGCACTTTTTACAGACGGGTAAAAGGGCAGGGGCTCAAGCCCCCTTTGATGTCTATGTGTGCACATGCCTGATTCTGATTAAGGCTCTATTTTATTTGGTGTAGCACAGTGGTTCTTAAATGTTTTGATTTCAAGGACCACCAATACTCTGAGAGTGTACATTTGTACACATTTGCACACTGGGACCTTCTCCAAGGACCCCTGGAGGAGCCCGGACCGCACTTTGAGAACCATTGCTTTACTGTAAGCTTAGAGTTACAGGAAGCTATATGTCGCTCATTATTGATTGGTCGTCAATATTATCTATTTCCTGTTCAACTGCCGGTAATGAAGCATCCATAATGAGAAACATGTTGGGGTCACATCTGCTCATGTATATGTATGAATGAATGGATTTAGCACAAGAACACGCACTCGCACACACGCACTCACCCACACCCACCCACCCACCCACACACACACACACACACACACACACACACACACACACACACACACACACACACACACACACACACACACACACACACACACACACACACACACACACACACACACACACACACACACACACACACACACACACACACACACACAAGATACCAGTAAGACTCCCTAATCGGGAGATAAGCGACCGTTGGTCGCTTATCTCCACAAATAGGCCAAAAGTTTGTTTTACCAATTATCAAGACATACGGGCAGTTGACAGTTTGCCATGGTTACTCATTGAAGTTGAATCTCCATATATGGAGATAACCTACACTGTTAATTATTACCAGGATCTCACAATACTTTACATTATTATTTCACAATATAATACTGTATTCTGAATATTACTGTGTAATCACACCATCCTCTGTGATAACACAACGAATGACTGTACTCTAAATTGTTATCAGGATTACACAACACTTTACAATATATCTCACAATAAAACATTGTGTTCAGAATGTTATTGTGATATCACAACAAATGACTTGAACCGCGCTGCATTGTGGGATATCATTTCAAATTTTCATCCATTGTGAGAGGGAGAAGCAGTGAACTGATGGTGAAGATGGAATTATGAAATTATGAAGTCAATTTCAATTCAAAGGAGCTTTCAGAAGTCGTGTGAAGTTCATAACAGTGCTCTGCTAAGGTAAGTCAGTTTTCTCTCCTCCACCTTATAGTTGTGCTATCAGTCCTGCTCCAGCAAATTGTGTGCAGCACTGCCGCCGAAAGTTTTTCATGTCTGTAATAACATTTTAAATGTGTGTTTCCCTCACACACCGTTATAAGTAACTAAATAACAGATATACAAGCTCACAGCGGCGGCACTCGGTGCCGCGCTGTGAGCTTGTAAGCCAAGCCGGTGTGTGTGTGGTTTGTGCCGCTCACAGGCTCACGTCCATGGGGCTTTAGTGTTATGTAAGTCGGCTACGCAATGTTCGCCCTGTCGGTTCAATACGACCGACGCGCGGGGAGCTCTCCCGCGACGCACGAGTTACGCGGGGGTCCATTGTGTGGTTTCTGTGTGGACACAGGCTCACGTCAGCGGGGCTTAGTGTCATATGTTGGCTGCTTACTAGCGGTAGGGAACGTTCGCCCCGCCGGTTCAATACAGCCGACGCGCGGGGAAGAATGCGGGTCCATTTGGTTCCTATCATTTAGCCGTGGACCACCTGGAACTCCATCAACCAGACGCGATAATGACCGGACACCACTTTGAGAACCACAGACAATCCTTGTGTCAGTTGTTGTATCCTTACGCGTTACGCCGGGTCCATTTGGTTCTCAACTATATCAATGATAATATTTGCACCGCGGGGGAGGTTTTATGCTCCAGTGTGGCTAAAAGTTGCTGTTGTAAAAGCAGCCGATCCACAACACAAGCCAAGCGTCACGACACAGGAGTCTGTAGATCATTGGTTTTCAAAGTGGGGTCCGGGACCCCTCAGGAGTCCTTCAGGGAGTTCCAGGGGGTCCCTGGCTAAATGATAACAGGTCCATTTGTTCTATTTGTACATTCTGAGAGTTAAATTAACATATATCATCTCAGAGATAGAAATGCCATTAAATGGGTGTCCTGGGGGTCCTTGAAATTAAAATGGAATCACTACAGAGCCTTAAAAATCTTCTCTTATGGGGGTCCCTGGCGTGTATATCTTTTCAAATGGACGTCCACTGGCAGATAAGTGTTAAATTGGGGTTTGTTGACGTGAAAAAGTTTGAGAACCACTGGGTGACACCATCAGATTAATGATTGATTATTACCATACCTGACGTTGTGCTGTCCACTGTAGGAGCATAAATTCAATTTCTGTCAGAAATCCCATCATAAGTATAATGTCCTTAAATCCTTATGCATGGATTACATCTATATATTTAATTGCCTACATTAAAACTTTGTTTTGACTTTGATGGAATCTCCTCGCCCCTCCCCTTTCCTCCACATGTGAGACATTATGGTCATTAGGGTGACATAGGGTGATTTTTTGCCCCTTAATATCATAATGTAAGCATACCTAGAAAATAATGTAAGTCAGAAAATACTGGAATGTGTCTGAATAGAGATTTTATTTTTTATCTTCATCAAATAATATTAAAGTAAAATAAACTGAACATTTTGGAAAGATTTCATTTTTTTTTATGTACCAAACAGTACATGCCACAGAGTGATACGCCACTCTGTGGGCATAAATAAATTGTGTGTGTGTGTGTGTGTGTGTGTGTGTGTGTGTGTGTGTGTGTGTGTGTGTGTGTGTGTGTGTGTGTGTGTGTGTGTGTGTAGATTGTGGAATGCATTTAGCATTTCACCTCTTAACAATATCACACAATGGGTATCTCTGTTCAGGTGATACAATGAAACCTTGGGCCTGGAAGGATGCTGTCCATTGAAGAACAAGTGATGGGACCACATGATGTCTGCAGTATCCTGAGGATGGCACGTGCACTCTGGAGTTTATCCAAAGGTATTATACTTATAGGCTAATGAAAATTAATTATACTGAATTTAACATTGTTAATAGAATTTGGCATAGAATAATACAAAGTAGATCTAATGTGATTGACAAATTGATTGAGGTTCTAGATAAGGTTTTAGAGGTCCTGGAGAGAGTTTGGTGTCAGCTTGAGATCTCTTGGGCATGGTCATTGAGGTGGTTGTTGTCTTGTCTTATTTATTTTACAGGCGTGTGCCGCAGCCGCTGATGTGCAGAGGACAGAGAAATTACCAAGCACCCCCTGCTTGATTGTTCAAGGTACTGTTGATATCTGGATTTTATATTATAATCTACATGATCATAAGCTACTTTTCACATAAGCTGATCAGTGTCTTGATCTAGGACCCCCGAATTGACAAGCCAGTAGACCCCATTTGAAAAGCAATGCCAGGGACCCCCATAAGAGAAGATTAGGCTACAGACCCCCCATTTAATAGCATATCAATCTCTGAGACCCCAATCTACAGTATATTGTAAAATCTATGTTAATTTAATTCTGAGTGTACAAATGGGAACAAAATTGACATGTTAGGGTCCATTTGGTTCTGAGTTACATACCCAATAAGGGTCCATTTAGTTCCCAATTATCATTTAGCTGGGGACCCCCTAGAACTCCCTCAAGGACCCCTGGGGGTCCCCAGACGATTCATCAACCTGGTTGTAAAAATAGTGTAAGTAAAGTGACTAAATCTGGCTTATATTTCTGTCTTACCTTCAAAAACCCTTCAAAATCCCAGACAAAAAAACATTGCTGAATCTGACCCTAATTTGAGAATTGTCCTAAATGCCCGTTAAATCAAAATAAAGTGAGTTGTGTCACAGTTTGTGATGTTGCTGATCATTGAAATTCTACTCTTGTTCAATTAGCATTTCACCTCTACAATATCACATAATGGGTATCTCTGTTCAGGTGATTTAATGAAGTCTATGGCCTGGATGCTGTCCATTGAAGAACAAGTGGTGATGGGACAACACGATGGGATCATTATTGGATAGCTGTGGTTTTCGCGATCTACTACAACTTCAATCTGCTCCTGAGGATGGTGTGTGTACTCTGGATTGGAGGTATTGTAACACTGAAATTGTACTGAAACATTGTACTAGGGGGCACGGTGGCGCAGTGGTTAGTGCTTCGCCTCACAGCTAGAAGGTCCTGGGTTCGATTCCCGCCGGGGGACGCTGTGGGTGCTGGGGGCGTGTCTCTCCCTCCGCGTCATCAGCGCCCACACCCTAGGTGGGGTCGGCGATAGGGCCTTTCTGTGTGGAGTTTGCATGTTCTCCCCGTGTCTCCTAGGGTTGATACCCTCACAAAAACATGCAGTAATCCTGGTCTCAATAATGCCTCCCCCTGGCCAGCCGGGGCGCTTGATGGAGGGGAAAGGAACTGGTTGGAATAACGTGTTCCTTCCACGCGCTACGTCCATCCCGGGGAAATCCCCCCTGTCAGGTGAAAAGAAACAACTTGGACTACTCATGCATTGAAGGAAGCATGAGGTCAGTCCGTTGTCTCCCCAGGCACGGCAGAGGGAGAGCAGAGCCCAGGATTACATAGACAATTCGCACTGGGTGAAAATGGGTTGCAAAATTGTGGGATAAAAATTATATTTAAAAAAATAATAAAAAAAAGAAACATTGTACTGGATTGCTTGCAACATTGATACTTGAATGTTACTTACTCTCAGTACTACTTTCTTTCTGTGGTGTGTAGGGCAGGGGTTTTCAAAGTGGGTAACGGGGCACCCTGGGGTGCTGCGACGGCAGTCCAGGGGTGCCGCGAGATCATTTGATAATATTTGGAATGTATTTATTTGGACAAATATTTAGTATCATTTAAGTACAGTTCTAACCAAAATGGCTATTATCGCAACGTTATCCTCTCAACATAATCACTTTTCACTAGTTTAGTACATTTTATGGATGATAAATACAAAACTAACGGTTTTGGACAAGGTTTCCACCCGACAACGATGATATGCTATAAATATAAGGTGCTGGGAGTGAAAATTATAATGTAGGGGTTCTTCGGATTAAAAAGATATTTATGGGGTACCCTGAGACAAAAAAGTTTGGGAACCCCTGGTGTAGGGTTTACTTAAGGGAAAGGGGAACTGCTGCATGTGCCTTGTATAAACGGTGCAATATATGTCTATGTGAAACTAAAAGTTGTTGTCTTGTCTTATTGTTTACAGGTGCTTCATGGGAGAGAGGCTCCAAATCGAAGAAGCGTGGCGGTATCAACCCACACGTGAGCACACTTTTGAGACAACTTGTGGACTTTGAATGGTCGATGGTATTCAGGACTCCAATATGAGACACACTCATACGCATTTGAAAGAACTTGTGGACTTTGAATGGTCGATGGTATTCAGGACTCGAATATGAGACACACTCATACGTGTTTCAGATGCCCTACTCTTGTTTGTCCAACTCCACCTGCCATTATTCTTATCTGGATATGTAAAATTGCCAATATTCTTTGCTGATGCCCTGTCACTTCATTCAGCAATGCTCGCCTCTTCTGTCTCGGCCTGCACGTTAGCAAGGTGCATACTGTAATCATTAGGTTGCTTTGTTTTTACCACTGCTGTGTTGCCTTATATCTTCAGGACTTATGTGACTGAGTGCAATGTTGAGGTGTACTTCACATACTTCGTGCCTGCTGAAGTGTGTTCATATAACACACAGGAGGGTTGCCAGAGAGAACCAGTCACCATTTCTTCCCAAGTTGTGAAGGCAACCTCCATTTGTGTTATATGGACACATCTCACCTCTGTTCCAACTGGCATGAGGGTGAGTAGATGAGTTATTTTGCAGTTAAAGGAACAGTTCACCCAAAAGGGAAAATGTTGTATTTACTCACCACCATGCTGATACAAAGTCAGGTGAAGTTTTTTAGTCCACAAAATCACTCCTAGTCAAGAGTTTCACAGGAAAACAGTGTTGCAGCCTCCTAAATAACTAAAGTCTATGACAACCAGTTTTCAAACTGGTTAAAAAAAAGTGCCTCCAGACACCAGACCAAACTCCAGGAGTGTTTGTAGACTTAACACTTCTAATGAGTAAAAGGCTTTGAGAGAGACTGGTGTGGTTCTTCTTTGTCCATTTGAAATGTTGCACTTTGTGTTGGAATTGTACAATAAAAAGTTTAAATGAATGAAGTTGTATTTTTTTGTTTGTTTTTGTTTTAGCATGTTTGTTGTATGTATGGTAAAATCACAGTTAAGACCCATTCCCACTGAGCCAGATAACAGATAAAGAAATCTCTTTCTTCAGATATTTTTCCATTCAAAGTGGATGATAGATAGTTAGATACAGATAAAAAAAATATCTGTCACAGATAAAAGAAATATCTGTGGCAGATATTTTTTATCTGTATCTACCATCCACTTTGAATGGAAAAATATCTGGAGAAAGAGCTCTTTTTTATCTGTTATCTGGCCCAGTGGGAATGGGCCTATAAATTCAAATTTACAATATTTTACAGTATTAGATACAATTTACTGTAAATTTACAGTAAATTACTGCCTACTGAGCTGCCTTACATTCACAGTAATAGTGTAAAAATACAGGCAACTACTGTAATATTACAGTAAATAACTGCAATACATACTGCTAAATCACAGTAAATTACTAACATTTCACAGCTGTGAAATTACAGTAATTTACTGCGCAATATTTACTGTGAAAATTACTGTGAAAGTAATGCAATTATTATCCAGTAATTTACTGTAAATTTACGGCGAATTATTTTACAGTGTACGCATCACACTAAGTCTGACCTCACCAGCCCATATTTGGGCATGAGCAACTTATGTCTCCATATATGGAGATATGATGACATCACACAGTCCTCAGCCGATGATGTGGCGTGATGTCATACAATACACAAACGAGCCCTACAGTATAAAGGGGCAATTCTTGCCAGGAAAGAAGCATTTCTTCGACTCAGACCTTATCGCCAGGGTTGGCTTATAGCAGCTGTCGGTAGGACCATATATGGATTCTGTTAGTGTGGATCTCCTAACAGGGCATCATCTGGGATACCATCCCTTTTATGCCCATATATGGAGATCCCTAACAGAATCCCTTTCATGCCCATATATGGAGATCCCTAACAGAATCCCTTTTATGCCCATATATGGAGATCCCTAACAGCATCCCTTTTATGCCCATATATGGAGATCACTAACAGCTAACAGAATCCCTTTTATGCCCATATATGGAGATCCCTAACAGAATCCCTTTTATGCCCATATATGGAGATCCCTAACAGAATCCCTTTTATGCCCATATTTGGAGATCCCTAACATAATCCCTTTTATGCCCATATATGGAGATCCCTAACAGAATCCCTTTTATGCCCATATATGGAGATCCCTAACAGAATCCCTTTTATGCCCATATATGGAGATCCCTAACAGAATCCCTTGTATGCCCATACATGGAGATCCCTAACAGAATCCCTTTTATGCCCATATATGGAGATCCCTAACAGAATCCCTTTTATGCCCATATATTATGGAGAAATCCCTGCTCTGAGTATCTGACATCAGTGTGATGTCACCTGTTTATGCCCATATATGGAGATCCCTGCTCTGTGTATCTGGTTGCTATGGTAAACAGTTGGTTGCTAGGGTAAAAAACATGGTTGCTATGGTAAACAGTTGGTTGCTAGGGTAAACAGTTGGTTGCTAGGGTAAAACCATGGTTGCTAAGGTGGTTGCTAACGTACACTAACAAACCAGCAACAACAGACTGTTGCCACAGCAACGTACACAAAGGTTTGTGTACACATGTGGTGTGATGTCATACTGATGCAGAGATATGAGCAGGGCAAAGGTGTGACGTGTGACGTGTGACGGACGGACGGCCGGTGGAGGTTTTCATAGTAAACTGCTCCCTGACAGTCGCAATAAATTCATAATCCAGAGGTTATAGAAGAAAAGCTATGTCATGATGAGCGCGCACCCACACACACACACACACACACACACACACACACACACACACACACACACACACACACACACACACACACACACACACACACACACACACACACACACACACACACACACACACACACACACACACACACACACACACACACACACACTACAGCCCGGCCCCACTCCAGTTCTGTTGAATCCCATTTTCTGGGTCATACAGATATGAAAACATCACACGTCCTGCCATTGGCAGCTATTTTTGCTGTTTTTATGACCTTCTCTGACTTTGAGGTTTAAATCTATCTGGGGGAATGGAGTGGTTTCTTGCCATTTGCGAGTTTCTGCAAAAATCCATAAAAATTAGGAAGGCAAAACAGGGAAAGAAACCTATATTTTCAGGAAAAGAGCAGTACAAACTGAAGAGTTGAAATCTGTATATTGACTGGTGGGTTATTGTCCCATTTGACCGGCACCACGATAGGCTACATGCACAGCTGTTTTAGAGAGAAGTAGCAAGACACACCGTCTCCGGTTTACTTCCCGTATCTGCGTGAAGTAGGAGGCAGGAAGCAGGTTTGAGTCTATTCATTTCCAATGGGAGAGTGAACGTGAACACAGCTTCTTAACCATTCTTTTGCTCCATGGTCACTGAACTAAATATTGGACCCGATCGCCACAATCAACACAATGTTCCCAAAATGTTCATACTAAAATGGCTTTTTTCAGAGACATAAGTAAAGAGAAAATCAACTTTATTATCGACCTTTCTCCATCCCAGCAACACACTCTCGCGGGATCTGCCATTTGTATGGCATATGGCTCATGAATATCAAGAATCCATATCTCAAAATATTACAATATAGGCCTACACGAGACCACTCTAAACAAGGATACAGAAATGTCAACCTTCTGAAGTCAAACTAGCTTGAAGTCCAGTGTGATGTGAGTGTTATGGCATCTGCATTTTTTTTATTAAGCTGTATAGTAAAAAGCGTGTGAAACAACACAAAAGAACAGGTTGAATAATACTTTTGTTCATTATTCAACATAACCGATTGTTTGCTCGTGCAGCTACTGATGCCATCAGCGCCCATACCCCAATGACAGAATGTCAGAATGACAGCACAAGCACATCACACTAACAAGACAGCACTAAACAAAGGATCCTTTACATGTCACACAGCGTAACGAGCACCGAGACTAAACAGGGACCATGTAAACATGTCAGGCTAACCTTCAAGGGACAAAGGAGGACATCATGAATCACAGGTAGGCCTAGTTCATGAGCACGTGATAACGACAACAGACAAAATGATAGATATAATTATACAATAATGGTATGTAGAAAAATACGTTATTATTGTCATTCTTTTTTTAATGGGAAAAGGTAACTATAAAATATAAACTATGAAACAAAATTGTGTAAATATTTCACAAGCTCAAAACGTATCACAATTCTCTGAATACATGCACCGAATGGGGCAGCTATGGTTCATGTGATTCAATTGACTGGTTAAGTGAAAGATTGATGAATTCAGATATTCAGATAACATGTATATCTTATATACTCTTATATACAGTGGCCTACCTATTGTGTCCTCCATGTCATAATCTCTCGCTACACCCATGTCTCCTACAATTTTTTAAAGGTCTAGTGGCATCACATTTTATTTTTATTTTATTTTTATTTTTTGTTTTCCGACCTCAATCTAACCTTCAAAAACTGAACTTTGAACATTCAGTGGATTTTCTTTGGTCTGCGGTTTTTTGAATAATTACGCTCAGAAAAGTGATGTGATTTGCCCCTGGACTTACTCCCCTGGAGTAAGCCTCGCGTAGCCAGGCTTACTCATCTGTGAAGAGAAAAACCTGGTTACGACCATAGGCTGATACCGCATAGAACGGTGCTACTTCTGCCGGGAGAATTTCACCGGAAGTTGTCTTTTTTGACCAATCACAGTGCGGTGTTCCTGAAAATCTATTCCCCGCAGAAACATTTTCTGTTCTCCCTCACGCCTTCGTCCTTTCTGCTCGCAGTGCTCGCACAGTAAGCATAATAATCTTACTTAGGTAATAGTTCTGTTGAAATTATCCTCCAACATGTCGTCAAAATCCATTTTCTACTAAAGAGCGAGTTAACTTACGAGCTGGTCAATGGAGCTATGTTTCACCGGGGAACGTAAACAGACTACAACGCATGATGTAACTTCCGTTAACCGCAGCACTTCCGCCACTTCTACAGGTTCATGCCATTCACGTCGCATATTGTGGCCAGGGTGGGACTTTGATGCCATTAATCCCGCCCATCTCTCCTCCCAGCCCCTCCCCTCTCTTTCTCCCCCTGGTTGGGCGGAGCAGAGGCGATGATTGACAGGCAACAGCTACACCCACTAGGCAAATTCATTGCAGCTGAAAAGGTTCAGAACACAGAGACAGAAAACTAAAACTGCCATGGCTCACTGGAGTGAATTTAGATAGATAGATAGATAGATAGATAGATAGATAGATAGATAGATAGATAGATAGATAGACAGACAGATAGACAGATAGATATATAGATAGATAGATAGATAGATACCTTTATTATCCCAAGAAGTTACCCAGAAGGTACAGCAGTTAAGGGTTACAGGACAGTAAGAAAAAAAAGAAAAGGACTGTTGTGTATAGCCGAGCGACAAAAGCAAACAAGAAGAATCAACAATACAGGAGAATCAACCATACAGAGCAATTAAGTTAAAAAAAAAAAATATATATATATATATATATATATATATATATATATATATATATATATACATTAAGTGTCGAGACAGAACACAACACAACAACAAAAGTAGTACTAACGTTTCTGTAAAGGATTGCAATTTTAAGGGACTTTTCTAAGCATAATGCAAACTCAAAGAACTTACAATGGTCCATTCATTCAAACATTAGGAACTACTTCTCAACGTAGTGCAACACAAAAAAATACACATATATACAGTATGCATAAGTGTTTGAACCAAATTTGTCAGTTAAAACCTTTTAATACACGTTTGAAGGACCATGATGAAGACGTTTAATTTTTACATTTTTTGACAGCAGTCATGAGGCCTTTGAGACCCATTTGGGGTCCATTTGGTTACATGTTTGTACATTGTCAGAGTTAAACGAGAACTGAGGCCTCCAGTATATCTCCTCCTGGTAGAGATGATCTCTTGCCTCTCTGCCATTGGCTGTCAGTGCAGTGAGTGATGGCCTGTGTCTTCTGATGCTGTCAGGGTTGGACTGCTCGGGTCTTGTTAGCTGTCAGACCCCTGGACCAGGAAGTCAATCTGTGCGCTGCCACGCCGCGGAAACTGTCTCCCCGGGCAACGCCCCGTCTACCCCCCCCTCACCCCTCCCGCCATGGAGATGACATGGAACTGTCTTCGCCTGGACCGCCGTTAAGCCATCCGTCAGCAGCAGCAATGTGTTTACATTTGCGTGTGTGTGTGTGTGAGAGAGAGAGAGAGAGAGAGATTGTGCATGAGGGATTGGGTTTGTGAGTGAGAGGCAGAGAGAGAAAAGTGTGTGTGTGTGCGCATTTGTCAATATCAGTGTCAGGTTAGGTGTGTGTATCTTGTGCATGTGTGTGTGTGTGTGTGTGTGTGTGTGTGTGTGTGTGTGTGTGTGTGTGTGTGTGTGTGTACGCGCGCGCGCGCGCGTGCGTGTGCATGTGTGTTGATGAAAGAAAGTGAGACAGCAGAGAGAGAGACAGAGAGACTGGGAGCAGACAGTAGAGAAGGAGAGAGTGTAATTTGTCAGCATCAGCGTCAAGTTGTGTGTGTGTGTGGGGGGGGCTGTATTTTATCTATCACTGTCAGTCTCTAGGTGTGTTTGCATACAGTGTGCATTAGAGAGAGAGAGAGAGAGAGAGAGAGAGATAGAGAGAGAGAGAGAGAGAGAGAGAGAGAGAGAGAGAGAGACAGACAGACAGAGAGAGAGAGACATAGAGAGAGAGAGAGAGAGAGAGAGAGGTGGGAGAGAGAGATTTGACCTGCTTCACCCCCCAACAAACTATCATTCTCTTGCGCCTGTGCCTATTGCACAGCCAGAAACTATGCTTTATTTCCCCGCCTCGACAATGTCAAATGAGTATGTCTGTATCTCAGATTTATTTTGTCATTTTTTATATATTTACACAAAGGTCAATGCGTGTGTGCGTGTGTGTGTGTGTGTGTGTGTGTGCTTGCATGCATGCGTGCGTGCATGCGTGCGTGCGTGTGTGTGTGTGTGTTCAGAGATAACAGGTCTTGTTTTGCGTTGATGTGTTACGACCATCCCTCCTCTCTGACAGAAGCTGACCTCTCTCAGCTATTAGTCTGCTGACTTCTACACAGCCGTGAACGTTTAGTTACAGCCTGGCGGCGGTTTTATGGCCAACAATAACCACAACGCAACAGATACGTGCATGGGCTAATACACATAACCAGGGGCGTTACAATGGGGGGGGGGGGGGGGGAGTGGGTCTGTACTAGGGCCCAAGGTGGAGGGGCCTTCATTATTTTATACTTTAGCTATTGAAAAATAGCAGATATACAAGCTCACAGCGCGGCACCGAGATCTGCTATTACTGAAAAGTCCTGAAAATGTGTGCAAATCTTTGATATATGTATTCTTTAGGCGAACAGGGTTAGGGTTAGGGTTAAATTTTGCTTCTGGGGGGTCCCTGGAACTAAATATTTTGAGATGGGGGTCCGTGGCCAAATACATATGATTTGGGGGTCCTTCACATGAAAAAAGTTTGAACACCACTGACATAGAAAAAAATAGCAGATCTACAAGCTCACAGCGCGGCACCCATAGTTAAAGCGCAAAATAATTGAAGTGAATCCTTGCACCCACGGCCCAAAATTTGGTGCGACACCCCTGCAGATAACAGACCTGTGATGCAATTCATTTCAACCATCCTCTTGTGACTCTCTCCCAGATAATGGTCGGGTCTCGACTGATGTCTACGCAGCCGAGCACTTTCAGCTACAACAATAGAAATACTGTGCATGCAATATGTGTGCCTGTGTCAGAGATGAAAAATATTAATAAAGTAATTGCGTAAATAAATCAACATGGATGGATTTTACTGTGTTGCTGAGCATCTCTGTGAGAATGAAGTGCTTTTTTTTCTTTCTTTCTATTGTGTAAGGGTTAGGTAATGCTTTGTGTTTTCTTAGCTCTGTTTGTACAGTATATTGTCTGTGTAGGGTAGGGATAGGACGATATGAAAATGTCATATCTAAGATAGAAAGAAAGAAATCGCGATTTACTATATTATCGAGATAATCAAAATCCGTTATCCTGGGGTGGAACATTTGCCAAAAAAATTGCAGATCTACAAGCTCACAACGCTTCGCAATGACACGTTGTGAGCTTGTAGATCGGCTATTTTTTGACAAAGACATTTGAAATAGAGTGTAAAAAAAGGACTATCAAGTACGTATTATAAGTAGACTACCTTTTACCAATTATAGAGGGTTTAATGGGATATGGGGGTGATCAGGGATATGCAGCTCGGCAAATAAAAGGTGAATTGATCCCAGTGCATGACGGAGGACGATATCACCATAAATTAAATCTCCACGATATGATTATCGGGAGTGTTTTTTATCACAAATAAACGATAATATCGCATGTTGTCCCATCCCTATTGTAGGGTGGAAACCTCATACTGTCAGCTATATTTTCGTCCACGCCTTACCCCTTATCCCTGATCCCTAAACGTCTTTGCCCTTTTTTTTACTATTTTGAAAAACATTTGAAAATACTTAAAATAGACAATCTACATCGACACGCTGTGAGCTTGTGAAATGGGACATTATTCTGGTCAAGTAGAAGTAAAAGTATTGGAAATTGGAAATACCAGTACTCAGGTAAAGTACAAATAGCTCAAAACTCTACTTAAGCACATATTCCACCACTCTCTCCACGCAACTCTAAGATTAGACAGAAATATCTCGCCGAGGGGGCTTTTGGGTAATGGAACATATAATTGGGTTTAATGAAAAATAAACGTATATGCAGCAATAGGCCTTCATGGTATTTGCAAGGGGAAACTCCCTGTGTGGAAAGTCTGCACATGAGAGGAGTTAAAATACTGTGCCATGCAACCATTGCGTCATGGCTGACTGGCTACAGGCACTTTATGACGCAATCCATATGGGATGTGTACAATATACCATGCAAGGCTAATTTCCATCGGCATGAAAGATTATTAGTGACTGGACTGTCTGTCTATATTGCGTTGTCTATTTCCTGTTGACCTGTTTGTCCACTTCTCATCTCTGCCACCTCACTTGGGCGACAGTTAATGTTTGCCGACATTGGGAGTGTTCTGTGTTATTTCAAGGGTTTCCCATTGGATGACGTCACTGACGTCACTGATAAGATAAGAATTAGGATACATAATTCTATGTTTGTGTATGAAGCTAATATGACCATAAGGTTATATATTATGAACTGAGCGTACAGTATAGAGACCACATTTTGGTCGCATACTGTAGGTTCAGGCTAAACTGATTACAGGTCATAGTAACTTTGGTTGCCCTGGCTACGAAATCATGATATACTGTATGTCACTAGTGGAAAGTTACCAACACTACGTGTCCCTTTCTTCCTGTTACTTCCTTGTTATGATATGGGAACGAATGAATAAGTTCCACGCTTCTTACTGTCATAAACTGTATGTCTTTATATACATGTTTTCCTCCATCTTGGGGGAGAGAGAGAATCCTCAACCTACCAGCTAGTGGTGGGGAGAGAGATTTAGAAAGCTACCCCTATGGTACGCTCACTGTTTGTCTCCTCTGTCTGACTCCTCTCAAATACAGCAATCTATGGACTGTCCTTTGGCTCGTGTCTCTTATTTTGGTTATGGATTTTATCCATAATCCATATTTATTTAACATTAATAATTTACATTTCAAATGGTCCTTCTCGACTAGAAAAGCTGCGGTGCGTTTGACCAGCCAGGGGGGGACTTGAGGACCGGTACGGTCCTTCTCTCACCAGGGCTGGCCAAAACGCTCCGACACGCTTTAAAAGAACCAGCCAAAGCTGGAATCCTACATTTCTGTATTTTCAGACAAAGGTTTTTATTTAGACAACAGTGTTATCTTATTTTGGATTAATGTGGACCCGCGTGGACATCCATCAGCACCGGACCGTGTGACGAAGGGTTGGATATCTCCACCGATGTTCGACGTGTGCGGTGCTTTGGGATCTCCACGCCTGGCAAATTCCTAAGTGATTAAGATAAGTACATATTTACTTAGTCCCCGTAACGTGCCGTGTCTTTGAATTTTGAATTAACGATGTTAATGTAATTATAATTGATATGATTTGTGAATTATGTTCTCCCTCCGTCTGGAGGAGTCCGAAAGCTCCTAATAATGTTTTGGTTTGACACGCGTCGTAAATTAATCCTTATCTACTAGATTCAGAATGGTCGTAAAACTCTTTGTTTCACCTTACAACGTTTCAAGGTGGTGATCAACACCTTAAATCTATTTTTAACTATTTCCCGTTTGGTTTCTCTCCCTCTCATTGCCATGAGGAAGCAGAGACAAATATTTTCAGACTTTTAACTTTTTCGGTACAGTCGTTTTTGTTTTGTCAGTTTGTTTGGACCCTATGAATGGTCATTATATGTTGGGCTTATAACCTAGGGCGTGTGCTTTCTAGCCAGCCTGATTAAAACCGTGCTCATAGTCAGTTTGTGGTTATAGCTTGTTATGGCTGGACCATATGAATGGTCAGTATTTGTCAGTTTGTTACTGTTATGTTCACTGTACCGATAATACTGTGTTTATTTGGGTCTCTTAGTTTCATGGCTTTGCGCCAAGCCATTGGAAAGTGAGAAACAATATTTTTATCTTTGACTATGTTACTGACCAGTTCTGTTTTCTATAATATTAAGTACCTTTAAGACGTTTTAAAATGTCTCTGAGAAATTAAAGTTAAGATTTAAGACTAAGAATAACTAACTCAAATTATTGATGTCTAAATTAATTTAAAATATTGTAACGTTAAGTTTTAAAACCTCCTGGAGGCTTCTGGGTGTATTTGAGAATGAATTTACTGTACTGTATGTGTGCGTGCATGCATGTGCGTGCGTGGGTTTGAGGTGGAGTGTGTGAGCTCAACCCCCCCCCTCTCTCTTCGTCGACGTGCATGTGAGCGTGCAATTGTGTGTGTGCCTGTCTGAGAGCAGAGTGTGTGTGCACCGGCCAGCCAAGGCCATGTTTTTGTGTCTGATATCTGTTGTTTTGGGAACACAAGAGTGTTTTTGACCTCCTCTCTTAGTTTTCCACAACATTCTGATTGTTTACTGTCTAAACTATTTTGTTTAATTGTTCTGTTCTCTTACTGTTAAAAACTTCATTACCCATAAATCTCTTGTTTTGGAATGTCATGTCCCCTGGTTACCATAACAACCTTTAGATTCCATTGCTGGGAAGGACAAAGTCACTTCCCCTTCTTTTCGCCTTGGGCGTCTTACTGGTACTAGACACAGTGTCTAGTAACTCACTATCCCTTCCTCACTGCTATACTGTATGTGTACAGTGTATGATTTAAAGCCCTTTTTATTGATTTAAATAATTTAAATTATGTATTTAACTTTAAATGTCACAACCTGTGACATCAGAGGGGTGTGATGTATCTTTTGTTTTTTCATTTTAACATTTTTTAATTTATTTAATTTGGTTTTTCATTGATTTAAGATTTATTTGAAACTTAATTTGAAATATTTCTGTTTACATGGGCTGACGGTGAGAGAGGAGGACCGCAGTGTGGGGAAGGAGGAATCGGGTCAACTGAAGACAACCACGACTGAGATGGGGCAGACGAACCACAACCTGAGGCCAGGCCAGGCCAGCAGTGCATGCCAAATCAACCGCAGTGGCACGATGTAAAGATCGTGCCTTGTCAGTGAGTTATGTTGCACTGTTGTTGAAGCCATGTGTAGTACAAACACTATCATGATGAACTAAATTGTTTTGGAAACAGTAAACTGGCCAAGTCCTCTGCCCCGTATAGGAACTACCTGAGAAGAGACCCAGAAGCAACCCCACATCAACTGCATCCTGCGTCCTCCTCCCTCACGTCTCTACAATGCCCCACCACGTCGTCATCATCATCATCATCATCATCATCATCATCATCATCGTCATCATCATCATCATCATCATCATCATCACCGTCATCACCGACTTTTCAATTCATCTTTTATTTGTTTTCTTTCTTTATTTGTCTTCATTCATCTGTACAAACGATGAATGATGTGTCACATTTCTTTAAACTTTAAGGATTTATTCCAGTTCCCTTTAAAAAAAATATTACAGTCCTTTTCGAAATTTGAATTTCTAAATATTATTAAAGTCTTCATAATATTATTATTATTATTACCCTGATAAAATGTTTAATATGGAGGTCATATGAACCTCATACAAAAATTAAAAGGATAGATTGATAAGATAAGAATTAGGATACATAATTCTATGTTTGTGTATGAAGCTCATATGACCATAAGGTTATATATTATGAACTGAGCGTACAGTATAGAGACCACATTTTGGTCGCATACTGTAGGTTCAGGCTAAACTGATTACAGGTCATGGTAACTTTGGTTGCCCTGGCTACGAAATCATGATATACTGTATGTCACTAGTGGAAAGTTACCAACACTACGTGTCCCTTTCTTCCTGTTACTTCCTTGTTATGATATGGGAACGAATGAATAAGTTCCACGTTTCTTACTGTCATAAACTGTATGTCTTTATATACATGTTTTCCTCCATCTTGGGGGAGAGAGAGAATCCTCAACCTACCAGCTAGTGGTGGGGAGAGAGATTTAGAAAGCTACCCCTATGGTACGCTCACTGTTTGTCTCCTCTGTCTGACTCCTCTCAAATACAGCAATCTATGGACTGTCCTTTGGCTCGTGTCTCTTATTTTGGTTATGGATTTTATCCATAATCCATATTTATTTAACATTAATAATTTACATTTCAGTCACCCTGCATTTTTCAAGGTTTCCAATGGTCTTCCTTAGGGATGAGAATTGAAAACCGGTTCTTGTTGAGAACCGGTACCAGGTGGATCGATTACTTAAAGACACAGTTCAGGGAATTAAGCTATTTCTTTATAGACACATTCTACATGTAGAATATTAATTTCTGAACCCCTGGGAAAAAAATTGGAACTTTATATTAAAGCATTGTGGAATAAGACTGCTTTACGTTTTTGAATCATGCCTGGGCAATCATTATTTGTAATGCTTTACCGTCGTGCGCATCACGGTAATACTATTAATTAATTACTTTTGATAGGCTACTTGATAGCCTATCAAAGGTCTGTTACTACTAGGCATCTCCCTTCTTCCCATCTTCCCTTCATGTTAGTTAGCGCCGGTAGCTAAACGCTAACGCTAACGCTAACGTTCACAATCACACTGTGTGTGTGTGTGTGTGTGTGTGTGTGTGTGTGTGTGTGTGTGTGTGTGTGTGTGTGTGTGTGTGTGTGTGTGCGTGTGTGTGTGGCCATGATCAATCAATAGCTAGCTGTTCTAACAATAAATTAGCCAATTTCAACACTAGCAGTTTAGTATTCACAATCACCAAGTCAGCATTTATCAGCATCGACAAGTTAGCATTCACAATCACTAGGTTAACACATATGGTGCCAACCCCGAGTTTCCCGAGTTTGTATTGGTACTAGTGCTGTGCCAACCCCGAGTTTCCCGAGTTTGGGCCGTTTTTGAAAAAAAAAAAATTTTTTTTTTTCAAAATTTTTTTTTTCAAAAAATTTTTTTGGACCTCCAGAAATGTATTAGGCATGATCGCGATCGCGAAATTGCATGTTTAACC
Source organism: Nannobrachium achirus (assembly GCF_963921795.1). Lineage (NCBI taxonomy): Eukaryota > Metazoa > Chordata > Actinopteri > Myctophiformes > Myctophidae > Nannobrachium > Nannobrachium achirus. The sequence continues at coordinate 50,864,720 of NC_137817.1, forward strand.
CCCACACCAACCCATTCTTTCAAACATGGCAGCCATGTTTGTTTACATCTGTAGAAAACATAATGGCTGATAAATCATGAATGCCTGCACGGATTTCCAAGCGGATTTTTTTGATTGAAAGCTGTGAACAGCATCTACACACGTGGTGCATCATCTAGGCATGGGCGTGCACTTTTTACACACTTGCACAATTACATGGAAGTCTATGGTAACCATGGCAACGCGGGACATTGGCCGGAAAAAATCATTGCAACATAAGTGTTAACATTCACAATATACATCATCAATATAAACCAATTCTATTCAATCATGTACATGATGTCATGTTTACATCACAATAGATGGTATATAGTACTTTGACTGACAGCGTTCCCTTAGTTGTTCCAGGAAGTCCGGACTAGAACTTTTGCACATCGCTCCAATTAACTATAGAGGCGAACGAGGCATCTAGCTCTTTATATCTGTGGTAGTTACTGGGAGAGGAAACCAAAGGACAAGGTGACCATGGTGGAGCCTTGGAGCAGAGGGGAAGCGTGTGGATACTTATCTTTTCCAAAATAAGTAGAGCTACAGAGAGTCGATCTCCAGAGAGGCGAGAAGAGACCAGAAGATGAATATTTTAGTTTTTCAAAGTCTGTTCATTTGTATTTTAAACTTGTATTAGCTGCCTGTCATTTATAACCTGTGAAATTATCCACAGTCTGTCTAAAAGTGTGGTTATTTTATTGCGTATCAATGATATTCATCTAATACAATTTTGAAATTCAAATTTAATGGCCTAAAGGGTGAACCAATCGGGTGCCTCCGTGTCTATGACATTGTTTTTTATGACGTATTGTCTTCGGCCTAAACGCGTTCTAAATCAGGGTGAACCAATCGGGTGCCTCTGTGACTATGACATCATGGAGAAAGCAATAGAATCGAAGTGTTTCATTGGTCTAGCTAACTCATGAAAACACCACTGGCCACTTATTCTGACCAGCCCCCACCATGGCTGTAAGCACTATACTATAGCACAATAGATGACCACAGGGGCTGTGTAGGCCTATGCTGTGTATTATCTATTCAGAGAATATCGCCCCTCCCACCGCCCCTGCCCCATGAGAATCGATAAGAGAATCGATAAGGAATCGGATCAATAGGCAGAACCCCAATCGGAATCGGAATCGCTAAAATCGTATCAATTCCCATCCCTAGTCTTTTTTCTCGGCCAGACTTGCTTTGAGGTCTTTGATCGCTTCCTCCTTCTTAGTCAGAGTCCCTTCGCGATCCTTGTTCTTTTTATTGAGGTTTTCTGCCCTCTGCTCAGCCATACTGTTTCTGAGACCCGCAATCTCTTCTTCCTTCTCGACCAAAGTCTGTTTGACAAGTCTGAGGGCCGCTTTGAGGGCCACTTTGTCTTTCTGCAATAGTTTAATCTTTTTCTCTGCAATGTGTAACTCTTGAACCAATTCACACTTTGTTTTTTCCGTTTTCTGTTTCTGTTTCTGCACTTCTCTCCTTCATGTCATCTACATTTTCTTTCCCTTTATTTATCATTTCAGCTAACTTATGCTGCAGGTCAGTTATCGTGTCTTTCATTGAACGTAGAACTTCTCTCTTATCTTTGAGTTTATTATCAGCAGCATATGTCTTTGATTCTCACATGTGGCCCCCCCAGTCCTCATCCATCACGTCCCTTTTAGCAGCCAATTTGTCTAACAGCCGTTGTTTCTCCTGATCCCAGATGTCAGTCTCTTCATCCTCATCTTTGATTTCTTTTTCCACAGGCCTCATCGGCATTGCAGGCATCTCAGAAGTCGTGTCCTTTCTAACAGACAATTCGTCTAACGGTCGTTGGTCCCTCTCATCCCAGCCTTCGGTCTCTTCATCAAATTTACACTTCAGTGTTGCCAGCTGTGCTTTAACATTTTTCAATTCAATTTCTGTTTCTGCACTTCTCTCCTTCATGTCATCTCCATTTTCTTTCCCTTTATTTTTTATTTCGTGTAACTTAGCCTGCAGGTCAGTTATCGTGTCTTTCATTGAACGTAGAACTTCTCTCTTATGTTTGAGTTTACTATCATAGAGCTTTGATTCTCGCATGTCGCCTCGCATGTCCTATGACATTCTGTCCTTCTTATCCATCATGTCCCTTTTTAGACAATTCAGACAATTCGTCTAACAGCCGTTGTTCTCACACAGCAGGAGATGGAGATGTTACCAGATTGAGAGGGAGAGGGGAGAGAGAGAGAGAAAGTCAGACAGACACATGGGGATGAAGAATAGCAGGTAGCAGAGATATGTAGAGAGAACAGAGGTGATATATTAGAGCAGGGGTCTTCGACAGGGGGTCCGGGACCCCTAGGGGGTCATCAGAATTACAACAGGGGGGCCACCAAATCTTTGTGATAGGATCATTCTTTTAAATTAACAATTTGAACCCTCGCATCCCTATTCAGAGGAGAACTTTAGCCAAAAATAGCAGATCTACATGCTCTCAATGCCTCGCGCTGAGAGCTTGTCGATCTTCTATTTTCGGCAAAAAGGTTTGGTGTAGAGGTCAAAAAGAGCAGACCAAGTACAGAGTGAAAGGTCAAGTTAACAAAAAACACGAATCCAACATAGACTGATGACAGTGCTGTCAAACAAGTCTATGAATCTATCTATGGAATCGATGAAAATCTGCATCACACATTTATACAACATGTAGAGAGGGTCCCTGCTTCATCTCTCTCTCAGCTAAGGGGTCCCTGGCCTGAAAACGTGGCCAGAGTGTCCAGGCTGTCCATCTGGGACAGCAGCAGCAGCAGCAGCAGCACCACCACAGCTATCATAAAGCTGTGTTATTCCAGTCTGTGCTTCTCTGCATTAGCATGAGCATCAGCTGTGCTGCGGTGTTTGTTTTTTTCTATCTATTTGACTGCAGGTCATGCACACTGTCAGTCTTCATCACCTGGCCACCGGCCATCGCCTGTTCTGCCCTAATCCCCCCCGCTGTGTATAGGGATGCAGCCATATTGATTTCAAACATGCACGCACATGTGCATACACACGCACGTGCATGCACACACTCACACACTCTCTCACACGACACACACACACACGCACGCGCACACACACACACACACACCTTTATGTGTGTCAATCGCATTTTCACAAGTCTGTGAGCTTGCATGTGTGCTCATCATAATCCTGTGTGTGTGTGTGTGTGTGTGTGTGTGTGTGTGTGTGTGTGTGTGTGTGTGTGTGTGTGTGTGTGTGTGCAGTCTTATCAGCCCAGAGGAAGCCAGGCATACTGATGTTTGTGTGTGTGTGTGTGTGTGTGTGTGTGTGTGTGTGTGTGTGTGTGTGTGTGTGTGTGTGTGTGTGTGTGTGTGTGTGTGTGTGTGTGTGTGTGTGCGCGTGTGCGTGCGGCTTCCAGCTGCACAGCAAATAACGTTAGCGCAGTCAGCTTGGTGCTCAAGCGGAATGAGAACGCTGTGAGAGGGAGAGGTAGAGGTAGAGAGAGAGAGAGAGAGAGAGAGAGAGAGAGAGAGAGAGAGAGAGAGAGAGAGAGAGAGAGAGACACAGAGATACTAACAATTAAGCTATATTTTTTCCAAGTTGCAATGGGACATCATTTCACATTTCTGTATTCCATTTAATTGCACATGCATGCATTCCCTCTCTTTTGTAATAGTTTTTATCTGACACTTGCTTTGGCAATGTAAAAGTACTGGATGTTGTCTCATGCCAATAAAGCTCCTTTGAAGTAAATTGAATTGAGATAGATCAGAACAGAGACAATGCATGTTTCAAGCTGTTAACCAACAGAGGGCACGACCCGCACCAGAAATACCAGGTATACGGCAGGGATTCTCAACCTGTGGGTCAGGTTGGCCGCGAGATGATTTTACTGATAATGAAAACAATACTGTTCTCCCCGTGTCCCCTAGGGCAGGGGTTCCCAAACTTTTTTGTCTCAGGGCACCCCATGAATATTTTTTGAATCCGAGGCACCCCTACATTATAAGTTTCACTCCCAGCACCTTATTGCGACCGTCAGGTCGCAGTTACTATCAAAACTTCCACAAACTGTGAGTCCGTCAGTCAGTCCGTCCGTCAGTCAGTCTGTCTGTCACACGTCACATGTCACACTTTTGCCCTGCTCATATCTTCGCAACCGTTGCCCCGATCCATGCCAGATTTTGCACACACACTCCTTGCCTGCCAAACTACAACCTCCAAGGGACCCTGGGGGACCCCCAGATGTAAAAAATGACCAAATGTGCAAAAATGACCAAATGACCACCACCACCCCAACGGGGCTGCTCACGGGGAATTCCCGGGGACCACCGACTCCTGGTGCTCCAGAATGGATGCAAAAGTGGTGGCCCCCCCAGTGGAGGACCCCCTGCCACTGCAGCGCACATAAAATGCCGTAACTCGGGCTAGGAGCGACCGGGAGAGCCGGGGCCGGTACCTATTCGTCCGCCTCGGTGGCGCGGAGACCCCACCCCTCATTTCTCACATGGCCCTCTTCTAGCGCCACCATGTGGCGGATTCTTGCAAAACACATTTTTGGACACCGCTCCTACAATTTTTGCCCTAAAATCACTCAAATCGGTACACAGTATGTCTACACTCATGTCATCAACATGGATCTGGCCCATATAGCGCCACCTTCAGGCCGATTTTCAGGTCACAGTTACTATCAACACCTCCACAAACTGTGAGTCCGTCAGTCAGTCCGTCCGTCAGTCAGTCTGTCTGTCACACTTTTGCCCTGCTCATATCTCCGCAACCGTTGCCCCGATCCATGCCAGATTTTGCACACACACTCCTTGCCTGCCAAACTACAACCTCCAAGGACCCCCGGAGCTCCAGGGACCCCCAGGTCCCTGGGGGACCCCCAGATGTAAAAAATGACCAAATGTGCAAAAATGACCAAATGACCACCCCAACGGGGCTGCTCACGGGGAATTCCCGGGGACCACCGACTCCTGGTGCTCCAGAATGGATGCAAAAGTGGTGGCCCCCCCAGTGGAGGACCCCCTGCCACTGCAGCGCACATAAAATGCCGTAACTCGGGCTAGGAGCGACCGGGAGAGCCGGGGCCGGTACCTATTCGTCCGCCTCGGTGGCGCGGAGACCCCACCCCTCATTTCTCACATGGCCCTCTTCTAGCGCCACCATGTGGCGGATTCTTGCAAAACACATTTTTGGACACTGCTCCTACAATTTTTGCCCTAAAATCACTCAAATCGGTACACAGTATGTCTACACTCATGTCATCAACATGGATCTGGCCCATATAGCGCCACCTTCAGGCCGATTTTTTAAAACACATTTTTGGACACTGCTCCTACAATTTTTGCCCTAAAATCACGCAAATCGCTACACAGTATGTCTACACTCATCTCATCAACATGGATCTGTCCCATATAGCGCCACCTTCAGGCCGATTTTTTCAAACACATTTTTGGACACTGCTCCTACAGATTTTGCCCTAAAATCACACAAATCGGTACACACTATGTCTACACTCAGCGCCACCATCAGGCCGATTTTTTTCAACCACATTTTTGGACACTGCTCCTACACATTTTGCCCTAAAATCACGCTGCGACCTGACGGTCGCTTATCTCCCGATTAGGGAGTCTTACTGGTATTTATAGCATATCGTTGTTGTCGGGTGGAAACCTTGTATGTCCAAAACCGTTCGTTTTGTATTTATCATATATAAAATGTACAAAACTAGTGAAAACAGCAGACCTGCGACTGTCTTGTATGATGAAGCAGGGCTTTGCTTTACCAAAAGATGTACAAATTTGAAACTTGGAGATACAAGGTTTCTGCCCGACAGTGACGATATTTTAGTGATTATGTTGCAAGGAAAATGTTGAGATAATAGCCATTTTGGTTATAACTGACTGAAAATAACTTTAAAATGTTTAAAATGATAATACTTTTTTTTTTCAAGTGTCCAAATAAATTCCAAATATTTATCAAATTATCTTGCGGCACCCCTGGACTGCTGTCACGGCACCCCAGGGTGCCCCGTCACCCACTTTGAAAACCCCTGCCCTAGGGTAGACACCCTCACATGCAGTAATCCTGGTCTCTATAATGCCTCCCCCTGAGCAGCCGGGGCGCCTGATGGATGGGAAAGGAACTGGTTGTTCCTTCCACACGCTACGTCCAACCGCTGAAGCTCCCCCCTGTCAGGTGAAAAGAAGCGGCCTGCTCACTCCTCATGCACTGAAGGAAGCATGAGCTCAGTTCAGGGCTCTCCCCAGGTTGGCATAGGGACAGCAGAGCCCAGGATTACAGCTTAGGCAATTGGCACTGGGTGAAAAATGGGTTACAAAATAATACTGTGACTGTATTACTCGGGGGGGATTTATATTGAATCTATAATATCACAGGAGCAGAGTCACAACAACCAAACTGAATGAAATATCATTGCAATAAATGGCAAATGGTTAATCCTGAGCTGTAGAACTGAAGTGGCTTCCCTATTAACTCTCCTACTGCCAGATTATTTATTTATTTATTGGGTCTGGTGCCATCAAAAAGCGGCTTACCTTTGCGACGTTATAGTAGATAGTTAGACATTTTATTTTATTTTTTTTATTTTTTATTGTGCAATAGTGCACTTTGGTCTGCCAGGCAGCAGAGGGCGGCGTCATGCGAGAATGAATGTGAATTTGCCTGTTATGTGTTGCCGTACATTCAGACCAGTCACTGGCTACAGAGCCTCCGGGCCAGAGGAAATCAACAAGGAAGTGAATTGGTCTCCGTTGATGTTAACGCATAATGGATTTTTTTACACCATCACCGCGGAAAATGTGTTTACAGTACACGGTCGCGCGACCCCTCATCAGCTTACAGTCATCAGACGAACGAAACGAACGAGCGCCGTATTGGCGTGGAGGTCTCTTGAGAATTGGGGCGAACGTGAACGTTCAAAGCGTGGGGAGAGTTAATGGGGGAAAATAGCAGATATCGCCAAATGTTGTCAAAGAGATTCAGAGAGTGTTCTCAGAGTGCAAACAGTGCATTAAGTACAAAGTTGCAACTCAGGTAGTGTCGCGCCTGTTCTGCTAACAAGGGTTCCAATCAGTGTAGTCTTGTGTAAGCTCCATGGGGGGTTGAGCGTAAACTGAGGAAGTTACCTCAATAAAATTGCTGTAATTACCTGACAGGCACACTTTTACTAATAAGGAAACCACTGTTCTTTTGCTGTCCACGGGAACCGGCCGTGAAACGCCAGTTTCTGTATCTGTTCTGTGTTTACAGCGGCACTGACATGATGACAACTGAGATTCCCTCATGGGATCAATAAGCTAACCATCTATGACATATCTGAGAATAATAAACTCAAACAGATGTGCCATTTCAAAACGTCACACGTCTTGCCATTGGCAAGACAGTAGATTTCCAGATGATTGGCAGAACACTGAGCTTGTAGATCAGCTATTTTTGCTATTTGTATTACCTTCACTGACTTCGAAGTTGAAATCTACCTATGAAGGTAGATTCAGCTTTTCAATGGGAACGGAGTGGTTTCTTGGCATTTGCGGGTTTCTGCAAAAAATAAGCTCCATTCTCCATAAAAATTAGAAAGGCAAAACAGGGAAAGAAACCTGTGGAAAAAAAGCATTTGCAAGAAATGTTCAGGAAAAGAGCAGTAAAGCCTGAAGACTTGAAACTGTACCTTCTTTATCTTCAATGTGAATCTCCATTATTACCTCTCCAAATCATCACATCAAGCACCAGCTCTTTAATGTACTCTTTCCTATTTAATTGATTCAATGTGGTCCCTCTGCCTGCCCACAGTTTTAAGGCTCCGTGTGCATGGGAACATGACTGCTTTGTGAACGTTGACGGCCTTTACTGACCTGGTGTTTCAAAGGAGATGCTTGGCTCAGATGTTTCCAGTTTCTACGTCCATCCTTGGTACTTTTCTTGCTCATTTAACATCTCTGGGAAATATCTGCATGGGACACAGAAGACACAATTGTTAGCTGTATGCTCCAACCAGCAAAACTGTCCAGAAGAAAAGGAGCATGCATGTTTTCCAGCTATAATGGTAGTCACAGAAAACCTAGGTTAGTTTTGGTTGCTCACTCCTGACTATTCCTATAGTATCCTGCACCAAAAGAGCACCATGACCCAAATTAAATAGATATAAGCCCCATTTCCACTGAGTGTAGGGGCCGACCCAGAACTTTCCAGAACCAAGAACTTACAAGAACCTGTGAAGTTCCAGGTTCTGCTTTTGTTTCCATATAACCAGACCTAACTGGGATGCATTCACCAGCGTTAGTTTTACTGAGGTTAGATTTACTGAGGTTAGATTTAGGGTTAAGGTAAGGTTTAGGTGGTAATTGGGGAACATAGAACCTGGGGAACATAGGTACGATATAATATATAAATAATTTGAATGCACAGATGTACTATTATGTTTTCTTTTGCGGTGGGGTGTTACACAAAATGTGCGAAATCATGTTTGGGTCACGGCCAACCAAGGCACACCCTGTTTCCTGTTTTCTTCTCAAATTGGAAATAACCAGCCACACTGTATAATGAAAATGAGTGAGAAAATTGACCATTTTCCTCTCCTTTCCCTCCTAAACACTCTCTCTCTCTCTCTCTCTCTCTCTCTCTCTCTCTCCTCTCTCTCTCTCTCTCTCTCTCTCTCTCTCTCTCTCTCTCTCTCTCTCTCTCTCTCTCTCTCTCTCTCTCTCTCTCTCTCTAGCTCTCTCTCTGCCCCCCTCCTCCCTCTTTAAGCTCATTCTTTCAAGGTCTTCTGCTATCGCTCTCCTTCTCTCTGGTCTAGCTAGCCCGCTGTCAGCATGTCATTCTTATCTTGCTCTCTGTTCAAGAAGCTAATTAGCGGCAGCGATTGTTAGCTGACACCGCACTGAAATTGACTTGCCGCTTTCAAGACACTCACACACACGCACACTACACACAAGCGTGCACGCACACACGCACTCTCTCTCTCGCACGCACTCTCTCTCTCGCACGCACGCACGCACCACACACACACACCACACACACACACACACACACACACACACACACACACACACACACACACACACACACACACACACACACACACACACACACACACACACACACACACACACACACACACACACACAAACACACACACACACACACACACACACACACACACACACAATCTCTCTCTCTCTCTCTCTCTGTAGATCAAAAGAACTGGCAGATAATTGACCCTGTGCGCGGGGGCGTGTGTGCGGCCGTGCGTACATGTACATTGCGTGCGTGCGTGGTGTGGTGTGTGTGTGTGCCACAGTAAAACAGCAACATGACAATATTATACACTCAATGACTTTGTCACAATGAGTTACTGTACAGTGAAGGCCAGTGATTCTCTCAACTGTGGATGCTGATAGCTCTGGAATCTAAACAGACACCAGTGGTGGAAAAAGTAATCAAATACTCCAATGTAGAAATACTCTGTTACAAGTCCGGAATTCTAAATCTATTTGAGTAAAAGCCCAAAAGTATTGGCGTTAAAATGTACTTAAAGTACCAAAAGTAAAAGTAATCATTATGCAGAATGTCCCGTTTCAAGTTTCCAAACATATTCAAATATTTAGAAAATAGCAGATCTACAAGCTCACAACGCGTCGCGATGCAATGCAATGCGAAATGTATGCATTTTTTTTATACCTATTATTTTTATCCCACGATTTTGCAACCCATTTTCACCCAGTGCCAAATGCCTATGTAACCTGCCTCCTGGGCTCTGCTCTCCCTCTGCCGCACCTGGGGAGACAACGGATTGACCTCATGCTTCCTTCAATGCATGTCCAAGTTGTTTCTTTTCACCTGACAGTGGGGATTTCCCCGGGATGGACGTAGCGCGTGGAAGGAACACGTTATTCCAACCAGTTCCTTTCCCCTCCATCAGGCGCCCGGCTGGCCAGGGGGAGGCATTATTGAGACCAGGATTACTGCATGTTTTTGTGAGGGTATCAACCCTAGGAGACACAGGGAGAACATGCAAACTCCACACAGAAAGGCCCTATCACCGACCCCACCTAGTGTGTGGGCGCTGATGACGCGGAGGGAGAAACACGCCACCAGCACCGAAATGTATACAGGGGTTGAAGACACACACACAAATACACACCAACACCAACCAAGACTCTTTATTTCATCACAAACTAGGGAATGAATAGGAAATAAAGACTGCATCCACTCACTGCTTTCAGCAAACTATTCACAACATAAAATCATCTGCGTGTCTGTAATTACGTGACAGTACGTGACGGAAGAGAACAAGCACCATACATATTAGACCTATCGATACGCAGAGATCCTCCCGAGGCAGACAAAGTGAACGACCCCAACTCCCAGTGCATGTCTGAGCAGCAGCAATCAACCCATCTAATTAAAATGTCACCGACTGCAAAGAGGTTGTTTTTAGCCGAGAGGAGACTTTCCATGGCCCGCATGTTTTAAAGTGAAGAACCCTTCCCCGGAGGGGACAAGTTCAACCAGTAGTTGTAGAGCTGATTAATAGAAGAGCCACATTCAATAAGGTTCAAGTCGTCAAGGTGATTAAATTGTGTGTGCGCGCGCATGCGTGTGTGTGTGTGTGTGTGTGTGTGTGTGTGTGTGTGTGTGTGTGTGTGTGTGTGTGTGTGTGTGTGTGTGTGTGTGTAGCATTTGCCAACGTTTCTGTGTGCGCGCGCGCAGCATTTGCAATTTGTCTTTTGTCTGCGTGTCTCACTCCTCAGAGCTAGCGGGCGTGCTGCTTCCAAGCTGTGTTGCGGGGCCGTCCACCCTTCACCATCATCCCATTATAAAAGTTGTTTACTATCCAATAAAGCCGAAATGCCATTAAAATAACCTTTTAAAAAAGCAAACGGCTCCCTAAATCACGTCGCAGAAGGCACAGATGGCAAATTGCAAATGGCAGAACACGCGCAGATGGCAGGAACTTTTGTAGCCGTTTCAAACCCAAAGTGCCGTGCCCGTGGGGTGATGCTTCTTAACCATGGGAACCCATACAGCTACGTCCTTTTGTTGGATTCTACTGCATAGTTCATGGCATTCTTGTGGTGTCCCTCCGGGTCTAGACAAGGCCCTGATCAAATGGGTGGATGAAATCCCAGCGTGGTATATGGGGATCGGCCTAAGCAGTGGTGGAAAAAGTACTAAAATTGCTTTACTTAAGGAAAAGTAGCAGTACAATATAATATAAAAATACAAGCTCACTACAAGCTCTATCTACAAGCTCACAACGTGTCGTGAGTTTGTAGATCGGCTATTTTCAAATAGCGTACTGTAGGTATAGAATGAGATTAAAGTGTTTTATAATATTATAATTTATATCTGTAAAGTAACAAGTAACTAAAGATGTAGTGGAGAAGTATTGGAAATTGGAATTACTCGAGTAAAGTACAAATGTACTTGGTTACTTTACACCACTTCTGTGCTGCACAGTACAAATGTACTTGGTTACTTTACACCACTTCTGTGCTGCACTTTCTCTTGACCACGTCATAAATAATAAAGCACTCTACGTTGCGATCTCACAAAAGTCTGCTTCACTAAATACATTTAAACCAGAGATATGTATCTCAGGTAAATACAATAAATAAATCAGGTACAAATATATAAAACCACTGGGGCAGCAGTGGCTCAGGGGTAGAGAAAACCGTAATTACAAACACGGATGGTTCCAAAGGGTTCCCAGTTTCAAATCCGGGCTCCCCCAGATTTAGAGTCAAAGAATCCTTGAGCCAGACTCTGAACCCCTAGTTCAGGGTTCCCCAATTAGTTTTCCCCAAGGGCCGAATTATGTCTAGAGTACCAAGCCGAGGGCCACAACATTGCAGGGGGCGACGGTGACATTCCCCTACTCCAGCGACAGTTCAGATATCGTTGTTGTCGGGTGAAAAACCGTTCATTTTTGCATTTATCATTTTCAAAAATATTTTAACTAGTGAAAAACAGACAATCTACAAGCACACAACGGTGCTTGTAGATCTGCTGTTTTTCACTACTTTTGTGCGGCGGCCTTGTATGATTTGCGAAAGAAACGTTCAAAATTTGGAGAGACGAGATTTTCCACCCGACAACGACGATATGCTAGTGTTATTGCTGCTATTATACCACCATTATTACTGGGGTTGGTGTGGGCCAGACAGTAGCCCCCCGCGGGCCGCAAATGGCCCGCGGGCCCGCCTATTGGGGAACCCTGCCCTAGTTGCTCCCAGTGAGCAGGCCCTTGCATGGTTTCCTCTGCCATCGGTGTATGAATGTATGGGTGAATGTAATGCACAATCTCTGTAAAGTGCCTTGGATAAAGGTGCTATATAAATGCACCATGCATGTACCATTTAGGTAAATACAATAGGAAAAAGCCTTGGCAGTTAATCTACATTAGTTATGGCAAAACTATGGCAGTCTGAAACATACAGAATGACTAACATTTGACATAAGACCATGGCAGGACAAGGACACTGTACAAAGACACAATAACAATATCAACCTTCAATATCCTTCCATATTAGTCAGTAGGAAATCAGTATTTATGTAAAAAAGAAGAAGAAAAAGACTGGAAAACTCATCTATTCCTTGCAGAGGAGTGCTGGAGGTGGGGAAGGGTGTGTGTGTGTGTGTGTGCATGCAGGGGTGCGTGCACGTCTTTTAGAGTGATTACGTGTTGGGCGGGTTTCATTAATGTTCCAGTTTAATTTGCAAAGTTGTTTTCCAACTTGTAGAGTAATTAATCATCTCCACTCCGACACCGGAGCAGCCAGGGCCGGCTTTCCGCGAACACCACCCCCCCCCCCCCCCCCCTTATCAGAACACAACTTACAGTATCTTATTTATTTAATTTCGAGAGCGCAGGAGCTGTATACATCACATTTCTTAATTATTTCATTCAAACAGACAGCAGAAAAGCTGAGAGAGAGAAAGACATATGTCAGGATTCAATCACATAGCCAGCAGTAAAACATGTCTACATGGACACACATAATTGTGGAAAACCTTGTATGTCCAAAACCGCTCGTTTTGGACATACTCGCGGTGTGAGGCGTTGTGTGCTTGTAGATCGGCTGTTTTCACTAGTTTTGTGCGCCACTTTTGTATGATGAACTACAGCTTTAATTTACCAAAAACATACACATTTGAAACGTGGAGATACAAGGTTTCTGCCCGACAGTGACGATATGTTCTATGTTAATTTACCCCTGAGAGGGTGCAAATGTAAACGGCAACGGATTTTACTGTGTGCATGAGGCGACTGCGGTCTGAATTCAACCATGACGTTTCATGTTTAATTATATCACTGGCTGACTGTGTACTATATGTGTCTGTTAACTCATGGCTGCAGAAGAGTATGATGCAACGAGGTCGGTTCATTACTCACACGGTACATATGAAGCAACCCTGCGGTTGAATTTCACAAGCCTATATCTGGTCTTGCATAGCCAGACCATCACCAGAAGTCTGCACACTGATAGGGCTGGTCTGGGGCGTCACACCAAATTCTCGGCCCTGGGTACAAGGATTCACTGCGGGCCCCCCCATGAATGTTAACTATTGAAAAATAGCAGATAGCGGCACCAGTGCCGCGCTGCAAGCTTGTGCTATTTTTGAAAAATCTTGAAAATGTGTGCAAGAAACCTATGTCAAGGACCCCCCAAGATGATATGTATTTGGCCACGGACCCCGAGCTCAAAATATTTAGTTCCAGGGACCCCCAGAAGCAAAATTTGAGTTAGAAATGTTCGCTTAGAAAATACATATATTCAAAGATTTTCACACATTTTCGCAACTTTTCAAAAATAGCAGATCTACAAGCTTGCAGCGCGGCACTCTGCTATTTTTCAATAGATAGCTCACAACGCGTCACCGCGTTGTGAGCTTGTAGATCGGCTATTTTTTGTCGAAGACATTTGATAGAGAGTGAAAAATAGATCCCAGTGCATGACGGAGGACGATATCACGATAAATTAAATATCCACGATACGATTATCGTGTGTGTTTTTTATCGCGATATACAATAATATCGCTTATCGTCCCATCCCTAATACAAACACACAATGTCATTTACATCTGTCAAGAATGTTTTCTGAAAACACTTGAAGAGAGAAATAGACGATGCAGTAACTTGAACATTTATTCTATTTGATCAACACTTCCTTGTTTTCCCCAGACGACCGTGTCGGTGGCGTTTGTAGTATGGGGAAGTGTGGGGAAGCCAAATATTAATGTGGCTGAGGCTGTAGCAGTTTGTATTCTAATCATGTCTGATTATCATCTAGATAACTGTGGACAGCAATCTCGGTGAAAGGTCTCAACGGTTAGCCACGGGGCCACATTATACAGTCAGCAGCGTTATATCTATACGCTAATTCACTATTATTAATCTCATACACATAATTTTTGATTGTGTGTACTCTGTATGTATGTGCCAGTTATCTGACGACTGTGGAACGTAATCCCGTTCAGCAGCCTGTCAGCCAACTAAGGCTCCGTTACAGCGCCAATAAGAATGACAGCGGACTAACTGGAAATCCAGTCGTTATCGTTATCGCATAATGAACGCGTGTCTGATTGAGTGCATGCGTGTCTCGAGATTCGATCCACAGCGTGGCAGAAGAATTTCATCTTGTCATGCGCTAACAACGGCTATTATTATCATGCTTGTAGAATGCCGCGCCTCTCTCTCGACCCCTATTAGGTTCAAACACGACTACTGACTGATCTCTCGCTTGCACATGTCAGCCTTTTGAAAGTGAACTAATGGCGTTCTGCGGGTACATCTGTTAAGCCACAGGACCCTCGGTGAGCCAGGTGTTAGGACTGTGCGCAAGAGCGTGGCTGCGAGGCGCTATCCTGTGAGCTTTCCCCTCGCACGGCTTGGCTTAGGGACATAGGAACGCAAACAACGACAACAACCACATGCACCAGCCAATTACACACACACACTCTCTCTGTCAACACCTAACATGCAGCTACAGTGTGCGCGCGCACACACACACACACACACACACACACACACACACACACACACACACACACACACACACACACACACACACACACACACACACACACACACACACACACACACACACACACACACACACACACACACACACAGAGACCACAATAGTCTGTTGTGAAATACAACAGCAGGCTTGCTTCATACATACTGTACGGGTAATGAACAGACCTCGTTTCTATAGCCAGGCAGAATGTGTGATAAGCAATCAATTCATGTCAGTCACCCCACTGTAAGTAATGGGTTTTGTTAAGCTATGGCTAGCTCTCTTGAGGCCGCTGGAGCACAGTTAAAAGCCGTGATTTGGTTGCAGGCATTGCCTCTATGGGGCTTTTAGAAGAAATAACCTGGGTGGGCAAAACCCACTGGAGTCACACACTGAACACAGATACAAATCAGCTGTTTTCCCTCTCTCTCTCTCTCTCTCTCTCTCTCTCTCTCTCTCTCTCTCTCTCTCTCTCTCTCTCTCTCTCTCTCTCTCTCTCTCTCTCTCTCTCTGTTACATGCAGCAGAAGCAAATAATGTTGCTGTCAGGCAGGATCCATATAGGCTGCTGTATGTCTTGTATCGCTATTCATCTTTTTCAATCAAGCGATGCCTTTTGCCTAAATCCTTGCCCAAAAGGTTGAACGTGTTTAAGTCTGCCTGGGGGGCCCTATTTTCATCCATGCCTTTACCTTATTTCTTTGCCTTTTTTTTTGTCACTCTTTTGTTTGGGATTTTCAGTGTTTTTACCTTATTTTCGTGGCTCCATGAACGCAGCACCGTCCAAATGCAATCAGATTACTTTCGGGAACGGACGACGATTCGTCTTTTCTTTAACCCGGTAAAGAAAAATGATAACCACGGCCATTGGTGCTTTTGTTTGGTCCATAGAGAAGGGCTTGTTCAACTTCACCCTATGTCAATCACGTTTTCACACTGCTGCGCGTTTCATATTTATTTTCAGACCAGGGTTGATTTATTTCAGATTTCATGTCACCACTGGGTCCCTTGCTCTCTCTCTCCTCTCTCTTTCTCTCCTTGGCCTGAAAAATGTTTTTTTTTTTTTTCTTCTTTTTTTTTTTTTTTCAAAAATAGTAAAAAGTTTAGGGATAAGGGGTAAAGCATGGATGAAAATATGTCTGAGTATGTTAAATATTATTTAAGCAAGCTTGTGACTACGGTACACTGGGTCCATTGGTTATATTTTTCCATTTCCTCCAGACAGCAACAATGTGGTCCAGGTGGAGCCTTTTGTCTTCACCCAGGGCCTGAAATCATAATAAAGGATCACGGCAGTGACAAAATAATGCATGACCCGTGCTTATCTTAAATACATACTGCACTGTAGGGGCACGTCTAGCCGAATAAATCATACACACATCGTTGGAATCCTGCAAAAACACTGCCATATCCAAACTAATCATTACTGTCAGCCCTGGTGAAAGGTCTTCAAAAGGGCACATTCAAAGAACATTGTAAGCCCACCTGAGGTGCATAGCCAATGATTTTCAGCTCGGAACCAATTCAAAAGCAACTCCTCGTCTTTGGATAATGGTGTTTGGGGAGGCTATTTTTTGTGAGCAGGCTATATAATGTTGCAGTGGTTGCAATAACCGACCTACACTAGCAGAGCACATTCAGGCACTGTACTCTCCTGAAACATACCATGCTGTTCATGTACAGTCATGGGTTTTGCCGGTACCACTTTATAACCTTTTCAACCGTGTCATTGTAGTCTATAGCAGGGGTCTTCAATGTTTTCAGGCCAAGGACCCTTTAGTTGAGAAAGAAAGATGAAGCAGGGACCACCACAACTTTTTCATAGATTCCATATCATTTCATTGTTTGACAGCACAATCATCAGTGCATTTTGGATTCATGTAAATTGGTGTTTCAGATATTTAACTACTTGTACCGTCAATAAACATGACCTTTCACGCTGTACTTAGTCTGCTCTTTTTCCCTCATCACCAAACCTCTTTGCAGAAAATAGCAGATCTACAAGCTCACAACGACTTGCACTAGGGTTCAACTGGTTAATATAAAAAAGGAGAAAAAAAAAGTTTCTATCACACAAAGATTTGGAGGACACCCTGCAGTAACTCTGAGGACACTTGAAATAATATTTGGTATCATTTCAAACTTGAAGTACAACGTTATTTTCAGTCAGTTCTAACCAAAATGGCTATTATCTCAATGTTTTCCTTGCAACATAATCACTAAAATATCATTACTGTCAGGCAGAAACTTCTGTCGCACAAAACGAGTGAAATCAGCCGATCTACAAGCACACAAGTGCTTGTAGATCTGCTGTTTTCACTAGTTTAGTACATTTTATAGATGATAAATACAAAACGAACGGTTTTGGACATACAAGGTTTCCACCCCACAATGATGATATGCTGTAAATATAAGGTGCTGGGAGTAAAAATTATAATGTAGGGGTGCCTCGGATTAAAACAAATATTTATGGGGTGCCCTGAGACAAAAAAGTTTGGGAACCCCTGTCCTAGGGGTCCCGGACCCCCTGTTGAAGACCCTTGATGTACAGTATAGTCATGGATTTTGCCAGTACCACTTTATAACGGTGTCAACCGTGTCATTGTAGTCTATAGTCATCTTCTGGAAGTGGAGCCCAGCCAAGGCACTGAATTTCTTTTTAGTTTTTTCTTTACAGATTTATGACCATCCTTAGGAAACGGTTCTCATGAACCCTGAAAAATGAACTATTTGAAAGCATAGACATCGTTGTATGGACCACTAAGGGCCAGGCTGCTATAGTGACAAAAGTGTTAGCACAATACCATTCAAGTCTCTGGAACAACAGCACACAGTGCAGTGTCCAAATTACACTGTATTAAACGTAAGCACGTATACTGTACATGATTGCAAAAACATACTATCAATACATTTCAGTTCATACAGAGAATATCGTCGTTGTCGGGTGAAAACCTTGTATGTCCAAAACCGTTTGTTTAGCATTTTTCATTTTAAAAATGATTTAAACTAGTGAAAACAGCCGATCTACAAGCACACAACGCCTCGCACCGCAAGGCATTCTGTGCTTGTAGATCTGCTGTTTTCACTACTTTTGTGTGGCGGCCTTGTACGATGAAGCAGGGCTTTACTTTGTGAAAAAAAACATACAAATTTGAAACTTGGAGATACAAGGTTTCCACCCGACAACGACGATATGCAACCGAAATATTATTCAGTGTTATTCACGCCGTCTAGAAACAAATAATGTGAATAGATAGACAGGTAAAACAAATTGTAAACTTCAATGTGTGAATATGCATCTTTCACATGCTTTTCAAGTGCTTTACTACCAGCATATTATTTATTTGAGCAACCAAGTTAAATATACAAGAAAATATGCATTTATACAGAAAGAAAAACATAGTAATCTTTCAGGGGAGCAGATGAGTTCCCCGTTATGCATTTATACAGGAAGAAAAAACAACGTCATCTTTCAGGGGAGCCGAGTTCCCCGGCGTAGATCCTTCAAATGTCAAACCATGCCCTACATAACATAGTCCAGTGGCATCTCTCCTGCGTGCCTTAATCCATCTTTCTCTCCTGGTCTCCCTCTAAATATAGACCATACTGCATACTGTATACTGTAGATTGATTATTCATATTCACTGTCACAACTGGGGATATATTGTTTCTGTACATGTACTGTATATACGTTAACAAACCAAGTCCAAGTACAGAGGGGGCCAAGCATTGGTGTAAAGTAAGTACATTTACTTAAGAACTGTACTTAAGTACTATTTTTAGGTACTTTTGAGTTACTTCTACTCCAATACATCTCAGACGAAAATATTTTACTCCACTACATTTATTTGAAAACTTTAGTTACAAACTTTAGTTACATGTAGATTTGGATTATTAAAACACACATTAACCACTTCAGCCCTATATACATATTGGCCATTTCAAAATAGACGATCTACTAGCTCACAATGTGATGCGATGTGATGCATCGTGAGCTTGTAGATCGGCTATTTCCGAAAGATTTTTGTACATTTTATGTGTGAAAACTTGTGAAACGTTGAAACTCATTATGCATACTGCATAATGAGTACTTTCTACTTTTGTACTTTAAGTACATTTGATGCCAATACTTTTGTACTTTCACTCAAATAAATGTTGAATTCCAGTCTTTTACTTGTAACAGAGTATCTCTACATTACAGTATTGATGCTTACTTAAGTAACGTGAGTACTTTTGCCACCACTGGGGCCAAGCAAGGACACTAATCTCCTGTTGGTTTTTGAGTAACCTATTCCTAATCTCACGAAAATGGTAAATGGTGCACTTCATCCAAGGCGCTTTATATAGATTGTGTGTGTGTGAATGGGTGAATTGAATGCACATTCATACACCAATGGCAGAGGAAACCATGCAAGGCACCAGCCTGCTCACCGGGAGCAACCAGGGGTTCAGAGTCTTGCTCAAGGACTCTTCGACACCAACTCGGGGGGAGCCCGGGATCGAACTGGGAACCCTTCGGGAACCCTCCGTGTTCTGATGATGGTTTCTCTACCCCTGAGCCACTGTCACAAAAAATCAAAGTGGGCTGCGGAGCTCATCATCACGTAGCTCCGCCACGCTGCTCAACGGTTCGCTGAATGCTAGGATTGAACACACGCAGGGCAGAGAAAGGCAATAATAAAACCCCAAATCTGAGCACCGTGCACAAAGCAGAGCTTGCCCCAGATAGGCTCTCTCAGGAGAGAGGCTATAAGTCCTCTCCGAAACACCACGGCACATTTAGAGCTCGGTTTTCGACGAGTAAAACCCTCCAATGAAACCAACCGCAATAAAATGTGTTGCAATGCCTCAGAGAGCCCGTGACAGTAAAACGCTCCTTTGGGACAGACGCTAATGAAATTCTCTGGAAGGTTTAGACAAATACCCCCCCCCCCCCCTAAAACACAAACACACACACACACACACACACACACACACACACACACACACACACACACACACACACACACACACACACACACACACACACACACACACACACACACACACACACACACACACACACACCATATAAGCATCCTGCCACCAAAACAACATTAAAAAGCGGATAATGACCTTTTTCCTGACAACCTTCCAACAAGGCGCTCAGCCAACCTTTCGTACAACTCCTCTATGAGGACGCGTTTATCCTTGTTCGACCTGTGATGCTTATAAGCTCATAGTCTTGATGTTTTTTTTTTTCGTAAAATGGAGCCCTGCTTCATCATACAAGACTGTCGCGCAAAACTAGTGAAAATAGCCGATCTACAAGCACACAGCGCCTCGCGATGCGAGGCGTTGTGTGCTTGTAGATCGTCAATTTTCACTATTTTAAATCATTTTTAAACTGAACGAACGGTTTGGGACGTTCAAGGTTTCCACCCGACAACAAACGGTTTGTTCCCACCAGAGTCAAGTCAATCCATTTGGCACGGGGAACACTCCATGGAAACCTTAAGCCAAAGCCAAGTATGAATGAGAGGCTGCCGTAGACAACTCTTCTAACCGTAACACTGGAACCAGAAGAGACAGCTGTTGAACACTGGGGGAGAACTTTGCTAGGTTACTGCACCCTCTCTGCTCTGACTGGCTCCATCTGTCCTTCTGCAACACACGTGCACATGTTCACGCACGCACGCGCACACACTCACACACACACACACACACACACGCACACGCACACGCATGCATGCACGCGCACGCATGCACGCACTGACACACGCATGCACACTTCTTTGCTATAAAGCATGCAAAAGGGATTTGGTTGGGGATCAGGTTGCATGGTGCTGGGTAGACTGAATTCAGGTAAGAGTGTCTGAGCAAATACTGTATGAGAGAGTGGGAGAGAGAGAGCAGGATTACACTGGCCTGACAATGGCCTCCTCTCATTCTCTCCATCTATCTGCTCCTTCTACTGCAAGCTGGCTTTCCCTCCTCTTGCTTGTTGTTGTCTGAGCAACATGGCTTTAGAGCAGCTACTGAAACCTGTTATTAGCATGCATCTCTTTGTTTTTGTTTTTAAGATCTTTTTTGGGGCTTTTTTCTGTTTATTTTAAGGGGATGTGTGCTTGTAGTTCTGCTGTTTTCACTACTTTTGTGCAACGGCCTTGTGTGATGAAGCAGGGCTTTGCTTTGCGAAAAAATTAACACATTTGAAACTTGGAGATACAAGGTTTCTGCCCGACAGTGACGATTTACTTTGTTGGCCGCCCAGCCCCCAAAATGGAACGAAGGCCGACATTTTATTTATTTATTTTTCCTAATGGCCGGCCTGGACCGGCCAGGAATGAACCGGCCGTTCGGGAGTTGTCCCGCTTTTCCCAATGGCCAGTATATCAGGACCTCAGGATAATCTGTGCGGGATGCTGCAAGGTTTCTATTCTAGGGACTCTTTTATTTCTTGTATATAAATGAAATGCCAGCGGTGTGAAATGCAAACTCTTGTATGCTGATGCTGCCACGGGCATTACTGGTATCTGGGAATCGAAAATTGGGAAACTGAAATTGGATCCCAGACAATCTTATGATCCAGAATACATATTGGAATGGTAAATGGTAAATGGGCTGCATTTATAGCACCTTTCTAGTCTGGTCTGAACCTTCAAAGCACTTTACAATGTACTTCACATTCACCCAACCACACACACACTGATGGCGGAAGGAAGCCATGCAAGGCACCAACCTGCTCATCTGGGAACAGTTAAGAGGTTCAATATATTGCTGCTAAATATTATTTATTACTACATGAGTGCCAGAAAATCAAGTTCCTGTATTGCGGAACAAGGACTCATCGATGTTTCAGTTAGGAAACGTCATGTGTCATCACCGATACAGAGTCATTTCAACCAGTGAGACTCCCTAATCGGAAGAGACACAAACTTTAGAAGGCAATGGTAGCCAATCAGGAGGGAATATGGGAAATGGGACAGATCTGTGTTGATGACATGACTTTAAAGATACTGTGTAGGCCTACCGCTTTGCGTGATTTTAGGGCCAATTCTGTAAGAGCAGTGTTCAAATATGTGTTTTGCAAGAATCGGCCTCATGGTGGTGCTAGAAGAGGGCCATGTGAGAAATGAGGGACGGAGGTTGTGGTTTGGCAGCCAAGGAGTGTGTGTGTGCAAAGTTTGGCATGGATAGGGCCAACGGTGGTGGAGATATGAGTAGTACAAAAGTGTGACCGTGTGACGTGACATGTGACGGACAGACAGAGGTTTTGATAGTAACTACGACCTGACGGTCACAATTATTTATGCTCTGCTTGGTGCACTGGTTTAACAGCTAAATCTAGAACCAAATAATATATACTGTTATGCTGTTATATACACTTATATATATACTGTATTTATTGGCTCAGAGTAGAACAACAGAAGCTGCATCACATGCAATTATTATTCATGAGTGTTGCTTTTCAATCATTTCTGTTCTCAGATAACAACTGTCTAATACTCAGCATAACTACAGTACCTAATACCAGAGCCAGTGAGCGTTCTTGTGACATGCCTTCAAATAAATACCTTTCATTTAATACTGCTGCCGTGTTGTTGAGCTGCCTTCCGCTAAAGCTGCAGTCCAGAACTTTTAGGTTTGTGCTGTTAAAGTACCATCTGGGGTGGGCAAAATCCACGGTAGTTGTGATTTTTTATGTATTTATTCCTAAACATCCCTAGATTACGTTTAATTATAGACCTTGCTGACTGGTAGCTTATTTACTGTATGTTTTCACTTCTTAAAGTAATGGACTTTCATTAAATTATCTTTATTTCATCCTTTCCCTGGGGTCTGCAATACTGGAAACGTAGCCTATAGATACTACTATGTCATGTTTTTGTAAGTATTTGTAAACTAATAAAAAAAACTAAACTATAAAAAACTATTCAAAACAAAGACCATCAGCATGAACGATCGCTTTCTCAGCTCATAAACTTACCTTGACGTCAAGCTCTGCAATTATAGAATACTAGAAGCTCGGCCGCCCGAACCTGGCCAACTCGGGAACAATGTAAATAGGGAATGAATGCCCTGCCCTTTAATGCAAACCTCATTATATCTGTTGTCATAGGATCCGTTTTGACCATCTGTTTGGCCGTGTGTCCATTTATGCCCATATATGGAGATATCTGTCTGTCTACGTCCATTTCATGCCCATATATGGAGATCTCTGTAGGACCCGTTTTGACCATCTGTTTGCCTGTGTCCATTTATACCCATATATGGAGTTATCTGTCTGTCTGCGTCCATTTTATGCCCATATATGGAGATCTCTTTAGGACCCGTATTGACCATCTGTTTGCCTGTGTCCATTTATGCTCATATATGGAGATATCTGTATCTGTCTGTCTGCATCCATTTTATGGCCATAAATGGAGATCTCTGTATCTGATGTCTGTGTCCGTTTATGCCCATTATGGAGATCTCTGCATCTGTTAGTGCCCCCGACTACCTGCTGCGGCGGGAAACACGCGTGCCGAATTTAAAATAGGGAATGAATGCCCCACCCTTTAATGCAAACCCCATTATACCTGTTGTCATAGGACCCGTTTTGACCATCTGTTTGCCTTTGTCCACTTATACCCATATATGGAGATCTCTGCAGACACAGTACCGGTTCCGGCCCTACCCTTTAATGCAAACCCCATTATACCTGTTGTCATAGGACCCGTTTTGACCATCTGTTTGCCTTTGTCCACTTATGCCCATATATGGAGATCTCTGCAGACACAGCACCCCTTACTTTACTTACAGAGCGCCCCGGAGTTCCCTAGCCTCTGGGCTCCTTATTCCCCTTTATTATTTAAGTTTAGCGAGAGAGGGAACTGCCCGGGCTTATCCACATTATTCACCTGGTTCTCTTAAAGGCACAGCCCGCTAATTCCCCTGAACCCAACCGCTCTGAAGAGCACCCTGAACTTTGCTCACCTCGAAGTGAGAGGAAGAAAGACTTTAGTTTATGCCACACTCAGAGAGGTTTTTAGTTGACTCATCTAGCGTATGTGATGTCAGAGCCTTTTATGAAGTGATGTCACAATGAGTCAGCGCTTGCTCCGGAACAGCCCGATGTCATCTCCGCATATGGAGATTCCAAATCTTTCGTGCCGGATCCAAAAAACTATGTATCGGGTCGGGTCGAGGCCTAGCTAAGAACGTAGGCAAAGGTCTGAGCTGTCTGTGTGCGAAATTTGGAGTCTGTAGCACCAACCATGTGCTGTCAGGGCTCATCCATGCGATTCGGGCCATTCGGATTCGGTGTCCATTGGCTTCAATTAGTAGTCAGGACTCCGCATATGGAGATTCCGAACCTTTAGCTCAACCTTAGGCTCATCCATGCGATTCGGCCCGAACCTTTAGCTCAACCTTAGGCTCATCCATGCGATTCGGCCCAATTCGGCCTCGGCTTCAATTAGTAGTCACGATAGCCTACTACTTTTTAAAAATGTAGTGTTTTTCATCCGATTGCTGCAAGACCAATTATAGTTAAGATCCTTTTGAACCTGACATTTACAGTACTTCTAATCAACACCTCTCCGCTGCTTGCAAGGTGCTTTTGGAGTTTAAAAGTGCCATTTGATTGCTGTGGTACACAGAAGTCTAAAACTTTAAATTTTGTATGACAAAGATGTTTACGGTGTGGCGACCGCAGGGGCCAGCCGTCTATAGTTGAATAGACCAGTCAAAATGTCAACAAACAAGTGGGTAGGAAATCACAGGGCAATCGGATGAACACCACAATAATCTTCTTCCAGGAGGTGAACGAACCTCTGTTGTGTGTGTTGCCCTTTTAGCCAGAGAAGGAAGCCTTTCCAGGCAAGCCTCAATCAATGCTTAGCAGACAAGCATATGCTGCTGCTTTGTTGTACTTTCTTGCCTTCTATCACATCAGCTTCTGACTCTTCCGCAATAACACAGGACTCCACACAGAGGTCCCTAAACCCTGCATGTTAGGCCACTCGGTGCTGGACTGCTGACAGAGCTATCCACATATGACAAGAGACATGGTGAAGCCGCCTTTGGTAGCTATGCATGCACCAAGGGTTTGGAACTTACTCCCTCTACATATCATACAGGCAACCTCGGTTGATGGCTTTAAGAGGCAGCTAAAAACCTACCTTGCCTTAACTGATCTCACTTTTAACTGCTTCTTTCTTTTAATTAACAGTTACATTGTTTTAACCAGTGTCTTTAACCTAAATGTAAAGCACTTTGAACTGCATTCGTGTCTGAAATGTGCTCTATAGTAAATAAAGATTATTATTATCTTTGTATCATTTCCCTAGCATGGAAAGTAAATTGCAAATCCCAATGACAGTATTTTTTGTCATAATATTTCACACTATTTAGGTTACCTTGACGTATAATGCCTGGTCAAACACGCAGATGTTTTATTATTTAAATAAGAGGATTCAAGCTCATTGCTTTTATTACCTTTAGACATATTTTACGGGTCCATTTGGTGGTCCACGGTCTAATACAGATGTGCTCAGATTGGGGCCCAGGGACCCAGTTAGGGCCCTATCTTCATATTTTCAAAACATCTTGACACTCTTTGAAAATGTTAACACCATAACTCTTGTAAGGGGGTCCTTGGTACAAAACATTTTCAGATGGGGGTCCACAGCCAAATACACATTCATTTAGGGGTCCTTGACATTTAAAAGATTGAGAACCAACGCCATGGACTAATCTTTCTACCTCTCTCTACCACTCTCTCTATCTCTCTCTCTCTCTCTCTCTCTCTCTCTCCTTTACGGACGCCTGCAGATGCACAGCCTTACTATACTGTGTACAGTGTTGGACAGAACAGTATGCTCTGTGGTCAGTCATGCCTTTGTGAGCACACACACACACACACACACACACACACACACACACACACACACACACACACACACACACACACACACACACACACACACACACACACACACACACACACACACACACACACACACACACACACACAGAAACCCTGCAGACACACATGAAGCAACTAACCAGGCATGGTGATCGCTCTATCAGCCGTGACGGGCCGGGAGTCACGGAGTGACCTCTCCTTGACTCTGCAGCTAGCCCTGGACACACACATCAACACGTGCACACGAATGCCCGCAAAGCGCACGCACGCACACACACACACACACACACACACACACACACACACACACACACACACACACACACACACACACACACACACACACACACACACTTAATGAAGCATGCATGTCTGAAGCCAGGAGATATTGTGCTCGTGAGGCAATACTACTTGTCCCATCTGACACCAGGGTCTACACTACCCAGTGAAATGCATGGAGACCACCTCCAACCACTGCAGATGTTCTAGTTATAGAGGCCATGCACGTGACATCATCACTCAAAGAGTTGGAGGCCCCCCTGTAGAAACTCTGAGGACCCCCAAGGGGTCCCGGACCCCCGGTTGAAGACCCTTGCTCTATTGTATAGTTACTTCATTTGTGGTTTTGGTCCATCACACCAAAGAAAAAAAAAACTCTTCTCCTGAAGACGCTGCTGTGCCAGGGACAAAGCCTGTGCACCAAAAGGTCTGGCACAGAAATCATCTTCTCAAACATCAAAATGTGTAAATGCAGTATGAAGCAATCGGTAATTCACCATGTTCTTTATGGTCCTATAGTAGCCAACCTATAGCACGTACTGTAACAATGGACATCATTTTGTACTATAGCACAAAACAGTGGACAGCAGGCAACATGTTGATGTGAGCGCCTACAGTTATGAGAAGCATAACAAATTGTCGTGCTGTACAACCATCCGATATATATTTTAGGAATATGGAAATGTTGAACAAGAAAACTCCATTTGGCCCGCGGGCCTCCAGTTGAATATCCGTTATGGGGTCAACGTGTCTTGCTCAAGGATATTTAACGTAGCCAGGATTGAACCGGGAAACTTTCGATTCCAAAACCGCCAATCTACCTCCTGGGCAAGTGCCACCCCATTAGTGTGAGATAAAAAGTGAGATAGGAATGACATATATATTTTGTATGGTTCTTTGGTAAATTGCTCTGTATAATTAAAAACAAAAAAAAAGTTTATTATTTTGCCAGGAAATGGAACCTCAGATTCAGAATCTCCCTTGTGTTGCCATTTCTTTCATGTGAACATTTTCACAACGACGTCTTGGCCAGTGCTCCTTTGTAAAACATCATCATCGATCATTTAATAAAAGAGGAGACTTTAAAACAAATTGCATTACATAAAATAAAATGGTTTAGAAGTGTTCAATAAAAAGACGAGAGCATTTGGCCGTCAAGCAGTCCTCAGTTCTGTTTTTATAATCTTCCATGCTTGTAATGAATAACCTAGTTTAAGATGAATCGGTAGCTCCCTGATGAGCATGCACAAAACATTAAAAGCACTTTAAATGAAAGGGTTGGAGGGATGGCTTGCATACAGT
Source organism: Nannobrachium achirus (assembly GCF_963921795.1). Taxonomy (NCBI): domain Eukaryota; kingdom Metazoa; phylum Chordata; class Actinopteri; order Myctophiformes; family Myctophidae; genus Nannobrachium; species Nannobrachium achirus. The sequence goes on from NC_137817.1 coordinate 50,892,226, forward strand.
AATTCCGCCCTGGAACCCAAAGACTCAAGACACGATAGAGGAGACAGTAGAGGGCATAGATGTAATATATAGTTTGAATAAACAGTGTCAGGACCGCATCCCTTACAATGGATCTTTATTACGGTACCATACCATAGTAGTCAATACAGGTGTCTGTGTGTGCACACAGATATGCTTGCACATCTAGCGTGTGTTCTCATGCCTCCCTGATTTCCCTTCTAGCTGTCTAGCTTGTCTCCACATGGCTGCCTTGTTTATGAAGCACACACCCAACACTGCATGCATCAGGGCCCACGCTTCTCTTTCCCTCCGCTATTCCTCTCTCTTCTTCTGTCACCCCCTACCATCTCCTCCTCTCCCCACTCTCCAGCTCCCCTGCTCTCCTCCTCTCTCATAGAACTGTCATCTCATCTCCTCTCCTCTCTTCTACTCTCCTTACTGTTGTCCCCACCCCACCCCATCCCTCTCCTCTCCTCTCCTGTGTCTCCTTTTCTCCCATCCATAGCCGTCTCATTGTCTCTTCTATTTTCCTGCTGAATGCTTTCGGTGTTGCATTCACCCAGTCATACACACATCCACCTAGCACAACAGTGGAGGCAAGACCCCAAGACCTGGTCATCAGGCGCAGTTAGGGCTGTCTTGCTCGAGGACACTTCCAGCACAAAGACAGGGATTTAACCAGGAACCTTTCGATTCCTAGACAGCTCGCTCTGCTCTCGTAATGACAGGGCACAGCTAGTGGAGCATGACATGAGAGAGAGAGAGGCCCTCTCATCCATTCAGAGACCGAGGAGAACGAGAGAAGATGAAATAACGGTGTTTACGGTGGCTCTGTTTTAAATACCTCAATCACCTGCTCTCTCCATGTGTGTGCACGTATGGAGCGAATTTAGTGCCAATATACCTTGTGCGTGTTTTAAAAATATTCACACGCGTGTGCATATTTTGTGCACCGCAAAATAAATACTCACACGTGTTTTAAAAATATTCACACGTATTTAAAAAAAAAATCACACGTGTGTGCATGTTTTGTGCACCGCAAAATAAAATTCACACATATTTTTTGCAATTCACAGTATTTTACAAATCTCATATTTCTACAAATCTCAAACTGTGGATCACAAAATAAAAACACAAGTTGCAAATCTTTTCTGTGGATCAAAAATGAAAACACAAGTTGCAAATCTTTTCTGTGGATCACAAAATAAAAACACAAGTTGCAAATCTTTCTGTGGATTTAAAATACAAGTTGTGAATTACTGATACAGACCTGTGGATCTGAAAGACACAGCTGTGGATTTACAAAACACGGATCAACAGACCTGTGGAGACACAAAACTTTTGTGCACTTGTGTGGACCAATGGCTGTGGACCTCCAAAACACAGATATTTTTGGCACTGTTCTACTAGGTGAAATGTGAGAATCATTGGCTCGTGTATTGACCAATCACGTGAGGCCATGCCCCCGGGGTTGGCATGGCAACCAAGGGTTGCCATGTTCTCTAAAAAGAGAGTTATCCGGGCCTTACAATCTATAAATGTAGCTATACATGAATATATCCATACATATCTTGTCTTAAAACAATCAGCTAATGGCGTATTGACTAATCCATCATTTTGTATTATTATTTTATTTTATTATTTGATGTTATGTTCTTATTATTATTATTACATATATTTGTTAATATGTGTGTGTCGGCGTTGACATGAGACCTGCAAACCGGATCAACCAGGTCGGTTGGTCAGGTCGGTTGGTTGGTCAGTTTGTGTAATTAGTTTAATAATGTAATTAGTGTAATAGTGTACTAGTGTAATAGTGTAATTAGTGTAATAGTGCAATAGTGTAATTAGTGTAATTAGTGTAATAGTGTAATTAGTGTAATTAGTGTAATAGTGTACTAGTGTAATTAGTGTAATTAGTGTAATAGTGTACTAGTGTAATTAGTGTAATAGTGTACTAGTGTAATTAGTGTAATTAGTGTAATAGTGTACTAGTGTAATTAGTAGTACACTATTACACTTTCTATTACACTTTCTGTACATTCAAGGGGTGCAGCCTCGAGACCAAGTTCGGTGGCATTTGGAAGCAAGCACCTGTGACCATTGTCAATAAAGATCTCAAAACCATGAAGATCGGTGAACAAATGCTATTGGCCGGAGACTCCCGGAGATTCTCTGGCTAGTGTATCCTGCCCTTCTGCTCCGATGATTTACACTTTTACGTTATTAACTATTACACTATTTACATTATTAATCTAATTACACTATTGCACTAATTACACTATTACACTATTACACTAATTACACTATTACATTATTAAAATAATTACACTTTTGCAATAATTACACTATTACTTTATTACACTAGTACACTATTACACTAATTACACTAGTACACTATTACACTAATTACACTAGTACACTAATTACACTAGTAAACTAGTACACTAATTACACTAGTACACAAGTACACTAATTACACTAGTACACTAGTACAATAATTACACTATTACACTAATTACACTATTACACTAATTACACTAGTACACTACTTACACTAGTACACTATTACACCAATTACACTAATTACACTATTACACTAATTACACTATTAGACTATTACACTACTTACACTAGTACAGTATTACACTAATTACACTATTACACAATTACACTAATTACACTATTACACTAATTACACTATTACACAAATTACACTAGTACAGTATTACACTAATTACACTATTACACTATTACACTAATTACACTATTACACTAATTACACTAATTACACTATTACACTACTTACACTAGTACAGTATTACACTAATTACACTAGTGCACCATTACATTATTACACTATTACACTAATTACACTAGTACACCAGTACACTAATTACATTAGTACACTATTACACTATTACACTAATTACACTAGTACACCAGTACACTAATTACATTAGTACACTATTACACTATTACACTAATTACACTAGTACACTACCAGTAAGACTCCCTAATCGGGAGATAAGCGACCGTTGGTCGCTTATCTCCACAAATATCACAGCCTCCACCTCTCACGTCATACGGGCAGCCATAGTTACACCTGGAATGTTGAATCTCCATATATGGAGATAACCTACCCATCACACAAAGTCTGACCTCACCAGCCCATACCTGGGCATGGACGACTTATATCTCCATATACGGAGATGGCCATATATGGAGATACGATGACATCACAGAGTCCACAGCTGATGATGTGGCGTGATGTCATACAATACACAAACAAGCCCTATAAAGGGGCAATTCTCACCAGGGAAGAGAGCATTCCCCACTAGCTGAGTATCTTAAGATGGTTGGATGTGATAAGCCACAAATAGGCCAAAAGTTTGTTTTACCAATTATCAAGACATACGGGCAGTTGACAGTTTGCCATTGTTACTCATTGAAGTTGAATCTCATCATCTGAATCCCTTTTATGCCCATATATGGAGATCCCTGCTCTGAGTATCTGACATCACTAATCCCTTTTATGCCCATATATGGAGATCCCTGCTCTGAGTATCTGACATCACTAATCCCTTTTATGCCCATATACAGTATGGAGATCCCTAACAGAATCCATTTTATGCCCATATATGGAGATACCTGCTCTGAGTATCTGACATCACTGTGATGTCACCTGTTTATGCCTAAATATGGAGATCCATGCTCTGAGTATCTGACATCACTGCGATCTCACCTGTGATGTCACAGTGACACATCACCTCAGTATCTGTGATGTCACAGTGACACATCACCTCAGTATCAGGCGTTACACGTATACATTGAGCAGGGCAAAGGTGTGACGTGTGTGACGGACGGACGGACGGACGGACGGACGGACGGACGGCCGGTGGAGGTTTTCATACTAAACTGCGACCTTACGGTCGCAATTACACTAATTACACTAGTACACTATTACACTAATTACACTAGTACACTATTACACTAATTACATTAGTACACTATTACACTAGTACACTAACCAGTAAGACTCCCTAATCGGGAGATAAGCGACCGTTGGTCGCTTATCTCCACAAATAGGCCAAAAGTTTGTTTTACCAATTATCAAGACATACGGGCAGTTGACAGTTTGCCATGGTTACTCATTGAAGTTGAATCTCCATATATGGAGATAACCTACGCATCACACTAAGTCTGACCTCACCAGCCCATATTTGGGCATGAGCAACTTATGTCTCCATATATGGAGATATGATGACATCACACAGTCCTCAGCCGATGATGTGGCGTGATGTCATACAATACACAAACGAGCCCTAACAGTATAAAGGGGCAATTCTTGCCAGGAAAGAAGCATTTCTTCGACTCAGACCTTATCGCCAGGGTTGGCTTATAGCAGCTGTCGGTAGGACCATATATGGATTCTGTTAGTGTGGATCTCCTAACAGGGCATCATCTGGGATACAATCCCTTTTATGCCCATATATGGAGATCCCTAACAGAATCCCTTTCATGCCCATATATGGAGATCCCTAACAGAATCCCTTTTATGCCCATATATGGAGATCCCTAACAGCATCCCTTTTATGCCCATATATGGAGATCACTAACAGCTAACAGAATCCCTTTTATGCCCATATATGGAGATCCCTAACAGAATCCCTTTTATGCCCATATATGGAGATCCCTAACAGAATCCCTTTTATGCCCATATATGGAGATCCCTAACAGAATCCCTTTATGCCCATATATGGAGATCCCTAACAGAATCCCTTGTATGCCCATATATGGAGATCCCTAACAGAATCCCTTTTATGCCCATATATGGAGATCCCTAACAGAATCCCTTTTATGCCCATATATTATGGAGAAATCCCTGCTCTGAGTATCTGACATCAGTGTGATGTCACCTGTTTATGCCCATATATGGAGATCCCTGCTCTGCGTATCTGGTTGCTATGGTAAACAGTTGGTTGCTAGGGTAAAAAAAACATGGTTGCTATGGTAAACAGTTGGTTGCTAGGGTAAACAGTTGGTTGCTAGGGTAAAACCATGGTTGCTAAGGTGGTTGCTAACGTACACTAACAGACCAGCAACAACAGACTGTTGCCACAGCAACGTACACAAAGGTTTGTGTACACATGTGGTGTGATGTCATACTGATGCGGAGATATGAGCAGGGCAAAGGTGTGACGTGTGACGTGTGACGGACGGACGGACGGACGGACGGACGGACGGACGGACGGACGGTGGAGGTTTTCATAGTAAACTGCTCCCTGACGGTCGCAATGAGTCACCAGAAAAAAAGACTCGTGTTTTTGATGAATCTACCAGTAAGACTCCCTAATCGGGAGATAAGCGACCGTTGGTCGCTTATCTCCACAAATATCACAGCCTCCACCTCTCACGTCATACGGGCAGCCAAAGTTACACCTGGAATGTTGAATCTCCATATATGGAGATAACCTACCCATCACACAAAGTCTGACCTCACCAGCCCATACCTGGGCATGGACGACTTATATCTCCATATACGGAGATGGCCATATATGGAGATACGATGACATCACAGAGTCCACAGCTGATGATGTGGCGTGATGTCATACAATACACAAACAAGCCCTATATAAAGGGGCAATTCTCACCAGGGAAGAGAGCATTCCCCACTAGCTGAGTATCTTAAGATGGTTGGATGTGATGATAAGCCACAAATAGGCCAAAAGTTTGTTTTACCAATTATCAAGAATACGGGCAGTTGACAGTTTGCCATTGTTACTCATTGAAGTTGAATCTCCATCTGAATCCCTTTTATGCCCATATATGGAGATCCCTGCTCTGAGTATCTGACATCACTAATCCCTTTTATGCCCATATATGGAGATCCCTGCTCTGAGTATCTGACATCACTAATCCCTTTTATGCCCATATACAGTATGGAGATCCCTAACAGAATCCATTTTATGCCCATATATGGAGATACCTGCTCTGAGTATCTGACATCACTGTGATGTCACCTGTTTATGCCTAAATATGGAGATCCCTGCTCTGAGTATCTGACATCACTGCGATCTCACCTGTGATGTCACAGTGACACATCACCTCAGTATCTGTGATGTCACAGTGACACATCACCTCAGTATCAGGCGTTACACGTATACATTGAGCAGGGCAAAGGTGTGACGTGTGTGACGGACGGACGGATGGACGGACGGACAGACGGACGGCCGGTGGAGGTTTTCATACTAAACTGCGACCTTACGGTCGCAATTACACTATTACACTAATTACACTAGTACACTAATTACACTAGTAAACTATTACACTATTACACTAATTACACTATTACACTAATTACACTATTACATTATTACACTTATTACCATATTACACTAATTACATTAGTACACTATTACACTAGTACACTAATTACACTAGTACAACCAGTAAGACTCCCTAATCGGGAGATAAGCGACCGTTGGTCGCTTATCTCCACAAATAGGCCAAAAGTTTGTTTTACCAATTATCAAGACATACGGGCAGTTGACAGTTTGCCATGGTTACTCATTGAAGTTGAATCTCCATATATGGAGACATAAGTTGCTCATACCATAGCAACCATGTTTTTTACAGGGCCTGGGATTGATGACATCAGAAATCTCCATATATGGGCATGAAAGGGATTTTGTTTCTGGAAATATGTCTGTGGGGTGCCACATTTGGAATAAAACACTTACATCACACATCTGGATATCCATACAGCCCATCTAGTTTGCCTGTGTCCATTTATGCCCATATATCTGATGACATTGGGACACTGATCTCCATATATGGGCATAAAACTTATGTTAATTAGTAAAGCCTGGGGATCTCCATATATGGGCATGAGGGGTACCCTAAAAGGGCATCATCTGGGAATAGCAAATATAGTTATCCTAGAAAGTGAAAATCTTACATCAAAGGCCATAACTACCTACCTACCACCATACTGCATTCCTCATTAAACTACCTACCAGTAAGATGCCTATAGGGAGAAAAGCAAAGGGCGAGGTTGCACCATTTCTTGGTCTTCTGGCCAGTGATGTATATCGGACCATTTAACCATATATGGAGACATCTGGTACCCAAAGATATTCACAGATATGGGCTTAATATTGATGACATAAGGGATCTCCATATATGGGCGTAAAAGGGATTTGGTTCCCCTGGCATCACAGGGATCTCCATATATGGGCATAAAATGGATTTGTTACCCTGGCAACACGGGGATCTCCATATCTCCATATATGGGCATAAAAGGGATTTGGTTCCCCTGGCATCACAGGGATCTCCATATATGGGCATAAAAGGGATTTGGTTCCCCTGACATTACAGTGATGTCAGTGGCTGGTTCTACAGAGGGGATCTCCATTTATGGGCATAAAAGGGAATGTATGTATGATGATGTCAGATATCATAGACGTCATAGGACTTTCACATAACGAATAACTGAGTAAGCATGTAAACCCGTAAAATCTATATTTGGGCATGGCTGATTTATGACCTCATCATGATGACACGAGCAAACACAGCTGAATTGTATAAATGATCAGTGCAGAAACCAACAGAAGTATTTGACCAAGACTCTTCGATTTAAACATCAACAAAGGTGTGACGTTTGTTGATGGTCACAAAGGTGTGACGGACGGACGGACGGACGGACGGACGGACGGCCGGTGGAGGTTTTCATAGTAAACTGCTCCCTGACGGTCGCAATAATTACACTAGTACACTAATTACACTAGTGCACTATTACACTAATTACACTAGTACACTATTACACTAATTACACTATTACACTATTACACTAATTACACTAATTACACTATTACACTAATTACACTAGTACACTATTACACTAATTACACTAATTACACTATTACACTAATTACACTAATTACACTATTACACTAATTACACTATTACACTAGTACACTATTACACTAATTACATTATTGAACTAATTACACAAACTGACCAACCAACCGACCTGACCAACCAACCCAGTTGATCCGGTTTGCAGGTCTCATGTCAACGCCGACACACACATATTAACAAATATAATAATAATAATAAGAACATAACATCAAATAATAAAATAAAATAATAATACAAAATGATGGATTAGTCAATACGCCATTAGCTGATTGTTTTAAGACAAGATATGTATGGATATATTCATGTATAGCTACATTTATAGATTGTAAGGCCCGGATAACTCTCTTTTTAGAGAACATGGCAACCCTTGGTTGCCATGCCAACCCTGGGGGCATGGCCTCACGTGATTGGTCAATACACGAGCCAATGATTCTCACATTTCACCTAGTAGAACAGTGCCAAAAATATCTGTGTTTTGGAGGTCCACAGCCATTGGTCCACACAAGTGCACAAAAGTTTTGTGTCTCCACAGGTCTGTTGATCCGTGTTTTGTAAATCCACAGCTGTGTCTTTCAGATCCACAGGTCTGTATCAGTAATTCACAACTTGTATTTTAAATCCACAGAAAGATTTGCAACTTGTGTTTTTATTTTGTGATCCACAGAAAAGATTTGCAACTTGTGTTTTCATTTTTGATCCACAGAAAGGATTTGCAACTTGTGTTTTTATTTTGTGATCCACAGTTTGAGATTTGTAGAAATATGAGATTTGTAAAATACTGTGAATTGCAAAAAATATGTGTGAAACATGCACACACGTGTGAATTTTTTTTTTAATACGTGTGAATATTTTTAAAACACGTGTGAGTATTTATTTTGCGGTGCACAAAACATGCACACGCGTGTGAATATTTTTAAAACACGCACAAGGTATATTGGCACTAAATTCGCTCCATATGCACGTGCGTGCGTGCGTGCGTGTGTGCGTGCGCTTGCGCGCGTAAGAGAGACAGAAGGAGAGAGCTGTCTGTCATCCATTCTGTTGCATTTAAGGAGGATAATTCCAGCAGCTTGGTGTGGAGCCTGATAAGAACGCCATCCATCACTCTACTGACGTGACACAGTCCCCAGAAGTGTAATAGGTACATTTACAAGTACTGTACCTAAGTACAATTTTGAGGTATTTGTACTTTACTTGAGTATTTCCAATTTCCAATTTCCAATACTTTTACTTATACTCCACCACATCTCAGATCCAAAAATTGTACTCTTACTCCATTAGATTCATTTGAAAGGTTTAGTTACTAGTTACTTTGTACTTTGCGAAGTAGGCCATCTGCGATTGAGAGAGAGAGAGACAGAGACAGAGAGACAGACAGAGAGAAAGAGAGGAAGAGTTACTGACAGTCATCGTGTACAACAACAGTGTGCATGTAGCCTACTGTATGTGTTTGCATGCATGTGTGTGTGTGTGTGTGTGTGTGTGTGTGTGTGTGTGTGTGTGTGTGCGTGCGTGCGTGCGTGCGTGCGTGCGTGCGTGCGTCTCGGCTCACAGGGTAATTTTGCTCCATAACAGACTATTTTCCATGCCACATTAGGCTCACTCTCATCCCTCTCCTGCCCTCTCAATCCCTTTCCATCTCTCTCTCTCTCTCTCTCTCTCTCTCTCTCTCTCTCTCTCTCTCTCCTCAATCCCTCTACATCTCCTTTCCCATCCATCTCCTTGTCTGGTTTTAAGCCTCATAACACAATTCAGCAGACGTGGTGGCGGGCGGGCGGGTCGGGTGTTAGCGGTGATCATGGTGATTGTTTGTTTATCAGGTGGTGGGTGGTCGGTCGATGGAAGCTGAGAATATTTTCCACCAGTTAACCCCCACTGTTCTCTCCACACCCATTGATTGACCATGTTTGTTAACCCCTCAGTAAAAAAGGACACGGGCGATCGATCATATTAACAACCTAGGAAAAAAATGAGCATGCTACTGATCTCTCGCGTTAATCCCTCACAAAAACATGCTGATGATCGATCGGTTGTTCCACCAGAGTGGGAAGGGGAAAAAAACATGATGTTTTTTTTTCATCTGCACAGGTTGTCCTGAAAAAAACAAAAGTATAACGTTGTTGTCGGGTGGAAACCTTGAATGTCCCGAACCGTTTGTTTTGTATTTATCAATTTAAAAAATGATTTAAACTAGTGAAAACAGACGATCTACAAACTTGTAGATCGGCTGTTTTCACTATTTTTGTGCGACGGCCTTGTATGATGAAGCAGGCTTTGCGAAGAGATTTACACATTTTGAAACTTGGAGATACAAGGCTTCTGCCTCGACAGTGATGATATAACAGTTTTTTTTTTTTTTTTCGCCACAGGCCGAAGGCGTAGCAGAGATTATGTTTTGAACTCTTTCTGTCTGTCCGTCCGGGCATCCGTCCATCAGTCCGTGAGCATCTAATCACCGGCACCGTTGGGCCACTCGCCTCTTATAGCTCCAACAGGAGGTCGATTTGTTCATTTTATTTTTCTTTTGAGCGGTGTTCCTGGAAGTAGCTGAGCTCCAACATCTGGCTTTGTCCGTTTGTACACCAAGGGTCACATTGGCCAAGCTTCGCGGAATCTGGCCTAAACATCTTTGCACAAAGCGCCCACAGTTTGTTGTACACCAAGGGTCACATTGGCCAAGCTTTGCGGGATACTTAATGACTTCCACTTCACACTAGGCGTGATTTATTTTTTATATTACTCCTACAGTATCTCTATAGTCTATGTGATCAAGATGGACCTGCCCTGCCGGAGATTTATTGTATTCTGATTAAAGTAGTCTGACTCACATTTATTCATAGGCTAAAGGGTTGAAAACCACTGTTCTAGTCAATAGGAGAAAAAAAAGACACAACTTGAAGCACGGTTACTTAACACAACTCGTGCCTCTTAATCTGAAGGTTGCTTGTTGCCTTGGTGCCGCGCCGTTTCCTCCGTCGGCCGCCGCTATTATTTTGAAGGGCTGGAAGGGGGTTGTTTTTGTTTTTTTGGATTATCACTTGACGGCAACGATTACGTCATCTAGTCACATGACAGTGTGAGCCGAGAAGAGAAACATGGCTGCGCCCTGCCGTGTGTATTGTTTACATCAGATCTGGTGCAAAATGGCTCAAAATGGCTCTTTTGGATTAAATGAAGTCTCTTTATGGGCCTCTCCATTGACTTAACATGGAGGAGCTTCACTTCGCGTGCACGCCCAACGTGCATTTTAAACAAATCGCGGACATTACCGATGCGGCTGCGACCGGAGCGACATTATGTAAGTATTAATACATTTACTGTAAATACAGTAAGATTGACGGTGAGCGCTGTCAACGGCGTCATGTAGTCACCGATTTGAATGACGGTGAGGATCGTCTACAGCAGCAGAACAGTTAAGGATGAGAATGCACGGGGCAAATAGCAAAGCTATATAGAGAGAAAGAAAGACAGCCAGTTTGTTCCGGCTATGGTTATCAGAGCGGCCATGAATCCCCGTGCAGCTGGAAATATTATAGCGAAAAGCCAGCATTCCTCTTGGGGGGAATGCTGGGGTTAAAGCCTGCAGCCTGCAGCGCAGAGAGAGGCTTTCACACAACCGCTAAATCTATACAGCCATGCTCTCTGAGTGCTCAGCCATGAAGGAGGGGCAGCTAGCTGTGTGTGTGCGTGTGCATGTGTGTAATAATGCTATACTTGGGGCCAGAGGTCCCTACAAGTATAGTAGAATTAGCTAAATCGACCAAAGAAAGAAAGAAAGAAAGAAAGAAATCAAGAAATCAAAACAGAGCTAAAATTTAAATTTGGAAAATATTGGGGTTAGGATTAGCATTAGGGGTTAGGTTTAGGCATTGGGACTAACACTAGGGGGTGTGTGCGGTTGTGCGGTTGTGCGTGTGTGCGTGCATGTACGTGTGCGTGCGTGTGTGCTTGCACGTCTGCGTGTTGTGGTCACATTGCTTCCTGTAGGCCTACAGTTATTAAAGTTGGATTGCTTCGATAAAGGCTGTCCTCTCCACTCTGCCTTTCAACCTTTCTACCTCCACCTCTATAGCTCTCTCTCTCTCGCTCTCTCCTCTTCCCAGAGACAATGGACTTATTTTTAGCGAACAGCATTGAGTTAACCCCCCCCCCCCCCCCCCCCCCCCACCATTACTCTATTACTCTCTATCTTCCTCTCTCAAAACACTGAGCATGACGACGCCCAACAACAGGAAAACAGTACACAGCAGTTTAGTGCACGGCTTGCTTGGTTGAATGCTTAATTCTGATTGGCCACCGCTACAGAGCCATGAGGGACACCGGTCAACCAAGTATAGGGTTTAAGTGGTTAATGAATTTAGATGAATTTAGATTTCCCCGGACGAATCACGAGGCATTGATCTCTGATTGTTTGGCTTCGCTATACGGACGCTAGGGCTCTGGTGGTTGAGTAAAAGTAGTAATACCGCGATGTAGAAATCCTCTGTTACAAGTAAAAGTTCTGTGTTTAAAATGTTACTTGAGTAAAGGCAGTGGTGGGAAAAGTACTCATAAAAAGAAAGAAAAAAGAAAAGTATATAAGATTGGAGTGGTTAATTAATTTTTTGTAATAACAATTCAAATCTACAAAGTAACTAGTAACTAACGTTTTCAAATAAATGTAGTGGAGTAAAAGTACAATATTTTCCTCTGAGATGTAGACGTAAAAGTATTGGAGTATTGGAAATTGGAAATACTCAAGTAAAGTACAAATTCAGAACCTCAACATTCTAGTTAAGTACAGTACTTGAGTAAATGTACTGTATTGTGATGTAATTGCGACCGTAGGTCGCAGTTTAGTATGTGAATGGTCACAGCTTGACCGTATCCCTGTCTGTCTGTCTGTCTATAACGCCTGAAATTGTCGTTCCCCTGACACATCACTGTGACATCAGTGAGTGTCAGGAGAATGGGTTTGCCGCTCTGACATCACACTCTGGCTTCACTGTGATGTCACACTAACAGAATCCCTTTTATGCCCATACATGGAGATCCCTGATGTCATCAATATTAAGCCCGTATCTAACAGGACTTCATATGGGAATGCCCATATATGGAGGCCACATCGGCCACCACACTAACAGAATCCATTATGGTCAAGACAGCCCATATCTGTGTGGCTGGTTCTACAGAAAGGGATCTCCATGTTTGGGTATAACATGGATTGTGTGTATGTCAGATGTCATAGACGTCATAGGACTTTCAAATAACGAATAACCGAGTAAGCATGTTTGGGCTCTCACAGCATATCTCCATTTACAATACATGGATCTCCATATATGGGTACCAGGGGTCTCCATATATGGGTAACTGGTCCAATATACATCACTGGCCAGATGGCCAAGACATGGCGCAACCTCGCCCTTCGCATGTCGCCCTTAGGCGTCTTACTAGTGTAGTTACTTTACACCACTGAGTAAAGGTACAAAAGTGTGTTCATCACTGCATTTAACATTAACCTAGAATAAAAATACATCATAAAGTATCAATGTCTGTTTTGTTAAAATTCTAAATCTGCAAAGTAACTAGTAGTAAAAAGTGAAACATTTTCCTTGGGATGTAACAGAGTAGAAATATGATATATCGTATCATATATGAATAGTAAAAATGTGAGTATACTGTGCTCCGTTTTCATTCTACAACTCTTTGCCCTTATTTTCTGACCTTTGAAAGAAATAATGAGAAAAGTCAAATCAAAATGTGACCAAGTACCCAATTACTGTAACTGTCTGGTTATGGCCACAGCAGGACCAGAGAAGTGCCAAGGGTCTGAGTAGCGTTCTAATTAACATGAAGGATGGTCTATAGACGTCTATAACCAAATAACACAGAAAAACAACAATGGCTCAATTAGATCTAATTATGTTTACAGTTGGGGCGGCAGTCGACTACAAATCAGAGGTGATAGCCAACATTAATCTAAATCTTATTACTAAGACAATTAGGATGGTGGCAGGGTCTGTTTGTTTATAGTCAACAAAAACAAAGTATCAGGACGCTGCCAGGATGAGACACCCGGGGTGGACTCAGGGGTGTAAGCAGGGGTGTCGCACCAAATTCTGGGCCCTGGGTACAAGTATTCACTGCGGGCCCCCCATGAATGTTCTTCATATAAAAGCTCATAGCACAGCACCGAGTGCTGCGCGCTGCGAGCTTGTAGATCTGCTATTTTTGAAAAGTCGTGAAAATGTGTGCAAATCTTTGAATAGGCTTATACTGTATGTATTTTTTAAGCGAACATTTGTAACTCAAATTTTGCTTCTGGGCGGTCCCTGGGACTAAATATTTTGAGATGGGGGTCCGTGGCCAAAAAGTTTGAGCACCACTGACATAGAAACATAGGGTTTTCAAAAAACCTTAGAAGAATTTGTAATATTCAAAGATTCGCACACATTTTCACGACCTTTCGAAAATAGCTAATAATTACAAGCGCGCTGTGAGCTTGTACAGGTATATCTGCTATTTTTCAATAGCTAAAGTATAAAATAATTAAGGCCCCTCCACCTTGGGCCCTAATAACTCAGTCCCCCCCCCCCTTGTGACACCCCTGGGTGTGAGGTACCTCA